>NC_047086.1:217165115-217468769 GCF_902459505.1 Geotrypetes seraphini
ACACATAACCTAACCCGGTGCCATCTTGGAATCTTATCCATATACTGAGTAGACTACACGGGTTGACTCCTGATGCAGGTGCTGAAACATGGCCCATGTTGGTTCTTGGAATAAAGATTTGCATGCTATCCCAGTTTCAAAAGCCCTTGATGCTTTTTTTCTGCTTTCTTTTATTTTTATCATTTATGTTGCATTTATTATATACATGTATTGTTAACTGTTTAGAAGCTTGTGGCAGGGGAAATGAAAGGAAATGAAGAGGTGAGGAAATTAATCCCCATTTTACAAAGCCACGCTAGGATCAGTAGCATGGAATGTTGCTACTCTTTGGGTTTTGGCCAGATACTAATAACCTGGATTGGCTACCGTGAGAACGGGCTACTGGGCTTGATGGACCATTGGTCTGACCCAGTAAGGCTATTCTTATGTTCTTATGTAAAAGCCCCGAAGCCCTTTAAATTCCTATGGGTAGGGTTACCATATGACTCCAGAAAAAGGAGGATGGATTGAGACATCCAGGTTTTACTTCCATTGCTTTCAGTAGAAGTAACACGATGTCTCAATCTGTCCTCCTTATTCTGTTGACCCACAAAAGAATGACCAACATACTTTTCTGGAGTTCATATTGCATGTTTTTAAGAAATTCCCAATTTTTCTGATCCATAAAATCATGAATTTGATGACATGCTCCTTAAAGGAGGTAGCACCATTTGTTGAATGCTGTCTCTCTAAGTCTAATCTGATGGGAGAGTTGTTCCTTTTTGCTTAAAGACTAGTTTTGAGTAGATCTTGTGGTCCAAAACCCCAATTCTGGCCTGATTTATGATGGGGATGCCTATTAGACCTATAGAGAGTTGATATATACAACCTGTGTTGGTGGCTGCCACTGAAATCTTTTCCTTCCATCATTATTTGATGCTCTGATTTTTATATGACTTAAAGTGATTGGCTTGGATATTCAGATTTTTGTTAAGTCAGCCTTTTGCTTGTGTATAGAAATATTCCTGTAAATATACCCATTGTAATAAATGAAGCATTCTATATTTGTTAGTGGATTAATCCACAAAATTGGCTTGTTCATCTCTTCTTTATTACTTAAACTTGGATTTTAAAAGTACTGCTGGAGCATCTGTAAAATCTGAAAATCCATACTGACCCGATCCTCAAGCAGTTTGGATTTTTGGACTTGTACTGTAGTTGGAATACCTCAGTCATAAGTCACTGTGAAACCTGTGTTACTGCTGTATATATATATTAGGCCTCTGTTTGATGTGCTTTTTACAAGGCATCGCTGTTGCCTTAGCAACTATCATCTTAAATGACATTCAGGCTTTTTCACTCCTTCAAAACCATTTTAAACAAACAACTATGTCATTTAAGTGCTGCTTGCATTTCTTACAACAACAAAAATAAATGGAACGTTTGTAAGAGGCATATAATTTAATATATTCATTAGGATTTCTGTGCAATTTGGCTTTTCTTTTCTTCCGTGTCACCATTTTGATGCAGTTTCAGACAAGCAATAAAATGGTGGTTACAATAAGAGAGCAATTGCCTCTGTTCTACACTTCAAAAGAGCAGCACCAAGAATAGTCACAGAAGTTATTCCTAAAACTTCTGTCACTGGGTGCCTGAACTTTCTTTTCTTTGAGAATATCTAAACCATTTTCAGATGTTTGCTAAACGCCAATTGACTCAATCATCCATGTGGCTTCTTTGTAATCAGTAAACGGCAAGCGTTTTGGAAGAAGGACCAGCAGGTTAATTGCCTGGTGTCCCAGAAATACAGAGGACCCTCTAAGCAAAGCTAAGAAATGCCACGAAGGAAGAGCTTCAGGGGACCTTGGTGCCAACTAGGTCCAGTTCATAGTATCTGTTTTAGGCTCTGGCATACTGCACATTGACAAAAACAAACAAATAACCCGATACAATCAATCCAAATATTAGGAATGATTAGTTTGTATGTATGAAAGCATTATAGTACAACAAGAAGTGTGTCCGCCCCCTCCTTTTTCTGGATAGAACATATCATCTCAGGACTTTTAAACATGTAAGTGCTGTTTTGGAAGCACTATTTGGGTTTTAGATGTGCATAAATTGGCATGTAGATGTTTATATTGCATATCTTTGGATGTAGGAAATGCATTTAGCGTCTGATTTAAAGTTTGATCGGATACATTACACCCTGAGGCAGCTGACTTGTGAAACGCTGGCCACCGTTGGTGTACCGATCAACATAAGATAAGTTGATTTTTTCATCTATCTGTAACATCTTCCAAGTAAAGCGTAACACAGCACTGTGCTTGTTTCATTTTAAGGAGGTTTTTTGCCAGTGAGGTGAACGCTTAACCACTGCGGTGTCAGGTCAAAACCGCGGAAGACAAAGGCGCGCGCCGACAACTGAGCGCAGCGCGGAGGCGTGCGCCGAAGAAAATAACTGTTTTTAGGGGCTCCGATGGGGGTGTGTGGGGGGAACTCCCCCACTTTACTTTATACAGATCGCGCCACATTGTGGGGGCATTGTGGGGGGTTTGGGGGGTTGTAACCCCCCACATTTTACTGAAAACTTCATTTTTTCCCTAAAAACAGGGAAAAAGTTAAGTTTACAGTATAATGAGGGGGGTTACAACCCCCCAAACCACCCACAACGCCGCCGCGATCTGTATTAAATAAAGTGGGGGGGCTCCCCAACAAAAACCCCCGTCGGAGCCCCTAAAAACTGTCATTTTCTTCAGCGCGCACCTCCATCTTGCGCTCAGTTGTCGGCGCGCGCTTGTCTTCCGCGGTTTTGTCTATGAACCAACCACCGCTATTCCACCATTGTGGAGGTGGGAGGGCCCTTGTCTGAGGCTTTTTCCTCCATTTGAAAATGGTCATTCAGCCTGTACTGTGTTATTAATACACCATTTGACATAGTGCATCTTTCTTTTGTGAAAGTGTTTTATTAGTACTGTTTGTTTTCACAATATCTGAGTCTTTTTGGCTATGTTGCATATACTGCACATTTAAATCTCAATTGTACAAAGTCAGCACACTCTATAACCTGCACATTGCAATGGGGTGCTGTATGGGTGTGTTTTGGGCTGGACTAGAATAGGCCTAAAAATAAACGTGTATTTCTCATTTCAGAAGGAGAACACACATTTATATCAATAAAGATGAATAATGGGTTCACACCTGCTACCTAGTACATCTACATTTCAGAAAAAAATGCTCCTATTAAGCAGCACTCCACTGGCAGGATTAAGGGAAGTCACCCCTTTAATCCCCTGGTAGTTTATGCCCCCCTCCACCTTGCTCCCAAAATACCAAAACTGCTACAGGCATAAGAAATTAGCTTTTTTCACACACAAAGTGATTCAAGACCCTCAGGGGCACTTTGTTATCCTTATGGATGAGCTACAAGGGAGGAAGGTAATTCTCTGTAATGCATATGCTCCCAATGTTTATTCTCATCCTTTCTTTTCAGATCTGGTGGCCAAGTTGGCCACATTCCTGGACTATTTAACCATCTTAGCGGGTGATTTTAATATAACTAGTGCACCTGACATTGATTGAAAACCCCCGAGACCCATAAGGAAGGATGGGGAAAATCTGGGAGTTAACCTGTTCATACATTCCTTGAGGTTAGTAGACATTTGGCATATGTACCATCCGGAGAAGTTTGGCTTTACCTTTCACTCTAAAGTACATAACAGTTACTCTTGCATAGACTACATATTCCTTCCAGAGAACTCAGTGGGGATGGTGCTGTCCACGGCTATATGTGGTGTATCTTTTATGGACCATTCAGCGGTTATGGTTCAGCTACACTGGCATAGGGAACCCCCAGATTGCTTACGGAGGATGAACCCCACTTTATTTCTAGATGAGGAGTTTAAGCAATATCTAGTGGAGGCCCGGAAAGAATATGATTTTTATAATGCAAATGGGGAAGTCTCAGATGTAGTATATTGGGAGGTGGCAAGACTTTCTTACGAGGTAAAATTATAGCTTACACTGTTGGTAAAAGGAAGCACACCTCAGCCACCCTACTTGCATTTATTAAACAATTGAGTAGTTATCATTGTTCCTCTATTGCCTCGGGAACTGTTCTGGATCGGAACACTATCTAAATATCCATAAGCAGATTGACTCTATCTTGACTAATAGAGCCCTAACATATACTGATGCCTACAAGTATAAATTTTATTTATACTTATGTCTACCTTAGTGAAACCTCAGTGTCTGCTGTCTCGTATAACCCGAATCCCATAATCAGTTTATACAATTTTATAAAGATCTCAATAACCAGGGTCCCTATGATAAAATGCAGCGGGACCAGTTCTTTAGTGATATTGAACTACCCCAGGTGTCTCCTGAACACTTGGCCTTTTTGAACGGCCCCGTTACATTTAAGGAAGTCTGACAGTCTATTGGTAAACTGAAAATGGCAAAAGCCCCTGGTCCTGATGGTATGGGTCCAGAGTTCTATACAATACTGCGAGAGCAAACTAGTCCGGTCTTGGCAGCCATGTGTGTGGATTTTCACATGGGCAGTTATTTGCACCAGGAGCATAACCCTGCCCATATTATCTTCCTGCAGGCTATAAATTTCTTGTAATGTATTAATATTGCTAAAGTCTGATACAAAAAGCTGCTATTATCTCCCATACAGTATCGCTTATCTTATAATCGAAAGATCAATGTCTCTCCCACAGATTAGGGTCTGCCTAGCTCCATCATCATCAGTTGTTAGAAAATAATATCTTTCATGATGTCCCTTATTATAATTTCATTATTTGGGGGGGGGGGGGGGTTAACTAAAATAAATGTGTGGAGGGGCATTTTTGATAGTGTGTCTAAGTCCAATTTTGGACATTACCCACTAGATGCCAGGTATTTTTTTTGTGTGTGTGGGGGGGGAAAGTGTTATATATGACCCAGTTGGACATCTTGGCCCTTAGGCCATCTAGCTTTTTTGGCCTTTTTTAAATACAAAATCATCCATGTTCAAAACATCCAAATCAAATCGATTTGGATATGGGCGGGACTAGCATCTTAATGGACTGGCCACATAGATACCCCAACAGGGCAGTGAGGCACCTTAGGGAGCAATGCTGTGAATTCACTTAAAGGGTGCCAGGTACATATTTCACCAGAACCCCATTGTAATGTATGGTGAGCCCTCTATAACTCCCTCAAAACCTACTTTACCTACCTGTCTACCACTTCAATAGCCCTTATGAGCCTTATGGTTACACTACAACACACTGTCCTCTTTTACCTTCATCCTATGTTCCCTCATTCCAGAGATTTATTTAAATTGAAAGAGGCATGCCTCATGTGCATTTATGCCATGTAGGCATTTGACATCTCAATATCTCCCCTCTCCTGCCTTTCCTCCAAAGTAGACACTTTTAATATGGAGAGAAATATATAAAATATCCTGTGATAATGTGTTTAAACAATACCTTCTATAATCACAGTTAAACTTATAATTAAATCCAATAATTGTATATTGTGAAAATCTCAGACCCTAAACCCGTGACTGGTGTTATCACCAAAATGGGGTTCATTTAGGGGACCATCATAGTTTTTCACTGTCCCCGCAACCATCCACCAAAATATTATATAAATGCCAGATAGACAAGACTTATCTGTGAATGGGATGGTATGATGTCGGTAATGACCCTCAGCAGTGAGTGAATAATCTGGTGCTTGTGGTGTGTTAAAAACAATCACTGTAATTCCTTCGTGTTATATGCTTGTCCTCCCGACTCGAGTTTCGAATAACTTCCTTCTTCAGGGAAGGACTCTATGAGAACAAGTATACAGGAAAAACAGTGAGCTAATTATATATGTCAAAAATTAAAACCACTATATTCGGGAATCTATATTGTCTTTCTAGTATATTCTAGATACTTCAATATCATAATCAATCCGTAACTACTCACAAATCTCATACTATTACCGGCTCCACGATTCGGCTGGAACAGTAAGCTGGACTGAGTGTGTTTAAGAACGTAAAAACGCTGGCCTTAAATAGGACTAGTACGTGCCTAACGTCACGGACAGAAGCGGAAATGATGTCACCAAAGGGGAAATGAAAATACCAAGAACCCAAGGGATTCAATACAAATTAAATACAGGTTAAATAGAGGTTAAAGAGCCAACCACTCGATCTCATGATTCAAACCGTTGGGTATTAAGGTATGCCATTCAAAAATAAACCTTTGTTCTTTTCTGATCAAAATTTTTGAAAGGTCACCATCAAAATCCTTAATTTGTATCAACACCGTATACTTCAAATCATGGATCGAGTGTGATTGTTCCAACCAGTGACCAGTAAGGGGAGCTGACACTCGTTGATTACGAATGCTGCTAATGTGTTCCGTTATCCTGACTTTGATTCTACGGGAGGTTTGTCCAATATAGAATTTGTGACAAGGGCATATGATGCAATAAACTACACCAGCAGAATCACAGTCAGTCCCGGAACTAAGTTTGAAAGTGTTACGCTTAGCCCCTGGTATGTTAATTTGAGAAATGTCCCATACATGCCGACAAAGTTTGCATTTACCACAAGCTCTGTGGGGAAGACCTGAATGTAATTCCCTCGTTGTTGGTCTATATTTCAATTTTTCTCCTAGGTTAGAAGCCCTGGAGAAAGCAAATTTGGGTTTATCCTGCAGGGCTTTATGGAATTGGACTATGGGCCAATACTTGAGGATAATATGTTTAATGTGATTGCTATGATTGGAATACGGCATTACACATACCGTCTGTTGTGAATGTTATTGTATAGAATTATTATTGTTATTGTGAGTTGTCATAATCCATGGGCGATGGCAATTTTTAGCCCTCTTCCATGCCCTCTTGATGATCTTATGAGGGTAACCTCTCTCCCGAAACTTGTTGTACATAATAGAAGCCTGAATATCAAAATCTTCGTCAGAAGAACATATCCTTTTTAGCCGAAGGAATTGTCCGACTGGAATGCTGTTTCGTAAAGGACGGGGATGAAAACTCTGATATTGTAAAAGAGCATTACGATCAGACGCCTTTCTGTGGAGAGTGGTGGATGGGAAACCATGATGGATCCTAATTGTGATATCTAGGAATGAAATTTGATCTTTGTCAAATTGATAAGTAAACTTAATATTAGGATCAAGGGAATTAATGTCATTCATGAATTGTTGCTAGAAAGACAATATAGATTCCCGAATATAGTGGTTTTAATTTTTGACATATATAATTAGCTCACTGTTTTTCCTGTATACTTGTTCTCATAGAGTCCTTCCCTGAAGAAGGAAGTTATTCGAAACTCGAGTCGGGAGGACAAGCATATAACACGAAGGAATTACAGTGATTGTTTTTAACACACCACAAGCACCAGATTATTCACTCACTGCTGAGGGTCATTACCGACATCATACCATCCCATTCACAGATAAGTCTTGTCTATCTGGCATTTATATAATATTTTGGTGGATGGTTGCGGGGACAGTGAAAAACTATGATGGTCCCCTAAATGAACCCCATTTTGGTGATAACACCAGTCACGGGTTTAGGGTCTGAGATTTTCACAATATTATTGGATTTAATTATTGGATTTAATTATAAGTTTAACTGTGATTATAGAAGGTATTTCCTCCAAAGTATACACCTTGAGATCTTTAAGTCTGGAAATTAGCTAATGTCGTTCCTATGCATAAAAAGGGTTGCAGGGCAGAGGCTGTGAATTATAGACCGGTGAGTCTCACATTAATAGTGTGCAAACTCATGGAAACACTAATTAAAAGCAAATTGGACACGATCTTGAATGAAGGGAATCTTCGGGATCCCTGTCAGCATGGATTCACCAAGGGTAGGTCCTGCCAATCCAATCTCATCAGCTTCTTTGACTGGGTAACAAGAAAGTTGGACTTGGGAGAGTCTTTGGACGTCGTGTACCTGGACTTCAGTAAAGCTTTTGACAGTGTCCCACACCGCAGGCTGCTAAGCAAGATGGAATCGATGGGGTTAGGAGAGACACTAACTGCATGGGTCAATGATTGGCTGAGTGGCAGACTTCAGAGGGTAGTGGTTAATGGTACCCTCTCTAAAACATCGGAGGTGACCAGTGGAGTGCCGCAGGGCTCGGTCCTGGGTCCTGGGTCCTGGGTACTGGGTCCTTTTCAACATATTCATAGGGGATCTGACTCAAGGGCTTCAAGGTAAAATAACACTATTCGCCGATGACGCCAAACTATGTAATATAGTAAGTGAATGCAGTTTACAGAATTATATGGCGCAGGACCTGCTTATATTGGAAAGTTGGTCTTCAACCTGGCAGCTAGGCTTCAATGCTAAGAAATGTAAGGTCATGCACCTCGGAAGCGGAAATCCATGCAGGACGTACTTCTTGAACAGAGAAACTTTAACTAGGACTTCAGCAGAATGAGATTTAGGAGTAATCATCAGTGCAGACATGAAAACTGCCAATCAAGTGGAGAAGGCTTCATCTAAGGCAAGGCAGATATTGGGTTGTATCAATAGAAGTTTCGTCAGCCGAAAGCCTGAAGTCATAATGCCGTTGTACAGGGCCATGGTGAGACCTCATCTGGAGTACTGTGTGCAATTCTGGAGGCCACATTACAGTAAAGATGTGCGCAGAATTGAATCGGTTCAACGGACAGCCACCAGGTTGATCTTGGGGCTCAAGAGTCTCTCGTACGAAGAGAGACTGATCAAATTGCAGCTCTACACTCTTGAGGAACGTAGGGAGAGGGGAGACATGATCGAAACATTTAAGTACCTCACGGGACGTGTCGAAGTGGAAGATGATATTTTCTTTCTTAAGGGACCCTCGGCCACAAGAGGGCACCCGCTCAAACTCAGGGGCGGAAAATTTCATGGCGACACCAGAAAGTATTTCTTCACAGAGAGAGTGGTTGATCATTGGAACAAGCTTCCAGTGCAGGTGATCGAGGCAGACAGCGTGGCAGACTTTAAGAATAAATGGGATACCCATGTGGGATCCCTACGAGGGTCAAGATAAGGAAATTGGGTCATTAGGGCATAGAAAGGGGGTGGGTAAGCAGAGTGGGCAGACTTGATGGGCTGTAGCCCTTTTCTGCCGTCATCTTCTATGTTTCTATGTTTCATATGCTTTATAATGAAGACCACCAACCATTTTTGTAGCCTTCCTCTAGACCAGGGGTCTCAAAGTCCCTCCTTGAGGGCCCAATCCAGTCAGGTTTTCAGGATTTCCCCAATGAATATGCATGAGATCTATGTGCATGCACTGCTTTCAATGCATATTCATTGGGGCCCTCAAGGAGGGACTTTGAGATCCCTGCTCTAGGCCAACTCCATCTTGTTTATATCCAGAATTGTACACAATATTCTAAATGAGGTATCACCAGAGTCTTTTACATGGGTATCATAACCTTATTTTTCTACTGGCCATTGCTCTCCCTATGCATCCAAGCATGCGTCTAGCTTTTGCTGTCGCCTTTTCTATTTTGCTGTACACAATAATCCTTATTTGATTAAAAAACAAAAGAAAGAAGAAGAGAACTAATCAAATACTTTTCTAGAAATTCCAATTGAATTCAGTAAAGGCCATAATGGAAATATAAAAAACAGCAGTAATATCTAGTGACCATCCAATGTCTTATGTTACAATCAAACCCTACACTATTACTATCACAAACAGAAAACAATAAAGTTTCTGTTAAATATTTTGGCCTAAAACCAAACTGAAAACTATCTTAGGCCCCCTTTTTATCAAGCAATGTTAGGGTTTTTTATCGCCAGCCACTGCGGTAAAAGCTCCCTCTCACGATCCCCGCCAACGTCGGAAGCCGACACCACAGCTTTTAATTTTTGATTGAGGAGGTGGAGAGCAGGGAGTCCAGTGCTGCAGGCCAGTCCTGGCGGCCATGGAGAGAGGGAGCGATATATATGCGCGCATGCGCACTCCTGCCGCCACAGACCTACTGATCACAGGTCAGAGATCACGGAACCACGCAATTTAGTAAAAAGGGAGGGAGTATATTTGTCTATTTTTGTATAGTTGTTACTGAGGTGACATTGCATAGAGCCATCTGCCTTGACCTCTTTGAAAAAACCCCAGAATATAAATAATTCACATTTTCTCTGCGTACACTGTGTTTTATGTTTTTAAAAATGTTATTGTTGGTATATCATTTTGACTTGGTCACTTTAAAAGTAGCAGCATTTCTTCCCCTCCCCCTATGCAGCAGCAGCAACAACAGTATTTCTACCACCCTCCCTCCTTCCCTGTGCCACAGCAGCAACAGCATTTCTCCCCTCTTCCCCCCTTCAGCAGCATTTCTTCTGCACCTGCCTCCGGCGCGTGCTTCGTTTCTGGCCGGCTCCATTGCTGCCTGTTCAAAGCCTCAGGCGTCAGCTCCTCTTGCGATCTGCGTCTGTGTCGAAAGCCTTCTCTCTGATGTCGTGACATCAGAGAGAAAGCTTCCGACGCAGCTGCGAATCCCAAGAGGAGCCGACGCCTGCGGCTTTGAACAGGCAGCAAGAGAGCCAGCCAGAAACGAAGGACGTGCTGGAGAGAGGCACAGAAGAAAGGAAGGGAGAAGGCCGTGTTGAGACTCACGAGGGAGCACAAGCTGGGCTGCGGGTTGGACACTTGAATTAAAGGTTTGCTGCTGCTGCTGGTTAAAAAAAGCAGCAGCGGCAGAATAGGGAGGGTGGTTCCAGCGGCGGGCCTCCCTGACCATTTCGGGCCCTAGGCCCGTGCCTACTGGGCCTACCCTTTAATCCAGCCCTGGATATCCTAGGTGAATCAATTTTTTTACTCTTCCAAAAATTACATAGACTAGGAGACACTCAATGAAGTTACATGGAAATACCTATAAAACAAATATTTTTTCACTCAATGAATAAGCTCTGGAAATCGTTCCCAGAGGATGTGGTAATAGTGGTTAGTGTAGCAGGGTTTAAAAAAGGTTTGGACGAGTTCCTGGAAGAAAAGGCCATAGTCTGCTTTTGAGACAGACATGGGAGAAGCCATTGCTTGCCTGGAATGGGTAGCATGGAATGTTGCTACTATTTGGGTTTTTGCCAGGTACTTGTAACCTGGATTGGCCACTTTGGAAACAGGATACTGAGCTAGATGAACCATATTGATCTGACCCAATATGGCTGTTCTTATGAGGAATGGGTTGAGATTACAGAGAGTGGCACAGGGACAAAGATTCATCCCCATTCCCTCCCCACAGCCAAAGATTTTTTTTTCCCGTCCCCACAGTGAAGTACATTTTTCATCCTTGTCCCTTCACCTTCCCTGTAGTCTTAATTTTCTTTCTCGCATCTCCCCGCTCAAAGCAGAAAGATGATTTTATGCAATTTTATGGGCCTAAGGTATTTCAAATAAACATTCTAAGCCTGTAGTGTGATGGGGGTTCCAAACTTATATTTTGACTGAAAGAACATCAATAAAAGTACAACTTGTGAGGCATGCTGGGTTCTGCAATGTGCACAGAAAGCCAAACATCAATTTAATTCAATCAAGTACAGCCCTCAGGATATCACATTCAAATAACTTAGACCCTAATTCTGTAACGCCTGCCTAAAGCAATAGGCGTAATTGGTGCTGATACTGGCACCCAACACCTCACAATGAGCTTTAACTGGACTCAATTCAAAGTTAGGCACTGAACTCGAAAAACTTGTTTCTATATAAAGTAGGCACCCAGCTCAAAGTGCCTACACTACAAGTGGGTGTGGTTAGGAGCAGATCATGGGCCTGTTTTCAAGTTAGGTGCCTCCAAAGTATACATATTGAGATCTTTAAGTCTGTCCCCAAACGTCTTATGAAGACCACTGACCACTTTAGGAGCCTTCCTCTGGACCAACCCTATCGTGCTTATATCTTTTTGAAGGTGGGGTTTCCAGAATTGTACATAATATTCTAAATGAGGTCTCGCCAGAGCCTTATACAGGGGCATCAATACCTCCTTTTTCCTACTGGCCATATCTCTCCCTATGCACTCAAGCATCTTTCTAGCTTTCACTGTTGCCTTTTCAACCTGTTTGGTCACTTTTAGATCATCACATACTATTACACCCAAGTCCCGCTCCTCTTTCATGCACAATAGTTCTTCATCCTTAAACTGGTTTTTGCAGCCCAATTGCATGACCTTGCATTTCTTAGCACAAAATCTTAGCTGCCAAATTTCAGACCATTCTTTAAGCTTTGCTAGGCCTTTCCTCATGTTATTCACACCATCAGGAGGCAAACCTTACCTGATAGGCCTTCAGCAATATCGAAGGCTTTTTGGAAGTCATCATTTACCTTGACTTCCAAAAAGCCTTCGACAAGGTACCTCACGAACGGCTACTTAAAAAACTGTGGAACCACGGGGTGCAAGGGGATATCTACCGATGGATCAAACACTGGCTAGCGGGCAGGAAACAGAGGGTTGGAGTCAAGGGCCAATACTCAAATTGGCAATGGGTCACGAGCGGAGTTCCGCAGGGGTCGGTGCTGGGACCTCTACTATTCAATATATTTATTAACGATCTGGAGACGGGGACAAAATGTGAGGTTATCAAATTTGCTGATGACACCAAACTCTGCAGCAGGGTTAGAAACACGGAAGACTGTGAAGACCTACAAAGGGACCTAACGAGACTGGAAGACTGGGCAAAAAAGTGGCAAATGAGTTTTAACGTAGAGAAATGCAAGGTCATGCATGTAGGGAAAAAGAACCCGATGTTCAACTACAAAATGGGGGGAACACTGCTAGGGGTGAGTAACCTGGAAAGGGACCTGGGGGTAATGGTCGACTCATCACTGAAACCATCGGCGCAATGTGCGACAGCCTCAAAGAAAGCAAACAGAATGCTGGGCATCATCAAAAAGGGTATCACAACCTGGACGAAGGAAGTCATCATGCCGCTGTGTTCAATACTGGTCGCCGTACCTCAAGAAGGACATGGCGGTACTCGAGGGAGTGCAGATGAGGGCGACTAAGCTGATAAAAGGTATGGAAAATTTTCCATACGCTGACAGGTTAAAAATGCTGGGGCTGTTCTCCCTGGAGAAGAGGAGACTTAGAGGGGACATGATAGAAACCTTCAAAATCCTTAAGGGCATAGAGAGAGTAAATAAGGACAGATTCTTCAAACTGAGAGGAGCCACAAGCACTAGGGGTCACTCGGAGAAATTGAAAGGGGACAGGTTTAGAACAAATGCTAGAAAATTCTTTTTTGCGCAGAGGGTGGTAGACACATGGAACGCGCATGGAACCGGAGGAAGTGATAGGCCAGAACTCTGTACAGGGATTCAAGAAGGGTTTGGATAGGTTCCTGGAGGATAAAGGGATAGAGGGGTACAGATAGAACTTGAGGTAGGTTATAGAAGTGGTCAGAAACCACTTCACAGGTCGCAGACCTGATGGGCCACCGCGGGAGCGGACCGCTGGGCGAGATGGACCTCGGTCTGACCCAGTGGAGGCAACTTCTTATGTTCTTATGTTCTTACATACAAGAAAACTAAAAAGAACAGGTCCATGAAACAAACCCTTGAGGCACACCACTGGTAACATCCCTTTCCTCAGAGAGATCTCCATTAACTACTGCTCTGGTTACTGACCCCCACCACAACCATCACCAATGCTGGTCCCAAATATAGCCTCTGAAATATAGCATTTCAGGAGAATAGTTAAGATTTACATGTGCAACCTGATTATCTATAGCTTTGTTTAGCAACAGGTTTCTATGGTCCTTTGTGTGTCTGAGTACTTTGAGAATGAACGTCATAGCGGAATTAGAAAAAGGGTCAAAGAAGAGTGGTCAAGATGATAAAGGGGATAAGCTCATCTCATATGGGATTAGTAGCGTGGAATGTTGCTACTGTTTGGGTTTCTGTCAAGTGCTTGTGATCTGCATTAGTCACAATGGAAACAGGATACTGGGCTAGATGAATTAAATGTATATCTGTACACATACCACCTCAAAGTCTACGCTCAGCTCAATTAAGGGAGCTGACTGCTCCTACTCTTAAGCAGGCAAGGTTACATGTAGCTAGAGTGGGAGCATTTTCTTCTGCTGGTCCGGCACTTGGAATCATATTCCCTTTCATATTAGAAAGTAAAAGAATATAACTGTTTTTAAGAAGCTTTTGAAGAGACATCTCTTGCGAAATAAAATATGGGTGCTGAGCACTTATCTTAACTGCTTATTTTGTGTGATATGTGGATGAAATTTATATGTGTCTATATTTATGGTTGTTTTGTAATAATTACTGTGAATGTATTTCTGTAACCCACCTTGTTAAAGGGGGGTTATGACTAAATAAACTATAAACTATCTTCTGTTCCTCAGAGAAAACAGGAGATCCCGCCTTCCCGAATCATGGAAGGTAAAGAAACAAACAAAGAAGGTGACTGGTATGTCCTTGTTTAAATATGTTGTTTTTTTATATGTGTTGTTTGTTTTTTTAGACATGTTCTTTAGAGATTTTTTTTTTTTTACATTTCATTTGCTATTAAAGTCATATTATTTGCTTATAATATAAAAGGCTCAATATTGTTTGCATGTCTATCTATATAGAAATTTTTAAATAAAGTTTTTAGATTTTATTTTTTATGATTCTGTTCACTCCTCATTATATATTGGCATGCAAGTTTTTTTATATAGTTTTAATTTAGGTTCTTATTTAAATGTTATCCATGATACATTCATTATGTGTTAAATTTGTTTTCACTTTGTTTTTATACTGTGTTTTTCTACTATTTATTATCATTTTAGAAAATTTTACTTTTTATATTATAGACTCCTGAGGCAGGCCTTTTTAGGCCAAAACACGATTATGTCGCGTCAGTGTTATATTATCCAATAAAGGAGATCGAGCACCAACCAGTCACCGTCTTTCTTTTTTTTTTGTTTGTTTCAATAAATTTTTATTAAGATTTTCAAGAAAAGAATATTATGCAAACTTATTCTTCTGTTCCTAACAGGCTGAGTTATATGAATTTAGTCAAATAGAGGGACATAATCGAAAGGAACGTCTAAGTCCGTTTTCGTCCAAGCCACAAGTCGTCCAAACTAAAAAATAGCTTAGGACACATTTTTGAAAAATACATCCACATTTTTTTTCGTTTTGAAAATCGTCTAACTATATGTCCTGCCGATCTGATCGTCCAAGCTGCTAAATCATCCATCTTTATACCACGTTTTCGTCCAAGTCAAAAATGCCTAGAACAAACCCTGTTGGACTTGGGAGTGGCCTGCAAAGTGATGGACTGAACACCCAGACATGGCACCTAAATAGTGGGGTACCTTACAGGGCACTGCTGTGAACTTCACAAAAAGGGTGCCATGTCTTCATCTCACTACAGCTCCCTTATAGGTCATGGTGAGTGCCCCAAACCACCTCCAGAATCCCCTAGACCCACTTATCTACCACCCCAATAGCCCTTATGGCTGCAGGAGTCACTTATATGCTAGTAAAAAAGGGTTTTGTGGGTGTATAGGGGAGTGCACGTTTCAATATCAATGCAGTGATTACAGGGGCTTATGGGCATGGGTCCACCTCTCTATGGGTCCCTAACCCACCCCCAAGATGGTTTAAGACGCCTCTGTGCAGCACGACTAGGCTTTCCTATGCCAGGCTGCCAGGTGATGATGTTCTGGAGGCACAATTTTCAAGTTGTGATTAATATTTTTAAGGGGGTGGGGGGGAACAGTGATCACTGGGGTAGTGTGTGTGGGTCTGTGTTATGTGTTTGCAGTGCTTATCTGGTGAGTTTAGGTGGGTTTTTGTGACTTAGACCATGTTTTAAAAGTTCCGTCGATCCTATGCTGTATAACTTTCGGTTCTATGCAGTACGAATAAGTCTATGCCTGCCCACGTCCTGCCCAAATCCCGCCCTCCTGAAACGCCCCATTTAGCTATGGTCATTCAGCGGCACTATGAAGGCTTAGATCATTTAGAAATACGTCCAAAACCCGGTTTGATTATCGGCACTTGGACGTCTTTCGTTTATGATCGTCCAAGTGCCGACTTAGGCCGGTTTTTGGACATTTTTCTCTTTCTTTTATAAGCCCCATAGCTACCTAATCTGCAATGTGATCTCTTGCATATATGCTGCATAAACCAAGATGTTCACTTTTATTGGCTGTCTTATGCACTGTGTTATGTGAGATTCCTGAGATCATTTCATTTGTTTGTCTTATATTGTTTTCTCTGGTTAGTTCAATAAAAAAGATTAAACATTGACAATCAGGGCGACTTTATACGTGCTTGAAATTTTTCTTTATTAACTGATTTTATGAAGAGGTTCGCCTAATGCAACTCCCTGTATAAATACTGTATAATTTAACCTAGTATGACATGTGATAAAACAGAAGATTAAAAAAAATGAATCATTTTATTATTCAACCACATATGCTTCTACACTCTCAGATTTGCACACAGATCCATGAATGCATAAATGCTAGTTTTATCTTGGCAAAAGGGAGACATTTCAGACTTTTCAGCTTTCGTATGTTAACTGTGTTAGCTGCTGGGCGCAGCTGTGAAAAACAACAGCTTCTATTGTGTCACTGCTGCAAACTTTCCAAACATGCTTCAATGAAAAGGAAAGGAATTGTAAGAACGCTTGATTTTTTTTTCTTCTTCTTCTCTCTGTTCCATAACCAGAACATAATAACACAGCAGCTCCTACAGTTTTGCATTTGAGATCTAGATCGCCAGCACAATCACAAGAAGCACAACAAAATAAAATGACGTGAATGTCAATGTTGCATAGCTTGGGTGCTGTACAGGCAAAATAACATCAGACCGTTGTTCCTTCCTGGTATTTTGTACTATTGATTCTCCTGGTTGAGTGACCAGTTAATTTTAGTCTTATCTGCTTCATTTCTAAAGACCCTGATTTAGGAGCCCATGAAACAACACATCTGTCTGTCATCCTCAGTAGTTTTGAGAATTTGGTCCTGTGTTCTTCTAAATAGCCTGTCAAATGTAATGCAATTGATCTGTTTGAGGTTTAGGCTAGAGAATGACACAGTGACAAAATTCATCACCGTTCCCGTCCCCGCGGAAAACCGCGGGAAACCATCTTCATGTCATTCTTTAAGGAAAGAGGGAAGAATCAGAGTATGAATGGCCACAACCACTGACCCGCAAGCTTTGCTGTGAAGAATGCTGGTGTAGAAGGACCGAGGTTGAAATAGACACTAGAAAATGACATGGGTTTATTTCCCGCGGTTATCCGCGGGGACGGGAACGGTGATGAATTTTGTCACCGTGTCATTCTCTAGTTTAGGCTTAAACAAGGTGTGGATAGGACATCAAACATACGAAAACACACACACACACAGCAATCTCATAAGTTTTCATAAAATAGGCTGATAATCATCAGAGTAAAAGTAAAATATTAATATGTCTTAAAGACATGAGTAAGGATTAAGCAGGCAATATGATATTTTACTTGAATGAAATTTGAAGTCTCCCCTCACAGTATAATAAAGATGTTCACTGCCGCCGGCATTCAATACATTGAAAAGGACAGCAGAGCTAAAATGGTCATTGCTTTAATTAATATTTATTGGCTTCATATACCGCCCTTTCCAATCAAGGATCTTAGTGGTTTATGTAGTAACACAGTTAACATACGAAAGCTGAAAAGTCTGAAATGTCTCCCTTTTGCCAAGATAAAACTAGCATTTATGCATTCATGGGACTGTGTGCAAATCTGAGAGTGTCGAAGCATATGTGGTTGAATAATAAAATGATTCATTTTTTTAATCTTCTGTTTTATCACATGTCATACTAGGTTAAATTATACAGTATTTATACAGGGAGTTGCATTAGGTGAACCTCTTCATAAAATCAGTGAATAAAGAAAAATTTCAAGCACGTATAAAGTCACCCTGATTGTCAATGTTTAATAAAGATGTTCACTGCCACCGGCATTCAATACATTGAAAAGGACAGCAGAGCTAAAATGGTCATTGCTTTAATTATTATTTATTGGCTTCATATACCGCCCTTTCCAATCAAGGATCTTAGCGGTTTATGTAGTAAACAATCAAATAAAAATATAGAAAAAGAAAGGAATTCCTTACAATGTATAAGATAGTAATAACATTTAACAGACACACACATATATACGTTATTTATTTATTTAGCCCATCCTCCCAAAGGAGCCCAGAACGGGTTACAGGAGTACATTCATAGTATGGGTAGGACAAACTTTAGTGAGAGATACAGACTTTACAGTATAGACAAGGGGGTTTAGATTACAGCATTTGCAGTGAAGACATAACTTTCCTAGCAGGTGGGTGTATCTTTGTTGTCGGAGATATCTGCCCTACTGACCCTGACTACCTACCAACATTGACCACTTAATATGGGAAATACACTACCTAAGCAGCATAATCCTATTCAGGCCTCAGATTCGGAGCATACGCTTAGTCCTATCATGGACTGAACGGTCAGCGTAATGTTATAGCTCCATACTCCAGTCATAGGCCAAACAACTTAGACTTAATT
This sequence comes from Geotrypetes seraphini, assembly GCF_902459505.1. Taxonomy (NCBI): domain Eukaryota; kingdom Metazoa; phylum Chordata; class Amphibia; order Gymnophiona; family Dermophiidae; genus Geotrypetes; species Geotrypetes seraphini. The sequence continues at coordinate 217,183,630 of NC_047086.1, forward strand.
TTTTTGAAACTTTTTCTTAAGTCTAAGTTGTTTGGCCTATGACTGGAGTATGGAGCTATAACATTACGCTGACCGTTCAGTCCATGATAGGACTAAGCGTATGCTCCGAATCTGAGGCCTGAATAGGATTATGCTGCTTAGGTAGTGTATTTCCCATATTAAGTGGTATATGTTTTATATATGAGTATATGATATTCTGACCACTTGGGTTTGTTATATTTAGTCTGTACCTACCAACATTGCCCATGCTAGCTGTGAGATATAGAAAAAAAAAAAAAGATACATTTTAAGTAAGGATTTAAAACGGATAAATGATTGCTCTGAGTATATAGTGTCTGGCAAAGCATTCTAGAGTGAAGGAGCCAGAAAGCAAAAGGCTGTGTGCCTAGTAGATTCTAGTTGAACTAAGCGTGGTCTAGGAAGGATCATTCAATTAGAATCTATAATGGAGGTGTTAGCGTTTAGCGCAGTGTTCTTCAACCACCGGTCCATGGACCAGTGCCGGTCCACAGAAATTTCCTGCCGGTCCATAGGGCCAACATGTGCATCAGGCCCAAAACAGTGTTCTTCAACCGCCGGTCCACAGTGCGATCGATGCAGTGTTATCTTCAAGCCAGCTCCCTCTTCCTAACTGATTCAGTGCACAAAGCCACGGGCAGTGGCTCCCACGGGCATCCTGCGTCTGAACCGGAAGCCTTCCCTCTGACGTTGCAACGTCAGAGGGAAGGCTTCCAGATGATGCAAGGGACATGCAAGGTGCAATTAGTACTATTATGGGAGCAGAGTCTGGGGTGGACATTGGGTAGAGGTGGGCGGGGTCTGGCCCACGACTTAGCCCAGTGTTATTCAACCCCCGGTCCACAAAATAATTCTTTTATTTCTGCTGGTCCAAAGGTGTAAAAAGGTTGAAGGACAGTTTACATGAGTTTATTCAGATACTCAAGCATTTTTCCCTGTCTGTCCCAGTGAGCTCACAATCTATTTAATGTACCTGGGGCAATGGGGGGATTAAGTGACTTGCCCAGGGAGTCTCTTTTGATTCCATTCTCTACATAAACTCATGTCCTCCGTCTTAGGTTCCGAGAACTTTAATTAAAAAACAAAAAAAGTTCTTAATTTTCTTTTCAATTTTTATCAATATTTTTAATTTTTTTTTTACCCTCCTTATTGTACATTCCTTTCATTTGTCCTTATGTATCAGTACGTCATGTTAGTGTGTTTCTGTTGTAGTTAATAATTAAGACCCTGTTTTTAATTGTAAATCGCTTTGAATTAATGATATTACGATACATCAAAATTTTAATAAAACTTGAAACAAGGAGCGGCATGGGTTTGAACCCATAATCCTAGGGTGCTGAGGCTGTAGCTTTAACCACTGCACCACATTTTATACTTGATCTTAAGAGAGACAGGTAACTAATGGAAATGGAAAGAGGGGTGGCAAGGTTATATCTAGAAACTTTAAAGAGAATCCGTGCAGCACAATTATGAAGTGTTTGAAGCTGTTTAATACTCGTATGACAGAGGGACACCAGCATAAATACATAGTAACATAGTAAATGACGGCAGATAAAGACCTGAACGGTTCATCCAGTCTGCCCATAAGTTATACCCATTTAAAAAATACATGATTAGATTAACTTGTCTCTTCTTTGATATTTCTTGGCCGTAGACTGTAAAGTCTGGTATTGTCCTAGGTTCCAAATGCCGAAGTTGCCGTCCAAGCTCACTCCAGCCTATCCAACCATCCCGTTGTTTGCAGGATATCTACCGTAAAGTCTGGCCAGTAACATCCTCATGTTCCATATTAGTGAGTTTGCATTGATACCCACTCCAACCCATCCTACACTGAATCACCATATATGGGATACAGACTGTGCAGATCTGTCCAAAACCGGCCTTAGTTCTTTAATTTACATCCTTCGTTTTCTAATTAGAGATCCTCTATTTTTATCCCACACTTTTTTGAATTCCATCACCATTTTTCTCTCCACCACTTCCCTTGGGAGGGCATTCCAGGCATCTACCACCCTCTCCGTGAAGAATTTCCTAAAATTGCTCCTAAGTCTTCCTCCCTGTAACCTCAAATTATGCCCTCTATTTTTACCATTTTTTCTTCTCTGGAAAATAACTGGTTCTATATTAATGCCTTTCACATATTTAAACGTCTGTATCATATCTCCCCTGTCCCTCCTCTCCTCCAGATTATACATAGTTAGGTCTTCCAGTCTCTTTTCATACTACTTTTAGTTCAGTTGTCGAAGGAGGAAGCAGGGCCATAGCTAAAGCATGAGTGTGTTTCCCTCTTGTCCTGGTGAAAGAACAGTCGTATGACGTGATGTGTTTCTAAAAGTACCCTAGGAATTAATGTACAAACAGGATAATGGAGTGCCCACTTTGTTGTCTCAATTACACTTTTATGTCAGCCTCTGCTGTCAATAGTAGCTTATGCCAAGTTTCCAAGTTTATTAAGCCATCAGGGTGGTTTACAATATTAAGTTAGAATAGTACAAAGTGCAAGGTTATAAGATGCGAAGTGAAAAGATAATATTATTTGTGGAAAGAGAAAAGAAAGAAAATGGATTACAGTCAGCAGTCCAACCATATTCCAGAGTCAGATCCAACCCTGTATAGGGGCAATTCTAAAACTTAATGCTAGAAATTAAATGCCAGATTTATTCACACAATCATTTAAATTCTTTTAATAGAATACGAGAGTTAATTAAAAATCAAAGGCAATTGTTAAATTATACAATAACCAGAACAGAGCTAGCAAAATGTGACATATGTACTTGTACAATATCTGTTGGATAGTTCGTCCACGCACAATGCAGCATTCGGCCTTTAGTCATGTGGCAGCCACAAGGTCAGAAACATGGACGCTCCATTGCAAGATTGCACCTTTGAAGGTTAACGTGCAGTAGTGCGCTTTCTTTGAGCATAGAGAGTGAAACCTGTGGAAATTCACCGTCAGATATTGACTTAGTATGGACATAGCACCATGAATCAAAAGGTTTATGAATGAGTAAGAAGTTTATAGCAGGAACAGGTGTAACTGACGATGGTCTTTCTGGTAGCCTATCAACACTATGCACACAAAAGCATATTCACAGGGTGGATGCCTTGATTGGAGAAGACTGACGGATAACAGTGTCTCCATTGGCTGCAAATTTGGATATCAGCAATGGATCTACATTTACCATAATGCATGATGATTTGGGATACAGGAAAATCTGCACACAATGGGTTCCCAAACAGTTTACTGATCTGCACAAGCAACAGCATGTGGAGGTTATGACCTAGTTCCTGAGATGATATGAAGAAGATCTGAGTATTCTGGAGAGAACTGTCACCGGTGATGAGACATGGGTTTCAAAAGAATTTCACATCACATATGGAGGCAGAGTACAAAGGAGACCCCATAGACATCATATACCTAGATTTCCAGAAAGCCTTTGACAAGGTGCCTCATGAACGTCTACTCCGGAAACTGAAGAACCATGGGGTGGACGGAGACGTGCATAGATGGATCAGAAACTGGTTAGCGGGTAGGAAACAGAGGGTAGGGGTGAAGGGACACTACTCAGACTGGAGGAAGGTCACGAGTGGTGTTCCGCAGGGCTCAGTGCTCGGGCCGCTGCTATTTAATATATTCATAAATGATCTGTAAACAGGAACAAAGAGTGAGATAATAAAATTTGCGGACGACACCAAACTATTTAGTGGAGCTCGGACAAAGGAGGACTGTGAAAAATTGCAAAGGGACTTGGACAAATTGGGGAAATGGGCAGAGAGATGGCAGATGAAGTTCAATGTTGAGAAGTGTAAAGTATTGCATGTGGGAATCAGAAACCCGAGGCACAGCTATACGATGGGAGGGATGTTATTGAATGAGAGTACCCAAGAAAGGGACTTGGGGGTAATGGTGGACATGACAATGAAGCCGACGGCACAGTGCGCAGCGGCCGCCAAGAGAGCGAATAGAATGCTGGGGATAATCAAGAAGGGTATTACAACAAGAACGAAAGAAGTTATCCTGCCGCTGTACCGGGCAATGGTGCGTCCGCATCTTGAGTACTGCATCCAGTATTGGTCACCATACCTTAAGAAGGATATGGTGTTACTCGAGAGAGTTCAGAGGAGAGCGACACGACTGATTAAGGGGATGGAAAGCCTTTCATACGCTGAGAGATTGGAGAAACTGGGTCTCTTTTCCCTGGAGAAGAGAAGACTTAGAGGGGATATGATAGAGACTTACAAGATCATGAAGGGCATAGAGAGAGTAGAGAGGGACAGATTCTTCAAACTTTCAGAACATAAAAAAACAAGAGGGCATTCGGAAAAGTTGAAAGGGGACAGATTCAAAACGAATGCTAGGAAATTCTTCTTTACCCAACGTGTGGTGGACACCTGGAATGCGCTTCCAGAGGACGTTATAGGGCAGCGAACGGTACTGGGGTTTAAGAAAGGATTGGACAATTTCCTGCTGGAAAAGGGGATAGAGGGGTATAGATAAAAGATTACTGCACAGGTCCTGGACCTGATGGGCCGCCACGTGAGCGGACTGCTGGGCGCGATGGACCTCAGGTCTGGCCCAGCGGAGGCATTTCTTATGTTCTTATGTTCCTGTACACTAGTGCTGCCCAATTCAAGATTCGAATCGGTTCACCGATTCGCTTCAGGTGAATCGATTTGAATCGATTTAAAATTTAAAAAAATTGGCTTCCCGATTCAGCTGACCCTCCCCCCTCGCCCCCTAAAGCAGGAGTGGCAGCGCTGCTCTTGTTGGCCAGCCGCTGCCGCATCTGCTTTAGAGGGCGAGGGGGGGAGGGTCAGTCGCGAAGTGCTGCTATCCAGTTCTCCCCCCCGGCGTCTGGTTCCCTCCCCCGCATGGTTTACCTTTGAAGAGCAGCCTGCACAGATCGCAGTGTTAGCGATGTTCGCAAACAGCTTCAGAGCTGTTTCCTCCACCGCGATCCTGCCTCTGACGTCGGAGGAGGGGCGGGACCGCGGCAGAGGAGCTGTTTGCAAACATCGCTAACACCGTGATCTTCTGTGCAGGCTGCTCTTCAAAGGTAAACGGTGCGGGAAGGCCAGGGGGGAAGCCGGACACCAGTGGGAGGTCAGGGGGAACTCGAAGGCCTTCCGGGGGGGAGGGGGGGAGCAGTCCTTCAGTGTGGGGGGTGGGACAGGTCTTCAGGGGGGACAGGCAGGCAGGTCTTCAAGGGGGGAGACAGGTAGGCCTTCAGGGGTGGGATGCAGGCCTTTAAGGGGGGGGACAAGCTTTCAAGGGGGGGAGACAGGCCTTCAAGGGGAGACAGGCAGTGGCATACCAAGGGGTGAGTGGGGGGGCGGTCCGCCCAGGGTGCAAGCCCTGAGGAGGTGCTCCCGGCCTTGAAGCCATTGGCATCTGGTTCCCCCCCCCCGACATTCGGATTCTCCCCCCGGCCCCCCCCCCCGCACCGTTTGCGGTGGAGAAGCAGCCTGCAGCGGGATTGCGATGCCAGCAATCCCTGCGCTGCTTCGGCGCTGCTTCCTCTGCCGTGGTCCCGCCCCTCTACTGACGTTAGAGGAGGGGCAGAACCGCGGTGGAGGAAGCAGCACTGAAGCAGCGCAGGGATCGCTGGCATCGCGATCCCACTGCGGACTGCTACTCTACCATAGGTGGTGCGGGGAGGCCAGGGGAATGAGCGGTCCTTCAGGGTTGGGGAGCGAGCGGTCCTTCGGGGTGGGTCGGGGCATCAGGCCTTCAGGGTGGGGCGGGCAGGCAGGCCTTCAAGGGGGGGGGATAGGTCTTCAAGGGGGGGAGACAGGCAGGCAGGCAGGCCTTCAAGGGGGGACAGACCTTTAAGGGGGGGACAGGCCTTTAGGAGAGGGGGGGCCCTGGTGTAGAAGTACACAGAGGGAAGGGGGGGTTCAAAGAGACGCGCATATTCCGGACTTTGGTGGGAAGAAATAATAGGTCTGAAAATAGAGGAGAGGGAGAGAGATGATGGACCATGGTTTTTAGGGAGGGAAGGAACATAAAGGGAGAGAAGTTGGACACAAGGGATGGTGTGAGGGGGGGGGGATAGAGATACTGGATAGGAGGGTAGTTGGGAAAAGAAAGGGAGAGATGGTGGACCCTGGGGTGGTGGGAAAGGAGGGAGAGATGCTGGATGAAAGGGTAGTTAAGAAAAGATGGATCTGTGGAGGGAGACGAAAAAAGGAAAGATGCCAGACCTCCTGGGGAGGGAAGGGAAATAGGGAGGACAGAGATGGCAGATGAATGGTTAGCATGCAGAAAGAAGGAAGAAGGAGACCCTGGCAAGCAAGTTATCAGAAGACAACCAGAGCCTTGGACTAACAAGATTTGAAAAATGACCAGACAACATAAGGTAGAAAAACTAATTTTATTTTCTGTTTTGTGATTACAATATGTCATATTTGAAATGTGTATCCTGCCAGAGCTGGTGTTAGATTGCAAACGTGAGCTAGGATTTAACAGAGAGAGGAAAAGTCCTTTTTGTTTCTTTATTTTATTTACACCACAGCGCCAGTGTGGTTAGGAGAAGCCAAAGGGGGGTGAAAAAGCTATAAAATAAACCCACCAGGATGTTTGAAAATAAAACACCCAATTGGGCAGGAAAGTCGAATCTAAAAACTAATTCAATAGGCTGAATCGAATCGAAATTTATTTTTTTTTCCTGAATCGGGCAGCACTAGTTTGCGCTACTGTCTTAGACTTTAGGACCTGGGATTGGGGAGAGATGGCATCCTCAGTACTTTATAATGCAAGTGAAACGAGGATTTGGTCAGACTTTTGAAGGGTCTGCAGAAGAAAAATATTGTATAGGCCGGGGACATGAGACAGCAGGAAACGGGAACTTTTCTTCCTTCTATTTTTGTGAATGGCAAGGCTGAGGATGTCAGAGAGTTCAGTTAAAATATTTAATATATATAATATTTAATATATAATATAATATATGAAAATATAATAATGTGTTTTATAAAGTTTATAAGCATTGCTGGCCTACCCGGTGAGGTGTTCCTAATGGTGGTGGTGGTGGCAGCGTGTCAATGTGTTGAGAGGAAGAGGTGGTCTGGGAAATTCTGCTGAGCACACTCCGAGCCCATTTCTACCCCCCAGTTAGTCCACTCCACTCAACTGGTTCACACACTGAGTGGGACTTTGGGTGTTGTGCCTGGGTAGTTGTTTTGGGATCTCTTCCAGTGGTTTGTCAGTATCTCCTTGTGGTCCAAGGAAGGAAACTTTGTTAACCTTAGCATTGACCTTCAGAATATGTTTGTAACAGCGCTGCTTGTGTGGCATTAGGCTATGTAGTGATCGAAAGAAAAAACCAGACCTTTGCACATTTTTGCACTATATGGTGGGTGTATGAGGAGATTCACATTTCCTGCACAGCTAAGTCCTTGTGAAGTTACCTTGTTCTTTCTGTATTTGACATCTAGCAAGGTCTCTGTTTGGAAGGAAAGATCTAAGGTTAAAAATGAAGTGGCCAGAAGTTATGATAAAAGCAGATAGCGTTGCTGGTTTTAAGAAAGGTTTGGACAAATATCTGGAGGAAAAGTCCATAGTCTGTTATTAAGACATGGGGGAAGTGTCTGTTTGCCCTGGATCGGTAGTATGGAATGTTGCTACTCTTTGGGTTTTGACCACGTACTAGTAACCTGGATTGGTTACCATGAGAATGGGCTACTGGGCATGATGGACCATTGGTCTGACCCAGTTAGGCTATTCTTATGTTATGTTCTCATCTGTTGGGGCCTTTGTTTTCACTTATTTTAATGTATTTTTTTCTGGGAACTTATCAGTGTTTTTTATAATGGGAACACAAATGGAAGAGAATTAATGTGTGTGGAATGGGGGGGGGTAACTAATTTCTTCAGCTAAATAATTCAATCCACCTCAACCAGACATAGGAGAACTCACACACCATTCACACACCCTCTAACCAAAATCGTCAAAAGAAAAAAAACTGTTCGACAACCTCCTAGCCATTCGAGCTGCAACACTCGACCCCCAACTCTACAACCTATTGACCTCGACCACAGACTACAATACCTTCAAAAAAGAAATAAAAACTCTTCTATTCAAAAAACACATAAAACCGAACTAACACAATCAGAACTGTCCCAAGCATCACCTGCAACTACTCCATATGTACTTCTGATGTCATGACAATTCAGACATAATTTATGTTATGTTTGGAATAATGGTTACATATATGAGGTTCAATAAAAGAAAATTTTCACTGCCTGTTTCTGTTCTGACCATTTATTCCGTTTCATGGTTATTACAAAAAATATTTTTTTACATGTGGGGGGGTGTCAAAAAATTATGGGCCCCGGGTGCCACATATCCTAGGTACGTCACTGGAGACAGGCCTTCAAGGGGGGGACAAGCCTTCCAATGGGGGGGAGACAGGCCTTCAAGGGGGGGACAGGCCTTCAGGGGGGACAGACCTTCAAGGTATGGGCCCTGGTGTAGAAGTACAAGGAGGGAGGGAGGGAAGGGGGGGTTCAAAGAGACGTGCATATGCTGGACTTTGGGGGGGAAGAAATAATGGGTCTAAAAATAGAGGAGAAGAAGAGAGATGATGGACAATGGAATTTAGGGAGGGAAGGAACAGAGAGGGAGAGAAGTTGGACACAAGGGATGGTGTGGAGGGGGATAGCGATACTGGATAGGAGGGTAGTTGAGAAAATAAAGGGAGAGATAGTGGACCCTGGGGTGGTGGGGAAGGAGGGAGAGATGCTGGATGAAAAGGTAGTTAAGAAAAGGTGGATCTGTGGAGGGAGATGAAAAAAAGGAAAGATGCCAGAGGACAGAGATGGTAGGTGGATGGTTAGCATGGAGAAAGAAGAAAGAAGGAGACCCTGGCAAGCAAGTTATCAAAAGACAACCAGAGCCTGGGACCAACAAGATTTGAAGCAAGCACAGAGACTTTCTCTGTGGAGAGATATCCTAGCAGCTTGCTCCACTAACTGGCCCTGAAGCAGTGGGTTTAATAAGTTTCCACGAAACGCTGGCCACGTTGGCATGTTTTGAAGCAATTTGCTGTGAATATATAGTTTGGAGCTAAGTAACTTTAAACTCTACTATATACACTTGGTTGTTAAAATTTAGTCTCATTTCAAGGAAATAGTGCATTCAAATCGTAAATAGTGCATTTAAATTGTAAACCGAATAGTATAGTAAGAAGTATCAGTTTAAATTTTATGAAGTATTATTAAACTTTTTGTATGAAAAATAATAAGCAAAACTTTTTAGGAATTTATGGGCAATAAAATATTAAACTTAAATTTTAGTGAAGGTTAGGGACTGGAGGGTTGCCGATGATTGGAGCAAAGGAGCTGGAAATCTACGCAGACTAGTGCGGTCAGAGTCTATGACTTGCGTAGGCTCCTTAACTGAGGCCCCTCTAGTTAGGAATTAATATTGCTTGCACTTTTTTCTTATATAGTGGGAATTTAGGAGTCTTTATAAAATAAACCCACCAGGATGTATGAAAAAAACACCCAATTGGGAAGGAAAATCGAATCGAATCGAAAAAACAATTCAATAGGCTGAATCGAATCGAATCGAAATTTTTTCCCCTGAATCGGGCAGCACTATTGTGCACCCTGCCCTAAGCCCAACCAATCCAGTTGTATAGATTACAGCAGACCCTCAATATTCGCAGGCCACGAATATTGAAATATAGCGGATAACTTTCAGGGTCGGCTCTGACCCCCGCATCCCGGACCTTCCCCAGACCTTCCCTGGTGGTCTAGCGGTGACGCAGGGCAGGGGTGATCTTCCTATGCTCCTGCCCCGTGCAGAGCCGTCATCAAAATGGCTTCTGTGAGTTCCCATTGTAGACCACCAGGTAAGGTCCAGGATGCAGCGTTTCTAAAAAAAATTGCAAATAAATGAATCCACGGGTACTGAAACCGCAGCTTCAGAGGGGGTACTGTATAATACATCAAACAAATCAATGCTTGAAACCCTTTTGTTAAACAAACCATATATACCTTTACCTCCCATCCCTACCCCACCATTTCATATATCCAAAACTGTTGGGAAAATGTGCCGCAAACATAGTAAAGTTAAGACATAACACCAGAACAGTACTGTGAGCTCTAGGAAGGAGAGCAGACCAGAAAGGTTCCCAGACCACTTGTAAGTTTCTCCATTGGGTTGCCTCTTGGCCATATTCTCCATGGTAAGTAACTGGATCCTTTCCCTTTGCCACCATGTTACTGGGAAGCTTCTGGAAGTCTCCAATTGAGGAATATACATTTATGAGCAAGTAGCATGGTCTTTCTCAAGAACCTTCTCGATCCTTTCACCTTAACAAAAAGATCTTCACAATCAAAGAAGTGGCAAAGCTGTTATAATGCAACCCAATAAATCAGAAAAATACTGAAAAGGCTATTGCCAAAATGTGGTTTCAGAATACCTTCCCCAAATGAGCCTCACCCATTTTACACATAGAGACTCATAGCTACCATAAAGCTTCACATTAAAAGCCCTGTATGGAGATATATAAGCTCTCAAACATATCTTATATTGCATTTTGTGAAACCTACTATTAAAAATAGTAACAAGCATAGTAACAAGAATATCATTTCTGCTTGCTTTTAAATGTACCTCACTAATCTCCCATTGTAGTTCATGTTGCCAAATTACCCCTAATTGCATATAATCAATTTCCGATATTTGCCTCCATTTTAGTTTTTATATCAAATCATACAGTGTAGTGCAATGATCACTGCCACCACAGTGGGTACCCACAGGTGTCAATATTCAAAGTGATTTAACTGGGCAGGAAAGTCTCTTGTCCAGTTAAGTTGCTTGTGCATGGCTATCCATTGATATTAATCGGCATTAACCATTAAAGCCATATCCAGTAATTTTGTGGGTTGGTGGCCAGAGGCAGAGTTCCATTTATTCCATGGTATTCAGCACTTAACTGCCTTTGTTAACTGGATAAATCAGATTGCATAAAACATAATCCTATCTATGTCCAATTTCACTTAGGTGGTTAAGTGCTGTCATTGAATATTTGGGCCTAATTCTGGCAGCTACAAAAGAACTAAAAAATTAAAAAGGTTAAACATGTGGAAAAACTTGTAAGTTTCATGGCTCCACATCATTCTCTTCTTGGTTGGGCTGAGAACTTTTCAGTGGCCCCTCGTATGTGCACTGTATGTGGAAACAGTATCTCGGGGGGGGGGGGGGGAGGGGTTCTGTTGCAGATCCACATTTCTGGAATAGCCTGCCAGGGTATATACGTTTTAGCACTTTGCAGCAATTTAAGAAAGTATTACAGACTTATTTGTTTTTGCATGCTTTCCCATGTGCATGAGTGGAATAGGGTGGGCAGTGTGAACTACATACAGTGGAGCATGCCTTTGATACTAAGAAGGTAAGGGTGTGTGTCTTTGATTACCGTATATATGCTTTTATTGTAAGCTGCTTTGGTATAAATGGCATATAAAAGCTGTGAATAAATAAATAAAGACTATAAATATGCATTAGATCCAGTATATCCTGCAAATAAGACTAGCCAGTGAGTTCTTGAGGGCTGATTTCAGAGTGCCACTGTGATAGACTACAGCAGATTTCAGTCATCTTACTAACTTTGCCAAGAAGATATTTATGAGTCAGTTTGGTGGGTATACTGACATACAGAACACCTGAGTTTAGTTCCCAGGTCTGGCCTGCACTCTGGAGGCTGACAAGCTGTAATCACTCTGCCATCCCTCCGCAACTTCATCTGTTGGCTGAATTCTGCATATAAGAACATAAGAATTGCCGCTGCTGGATCAGACCAGTGGTCCATCATGCCCAGCGGTCCGCTCATACAGCGGCCCTCTGGTCAAAGACCAGCGCCCTAACTGAGACTAGCCCTTCACATCTACTGGGCTGTGGAAAGAGCCAAGGTCAGTGATCCTAGCTGTTACTGTAATGGTTGGGAAAGATGGTGGGATATAAAAGAGTAGGGGGAGGAAGGGGGAACCCCAAGTATCAGTGAATCGAGGGCTCATAGCTTTGTAGCTCCAGAGGGGCTGGTTCCGATTAAGCTAGAAAGAACAACAGGAAATTACTGGGCTAAGAAAAGAAACATTTTTGTGTGTATGGGAAGCTCCAAGAATTGTTGAGTCATAGGAATCTACTGCTGGGGAAATTCTGCAGCACTGCAGTGTGCTCAATTAAAGCAGGATTCGGAATTCTGTGCAGAGTCTGCCTGATGTAGTGTGCCAGCGAAGATAACACAGGGATACAGAAGGCAGCAAAAGCACAGGCCTACACAACCTGGAAGAAAAAGGTGGCATCAATCATAAGCTCTCAGGGAGAGAGGGAGCAGCCACAAGAGTATGGAAGTGAATCAGTTATGACCTGGAGCAAGGCAGCAGGTGAAGAAAACAGAAAGAGAGTGAGAATAAAAGAGGCTTGTGGAGGAGGAATCAGGGCATTTTTTTTCTAGCAAAAAAATGTATCAGTGCCCATAGTACAGGACCATCCTTAATGGTTGAGTACTGAGGACCCCACCCCCACAACAGTCACACCCCTTTCAACCAGCCATAAAGTCTGAGAAAAAAAAGACAAATATTACAATAATTCTTTAGAACACACTACTTGGGAAAAGTACATGCACACATAATGCCTCGCCTTGTTCACATGCAAATAGAGAGTAAACAACCACATAGATATTAGTAATAGAAATGTGCTGAAAGAAACTGAACTTGAAACCCAAGATGCTGGACTGCCTGCAGTACAATACTAAAGAAAACAAAATAGTAATGCCTTTCCATGTGGTTTTTGAATGGCTAGGCCAACTGCTGGCAGAGCCTTAAAACTAGCAACAGAAAAGCTGGGGAGGAGGGGGGGGAGGGTTGTGCCTCAAACTCACTGCCCCTGCAGTCTGGCAGCTCCCACTGTCTTGCCTTCATTCCGGTACCTCTCTATCTACATCAATCCCTATTCCCAGGCTCCTGGGACTCTGGAGGCATCTCTCCCTCCCTTCCCTTCTCGTTGCAGTCCTTCAAAAGCAGTGAATCACTGGCAACAAGGAAGAAGCACTTTTCCAGCTGCCCTGATGCTTTCCCTCTGCTGCATTTTACCTCCTCTGATGCAACTTCCTGTAAGCAGAACATGGCAGAGAAAAGGCCCCAAGGCTAGTGGAAGCAGCATCTCCTCCTTGCTGCCAGTGACTTATGATATCTAAAGGATTATGGGCATGGGGAGGGGAGGAGGGATGGGTTGATGCCAAATCTGCACAAGGGGTGGGAGGGAGGGGAAGATGCCAGATCTTCAGATGGAGAGAAAGAAGAGATGCCAGACCTATATGGAATATGGGGTTAGGGGGTGGGGATGGGGGGAGAGAAGGATTGATGCCAATCCAAGAGAGGGGATAGGGGAGATGCCAGACCTGGGTAGAGTGAGAGAGCAGAAGAGGGAGAGATGCTGGATCCTAAGGGGCGGGAGACAGGAAAAGATGCCAGATCTGCATCAGGAAGGGAGGGAGAGATTAATGCCAGGTCTCCTGGGAAGGGGTGGGAGAAGAGAAAGAGATTCCAGACCTGCATGGGGAGGGGAGAAAGATTGTTGCCTAACCTGCAGGAGGGGAGAGAGAAGGTTTCCAGACCTGGAAAGAAGGGAGAGAGCAGGAGGAAGATAATGGACCAGGAGGAAAGGGGGAAGAAAGGGGTGTGATGCTAGATGTCAGGGGGGGAGATGTTGTGCACATGGGGAGGAGAAGTAGAGGAACCCCCCCCCCCTGAAAGACCAAATTTTGTGGGTGAAGGAAGAGAGAGGGTGGTATGCTAGCCCAGTAGATGGAGAAAGGGAGAAAGAGAAGTCAGACTGTGGAGGTGAGGGCAGTGAGTGTGGAGAGGAAGGCTGTACCTTAAAGAAGAGGCAGAAGCTTCTGCCTCTGCGCAACCATTTTCCAAAATGGTGGCACCTGACCTGGTGTAGTGCACTCTGGGATGCAGCACACAAGGTCAGTCTGCCAAATAAGAGGAAAATGGCAAAGATTAAGAGTTTATATAAGATACTGATATAGTTTTTAAAAAAAAACTATCATGAAAGAGCACAACAGATGGTAATGGCACTGATGCTTAATTATATTCTACCAACTTCCTGTAGCCAGGTTCAAAGCAGATAAAATAAGATTACAATATATGAAGTGAAATAGTAAAGAGAAGAAGCTTAAAGGAAAAACTTATTACAAAATTTGGTTTTCAAAACCTTTTGGAATGACAGATGAGATAGTTCTCAGCTCAATTGGCAGAGAACACCAAACTGTAACTGCCTGATACTAAAATTATATACAGATTTCCAATACTTAATCTTAATGAAAGATGGAAAATAAACTAAGCAAGAAATCACTAGCTTGTGGAAGTCAAAGGTGATAGAGGAAATAAAAACAGAGAAATCAAATATTCAGGACAGATTCCTGCAAACATTTTGTAGACTCAACGTGACAATTTAAAAATAAGTCAAGTTTTGATCGACAGCCAATGAAGACTCATTAAAGTAGGTGTAACATGGTCCAATCTTTTTAACTTAAAAATCTTAGCAGCTGTATTTTGAATAATTTGTAATCTGGAAATCAGATTAACAGAAAGGATGCAATAAAGACCATTACAATAATCGAATTTAGAAAGAGCAAAAGCTTGAAGCACGTGTAGCTATGGATCGATTTCATGCACTGGGCGATGGAGTTTCAGTGCATGTTTCTCTCATGACTCCCATGAAGATTGTTCTATCTGTACACCACCTTTGTGGAGGACATCCGGGCTGTTGGAGGGCTGTTGGAGTATAAAAGCTTGATTTGAAACAAGTTGTAATTTGGTTTAAATTAACCTGCCCTTGGGTTGTCAGGAGGTTCAATTAGAGGTCACAAACAATCTCTAGACCAGGGGTGCCCACACTTTTTTGGCTTGCAAGCTACTTTTAAAATGACCAAGTCAAAATGATCTACCGACAATAAAAATACTAAATATACCCCCTCTTTTACTATTAAGTGTGTGCTAAGTGCTAATGCACCCATTATATTCTATGGACACGCTAGCATTTAGCGTGTACTAAATCAGCTAGCACGCCTTAGTAAAAGACCCCTATAAATATATATATATATATATATATATATATATATATATATATATATATATATATATATATATATATATATATACCAAGTGCACCTCTTCTGTCCTCCAGACCTCATTCCATTCCCTAACCAACATCTCTCTTTGTCCCTCCAGAAGTCCAACTTTTCTTCATCTCTCCTCCAACCCTATTGGCAACATGTCTCCCTCTCTCTCCCTCCTCTGTTATTATCTTGCAGGGTCTCTCCCCCTCTGTCTCTTCTATCTGTGTAGGGATGCGAACACAGCAAACACACACAGGATACAAGTCGGGAAGGAGGCATTTCCAGTGGCTAGCTCCTGACCTAGACCCATTTATTATGCTTCTAGGCTGACATCATAGTAACTCCCCTAGGTACATCTCTAATGATTGGTTGAGACTAGTGCTGCCCGATTCAGGGGGAAAAAATTCGATTCGATTCAGCCTACTGAATTGGTTTTTCGATTCGATTCGATTTTCCTGCTCAATTAGGTGTTTTTTAAAAACATTCTGGTGGGTTTATTTTATAGCCTCTTCACCCCTTTTATAGCCTCTTCACTCTCTTTGCCTTCTCCTAACCACACTGGTGCTATGGTGTAAACAAAATAAACAAACAAAAAAGACTTTTCCTCTCTCTCTTAAATCCTAGCTCATGTTTGGGGTCTAACACCAGCTCTGGCAGGATACACGTTTCAAATCTGACATATTGTAATCACAAAATGGAAAATAAAATTAGTTTTTCTACCTTTTGTTGTCTGGTCATTATTCAAATCTTGTTGGTCCCAGGCTCTGGTTGTCTTCTGATAACTTGCTTGCCAGGGTCTCCTTCTTTCTCCGTTCTAACCATCCATCAGCAATCTCTGTCCTCCCCTTCCGTTTCCCTTCCCTCCCCCGGAGGTCTGGCATTTTTCTTTTTTTTTTCGTCTCCATCCACAGACCCACCTTTTCTTAAATACCCTTTCATCCAGCATCTCTCCCTCCTTCCCCACCACCCCAGGGTCCACCATCTCTCCCTTTCTTTTCCCAACTACCCTCCTATCCAGTATCTCTATCTCCCCTCCACACCATCCCTTGTGTCCAACTTATCTCTCTTTCTGTTCCTTCCCTCCCTAAATCCCATTGTCCATCATCTCTCTCCCTCTCCTCTATTTTTAGACCCATTATTTCTTCCTCCCCAAAGTCTGGCATATGCACCTCTCTTTGAACCCCCCTTCCTTCCCTCCATGTACTTCTACACCACGGCCCCCCCTCCCCTGAAGGTCTGCACCTCCCCCTGAATGTCTGTACCCCCATCCCTGAAGGCCTGTCCCCCCCTTGAAGGCCTGCCTATCCCCCCTGAAGGCCTATGCCACCATCCCTGGCCTGTCCCCCCTTTGAAGACCTGTCCCCTCCTTTGAAGGCCTGTCCCTCCCTTTGTAGGCTTGTCCCCCCTTGAAGGCCTCTCCCCCCTTGAAGGCCTCTCCCCCCCTGAAGACTTGTCCCCCCTTGAAGGCCTCCGTGTTCCCTCTGGCCTCCCCGCAGCATTTACCTTATAGCTGCAGCCTGCAATGAAGTTCGCAGTTACAGCATCTTTACTAAGTTCTTTCAGCTCTTTCCTCTGCTGCGGTCCCGCCCCTCCTCTGACATCAGAGGCAGGTTCGGGCGGAGGAAAGAGCTGAAAGCACTTAGTAAAGATGCTGTAACCGCGATCTTCATTGCAGGCTGCAGCTATAAGGTAAAAGCTGCGGGGAGGCCAGAGGGAACATGGAGGCCTTCCGGGGGGGGGGGAGGGGGGAACACGGAGGCCTTCCAGGGAGGGCAATCCTTCAGGGGGTGAGATTCGATGCGATGTCCTTCGGGGAGGCCAGGGGGGAAGCCGACACTTCCCGACTGACTCTCCCTCCTGCCCTCTAAAGCAGATGCGGCAGAAGCTGGCCAGCAAGAGCAGCGCTGCCACTCCTGCTTTAGGGGGCGAGGGTCCAAATCGGGAAGCCGATTTTTTTAAAATTTAAATTGATTCGAATCAATTCACCCGAAGTGAATCGGTGAACCAATTCAAATCGTAAATCGGGCAGCACTAGTTGAGACAAAGGTACATGCTTTTACATCATGTCACCCTCAACTCTGCACGTAGGCATATCCTGATAAGCACTTAGACAAAACCTGATTCTCTGCACGTATGCAATGCCTGTCTGATGTCCTTTACAACTAAGGGCTAATCAAATTAAGATAAGGGTTAATTTGTGCTAGGTAAGGGGGAGTGAGGGAAGGAGTTTTCATTCTTTCACAGGGCCTCAGGAAATCAGTGTGCTGATCTCACCCTGTTTTAGAATGGCATCCCTTCATATCTGCACTTCCCATAGTCCAACATCTGCCCCCTCTCTTCTGTCTTCCCTTTGTTTCAGGTTTCTCCCTCTCTCTATCTTCTGTCTGCTAACATTTTGAGTCCTCTAACCTTTGGTCCAGGTCTTTGTCTCTCTCACTCTCCTTGTCTTCTCCCTCCCCAGGGCCTGGCATCTCTCTCTCCTCGGTTCAGGGTGTTTCCCCTCTCTAACCCCTCTAGTAGTCCAGGATCTGCCCTGTCTTTCCCCTTCATGTTGGTTCAAGGCTACTTTCCCGCCCCTCCTCAAGGTCCTTTTGTCTCTTCCCCCCCCCAAATCCAGCGTCTCTAAGGCAACCCCCATTCCACCGGGGCCCTTGCAACAGGCACAGTCTTACCCCGACGTGCAGGGCCTTACCTCTGCTGCTTCCTGCACACAGTGACTGTCAGGACCTCAGACTGGATTATCGAGCAGGATTGCAACTCAGTTCTCGCCTCTGTTCTACAGGATTGCAACTCAGTTCTCCCCTCTATTCTTCCCTCTGGGCCTAACTACCACATTTCAAAGTAATTATGGCAGCCTACAGAGCAAACGTAGCAGGCTGCCGTCGGCTTCTGTAGCATGTTCCCTTTGCTGTGGTCCTCCACCTCCTCTGATGTCAGGGGCGGGACCGCGGCAGAGGGAACGTGCTACAGAGGGTGACAGCAGCCTGCTACATTCGCTCTGCAGGCTGCTGTAATTACTTTAAAGGTGGACAGTGACCATGGGGGAATGCTAAAGGCGCTGGGAAGAACACTGGCTCTGTGATCTACCAGCATTGCCTGTGCAATCGACCAGTAGATCGCGATCGACGTTTTGGGCACCCCTGCTCTAGACTGTCCAGTGAAACAGACTTCAAGATATTTATCAACATAAGAGGTGCTAATGAATATGGCACTCCATTATGATAGAGAATAGTACTGATTTCTATGGCAACAAGAAGAAAGGTAACTTTTGTGAATGTTCTTTTTTAAAAACTGAGCACTGTTGGCCTGGTTTTTAAAGGCTTTAAGTATCTAACATTGGGAAATAAGATCCTAAATTAGACCTTTTGCAATATAACAGGGCTGTATGACTAAATTTAGATACCTAAAATGTAGGTGGTTATGAGGGTGGAATTAGGCTGGGAAAAAGGTTAATTACATAATGGTGATTTTCAGCATTAGGCACCTAACCTTGAGCTAGTAAATCAAGGCAAAGAGAGTCCTTAAGTCTCCAATCATCCTAAATATAGGTGAATTTTCAACTGAACATTTAGGAGCAAATTCTATAAACGGTGTCCCAACTGTAGGCAGCAATAGGCGTCCTATTGCTGTCTAACCAGCCAATTGGGATGCACGTTTTTAAAAAAAAAAACACCCTGAGGAGCACTGCCTACATTATAGGTGTTTTCGCGAGCCTAGGGAGGCATGCAGGGCCACCTAAGCTTGACCAAGGCTAGGCGTGGGTGTGGTTTTGCCCAGAAGAGGCCTTAGGTGAGCTTAGGTGGCCCATGGGAGTGGCCTAAAAAGATCTGGCCAATCTGAGTCTTAGGTCACTCCCTATGCATCCCAGAATACACTGGGAGAAGCCTAAGATTCCGGTTGGCTACCATACTGACAAGCAGTCCTCAATTACAACTCAGCAATGGCAGGGAGGACAAGACGAGTATTCCAGTCGCTATGGGGATCCAGGAAGCGACCACGGACTGCGTGCAGAAGGAAGAGGACCCAGGACAGTGGACAGAGGTCTCTGTGCAGACCGAGACCATCCCCCAGCGCTACACTACAGTCTCTACACAGACAGAGGAGGCCGCACAGCTGGATGGAGATCTCATGCAGGAACTAAGGAGCCTCAGGGAGGAGGTGATACGCCTGAGAAGCATCCGAGAGGACAAGGCCTACATCGACGGAGTTGTCCAGGAGCTGTCCCAAATCACCGAGCAGGCCCATGACAAGTCCATCCTCGAGACGCCCAAATCATCAGCTTTGAAACCAACAATTGGGATACAGGAAATGGCTAGTGGCACTGACTCCTGGCAGCTGGTGACCTCCTCCACGGGCAAACATAGGAGACACCCCCCCCCCTTTTTCAATCTCTTCATCTTCTCCTTCTTCTTACAAACAGGGCAGCTATACATCAACCCCTCAACTCACCCTGCGGAACAGATTCCAGATTCTTCAGGAAGGAACTGCCGATGAGGAACAGGAGCAGGAACAGGAGCAGGCCCAGCACACAGCTCCATCTCCAGGGACAACTGACCGGCTCCCCCCCAAAGAAGCGCAGAGTAATAGTCATCGGGGATTCCATGCTGAGGGGCACCGAGGGACCAATTTGCAGACCGGATATGCAATCTAGGGAGGTCTGCTGTCTGCCTGGAGCCAGGATACGAGATGTCACTGCCAGTCTGGATAGACTACTTACACCCCGAGACCACTTTCCTATGCTTCTTGTCCACATAGGAACCAACGACACTGCCAGGAACACACCAGAGACCATCACTAGAGACTTTGGAGCACTGGGTGAGAGGCTGAAGTGGACAGGAGCGCAGGTGGTTTTCTCATCGATCCTCCCAGTTAGAGGCAAGGGAAGAGCCAGAGATGAACGTATCCTGAGGACGAACGAGTGGCTACAGGGATGGTGCCGGGATATGAACTACGGATTCCTAAACCATGGGGAAGCGCTACAAGGACTTCAGGGACCAGACGGACTCCATCTGACCAGTAGGGGTAAGAACATCTTCGGACACCGACTAGCCCGCCTGCTTCACAGGGCTTTAAACTAGGTAAGTCGGGGGAGGGTACCCATTCACATATTAGTGCAGAAAGGAATTATCCTGATGAGGGGAGTCAAAACTCCACTTCCATGTCCAAGGTAAGTACCCACATTGCAAACAGTTCTTTAGGAGTCACACCGACTCGGGTAGGATACGCCTCACAGGGACAGCAAACACAAGATATGGAGGGCCATGTATGTCAATGCACACAGTTTAGGTAACAAAATTCTAGAATTGGAGGCTGAAATAAGGAATACCGACCTAGATGTGGTGGCAATATCAGAAACTTGGTTCACGGACTCACATGGGTGGGATATGGCTATACCGGGCTACAATCTACTTCGTCAGGACAGAGAGGGCAGGTTAGGAGGGGGGGTAGCTCTATACATTAAAGAGGACATCAAAACCACCAGGATCACAGAGGTCAAGTACACCGGGGAGTCCCTCTGGGTAAACCTGACAAGATGCAGAGAAAAATGCCTGTATCTAGGTGTGATATACAGACCCCCAAAACAACTGGAAGACATGGACGCAGAATTAATTGAAGACATAGAGAATATCACTCTACGAGGAGAAGCTGTACTGCTAGGGGACTTCAATATGCCTGATGCAGACTGGAACTCATTTTCAGCGACAACCAGCGGTAGCAGGAGGCTCTTAACCTCCATAAAGGGAGCACGTCTCAAACAAATGGTAACGGAGCCCAATAGGGCCCAGGTGATCCTCGACCTGGTACTCACCAACGGGGAAAGCGTCTCAGAGGTCTCAGTAGGAGATACGCTAGCCTCCAGCGACCACAACATAGTATGGTTCAACCTTAGGAAAGGCTTCCCTAGATCAAACATGAAAACAAAGGTACTCAATTTCCGGGGCACAGACTTCGCACGCATGGGAGATTTCGTCCATCGGACGCTGCAGGACCAAGCGGAGACCGATGATGTAGAAGCTAAGTGGTTAACACTGAAATCAACCATACATGAAGCAACTAGCCGCTTCATAAAATCAGTAAATAAACGACAAAGAAACAATAAACCCCAATGGTTCACCGCGGAGATCTCGCACCTCATTAAGGAGAAGAAAAGAGTGTTTCTCTCCTACAAGCGCACTGAGAAAAGAGAGGCAAAGGTAGAATATAGGACTAGGTCTACAGTGGTCAAAATGGCAGTTAGGGAGGCAAAACTTCGAGTGGAAGAAATTCTGGCAAAAAACATTAAAAAGGGGGACAAATCCTTCTTCAGGTATATTAGTGACAGAAAAAGGAACACAGGTGGGATAGTACGCCTTAGAAGACTGGACGGAAGTTATGTGGAAGCAAATTCCGATAAAGCCGAACTACTGAATGAACTTCTGCTCAGTCTTCACCTGTGAGGCACCGGGACACGGTCCACAGTTGAAGGCAACACAAAGCACAGAAGACCCGTTTCAAAATTTTGAGTTCACACCAGGTGAAGTTTACAGTGAACTGGCAAGACTCAAGGTGAACAAAGCCATGGGACCAGACAATTTGCACCCAAGGGTGCTCAGAGAATTGAGCGATGTCCTGGTGAAACCGTTGGCTGAGCTATTCAATCTCTCCCTAAGTAAGGGGAAAGTTCCCCTGGACTGGAAATTAGCTAATGTCGTTCCTCTGCGTAAAAAGGGTTGCAGGGCAGAGGCTGCGAAATATAGACCGGTGAGTCTCACATCAATAGTGTGCAAACTCATGGAAACACTAATTAAAAGCAAATTGGACACGATCTTGAATGAAGGGAATCTTCGGGATCCCAGTCAGCATGGATTCACCAAGGGTAGGTCCTGCCAATCCAATCTCATCAGCTTCTTTGACTGGGTAACAAGAAAGTTGGACTTGGGAGAGTCTTTGGACGTCATGTACCTGGACTTCAGTAAAGCTTTTGACAGTGTCCCACACCGCAGGCTGCTAAGCAAGATGGAATCGATGGGGTTAGGAGAGACACTAACTGCATGGGTCAATGATTGGCTGAGTGGCAGACTTCAGAGGGTGGTGGTTAATGGTACCCTCTCTAAAACATCGGAGGTGACCAGTGGAGTGCCGCAGGGCTCGGTCCTGGGTCCACTCCTTTTCAACATATTCATAGGGGATCTGACTCAAGGGCTTCAAGGTAAAATAACACTATTCGCCGATGACGCCAAACTATATAATATAGTAAGTGAATGCAGTTTACAGAATTATATGGCGCAGGACCTGCTTACATTGGAAAGTTGGTCCTCAACCTGGCAGCTAGACTTCAATGCTAAGAAATGTAAGGTCATGCACCTCGGAATCGGAAATCCATGCAGGACGTACTTCTTGAACGGAGAAACTTTAACTAGGACTTCAGCAGAACGAGATTTAGGAGTAATCATCAGTGCAGACATGAAAACTGACAATCAAGTGGAGAAGGCTTCATCTAAGGCAAGGCAGATATTGGGTTGTATCAATAGAAGTTTCGTCAGCCGAAAGCCTGAAGTCATAATGCCGTTGTACAGGGCCATGGTGAGACCTCATCTGGAGTACTGTGTGCAATTCTGGAGGCCACATTACAGTAAAGATGTGCGCAGAATTGAATCGGTTCAGCGGATGGCCACCAGGATGATCTCGGGGCTCAAGGGTCTCTCGTATGAAGAGAGACTGAACAAATTGCAGCTCTACACTCTCGAGGAACGTAGGGAGAGGGGAGACACAATCGAAGTGGAAGATGATATTTTCTTTCTCAAGGGATTCTCGGCCACAAGAGGGCACCCGCTCAAACTCAGGAGCGGAAAATTTCATGGCGACACCAGAAAGTATTTCTTCACAGAGAGAGTGGTTGATCATTGGAACAAGCTTCCAGTGCATGTGATCGAGGCAGACAGCATGCCAGACTTTAAGAATAAATGGGATACCCATGTGGGATCCCTACGAGGGTCAAGATAAGAAAATTGGTTCATTAGGGCATAGACAGGGGATGGGTAAGCAGAGTGGGCAGACTTGATGGGCTGTAGCCCTTTTCTGCCGTCATCTTCTATGTTTCTATGATCTTAGGGGGGGTGGGTTTCTGGCAAGAGGGACTTGGCATCCCTCCTGCTGAGGAATGTCTCAGGGGGACAGTGGCAGGAGGAATTTGGCACTCCTCTTGCCAGACATTCAGGCATCCTGTTTATATAATAGCAAATCTGGCAGAAAACCAAATAGTAGCAATATTCCATGCTATAATCCAGAGCAAGCAGTGGCATCCCCCATGTCTGTCTCAATAGACTATAGACTTGGCAGCATAGGGTTGGGGATAGGGTTGGCTGCTAGACCCAGGGAGCAGGGTGGGGAGGATGAGAGAGAAGTATGCTGTGGATTGGGAGTGGCCATGGGGCAGAAGAGAGAGAGGTACTACTGACCTTGGAGGCAGTATGAGAGGGAGAGGTGCTGATAGATTTGGTTAAGATGAGAGGGAAAGGTGCTGTTGGCTCTGGGGGAGTTGGAGTGAAGGAGTTGCTGCTACAACTGGAGAGGAGAGTGAGGGTGCTGGACTTGGGAGGGAAGGTGAGCAGGAGAGTCACTTCTAGATCTGGGATGGGGTATGAAAGGGAGATTGTTGTTGGACCTGGGGAGGATAATGAGAGGTGTTGCTGGAGTGAGAGATGTGCTGCTGGACCGGGGGGAGGGGAGAGAGAAAGAGGTGCTGCTAAATCTGGGTGAAGAAGAAGGAAAAATGCTACTGATTTGGAGAGAGACTGGATTGCAGGAAAAAGCAAGGAATAAAGAGGGAGAGATATTAGCCCCTTGGTAGGGGACGAGGGGGAGAGGAAGGGGCACAGAGAAGCTGCAGTTCATGGAGGGAGCATAGAGACAATACCAATCACAGGGGGAAATATAGAGACTAAGAGGGCAGATTCTAAATACAGGGAGAAAAAAGAATGAGGACACAGTGGGGAGATGCTGGACAGCATAGATAGAGACACAGAGCAAAGATGGAGGGTGAACATGGAGAAAGAAGAAATGTCAAATGGACAGGAGACCCTGCAAGGACAGGAAAAAAAAAGCAGAGAAAAGCTGAAGAGAGATACAGGAATGGAAAATAAAACATCCAGACAACAAAGGTAGATAAAAGGTGGAATATATTAGCTTTGGGATATGTGCATTGAAGGTCTCTTTGTATTTTGTTCAGTCACTCAGCCAGACAGCTGATAGGGGGAGGGGGGAGAGCTGAGCCCAAAGTGGGTGAGCACCAAATTTTCTCCATACCTCCTTCCCCAATGCAAAATATAAATACCTGATCTGGCAGGGATCCCCAAGCCCCACCAGCTGAAGTCCTCTTCCTTTTATTTGGCAGCCGGATCTCTCCAAGCTCTTCAGCCAATGACAACTCAGGGACACTGTTTCTGGCTGCATAGCTTAGAGATTTCTGGCTGCCAGACTGGAGGAGGATGATGAGAAGATCAGTAGCGTACCTAGGGAGGGGGCGGGGGGGTCCGCCCCAGGTGCACGCCCCAAGGGGGTGCACAAGACAGAGCTGAACGGGGACGACGGGGGACCCACGGGGTTAAATACAACTCGAGCCGCGAGGCTCGTCTTCTGTTCTTACCTGCCCTGCCGCGCACACAGACCCGACTGGAAGTCTTCCCAGATGTCAGCGGTGACGTCAGAGGGCAGGCTTTGCTTAAGCCCTCCCTCCGACGTCAGCGCTGACATCAGGGAAAACTTCTGGTCAGTTATGTGTGCACGGCAGGGCAGGTAAGAACAGAAGACGAGCCTCGCGGCTCGAGTTCCACCCAAACCCGGAAATAAGGCAATACATGGATTGTTGGGGTTTTTTCCCCCCAATCCTGCTCTCAACCGGTCAAGACTTTAGGATGTCCACAACGAATCAGTACAAGATAACTTTTGATTGCATGTATGTAGTTTTCTTATATTATATGCATATAACTTGTTGTTTTCAATGTTTTGCATTGTTTATATTTTAATTGATTGTTGTGAACCGCCTAGAACTTTTTGGGTATAGCGGTATATAAAATTAAATTATTATTTCTATGCAGATGATTTATATAGCTATTCATTATGGATATCCCGGCTGTAGAGAAACCCCCCCTCCCCATAGAGTTTAAGAAGCTCTGCCCTAGTGGGTTGCAATAAAAACAAACGGGGGATAAATACAGCCCAGGCATTTCAGAAACTGCCTGTCCCAGGACGCGAGTTCAAGTCGTGCTCCCGGTCTCTGCCAGGGAGGGTGCAGGTCACGCCACCCCAGTGGAAGCTAAGGCTGCGCCCCAGATGAGGTGGCGCGATGAAGGCTGGAGGAGGAGGGATGGTTCGGATGGCTGAGAAAGTTGCTAAGATGAGGGCTAGGAGGCAAATGCGGAACACAAAAGGGGGGAGGGAGTGCATTTTTGGACACAAGGCATGAACTTGGGAGAGAGGATGGAGGAAGGGAGGGAAAGAGGTGGGGGAGGGAGTGCGTTTTTGGACACAGAAGGCTTGGACTTGGGAGAGAGGAAGGGAGGGAAAGAGATGGTTGTGTACACGGGGAATGCAAGAAAAGAGAATTTTTGGTCATAGGGAGGGAGTGAGATACAGACAGTGGCATACCAAGGTGGGTGGAGGGGGCGGTCCACCCTGAGTTTACGCCCCAAGAGGGTGCACAGCTGGCCACCCTCCAGTGTTCTCCCTAGGCCGGCAAACTGCGTCTCTTTAGCCACTTGAGTGCCACCACCGCCATCGGGAACAGGCCGGCGCCGAGTTCTCCCTGCTTTTCCCTTTGGGGCCGACCAACTCTAGCCGCCCGCATCAATTCTGACGTCGGAGAGGACGTTCTGGGCCAGCCAGTCACTGCCTGGCTGGCCCAGAACGTCCTCTATGACGTTAGAATTGACGTCGGACGGTGAGAGTTGATTGGCCCTGTGGGGAAGAGAAGCAGGGCGAACTCGGTGGCGGCCTGTTCCCGATGGTGGCAGTGGCAACCTATTCCCCAGTGGCGGTGGCACCATTTTCCCAATGGTGGTGGCATGGGGAGGGGAGGGCAGGGAGAAAGAAAGAAAGGGGGGGACAGGAAGTCAAAAAGAAAGAAAGGGGGCAGGGTGAAACAAAGAAAAATGGGGCACGGAGAGAGAGAGAGAAAGACAGAAAGACAGACATACAGAACGAAAGAGGGCATGGAGAGAGAAAGAAGGGGGCAGGGTGAAACAAAGAAAGAAATAGGGCACGGAGAGAGAGAGAAAGACAGACATACAGAAAAAAAGGGGGTATGGAGAGAGAGAAAAAGAAAGAAGGGGTCAGGGTGAAACAAAGAAAAATTTGGGGGAGGGAATGAGGTCTGGAGGAGAGGAAGCATACAGGAGGCTGAAAGAAGGGAAGAAATATTGGATGCACAGTCAGAAGAATAAAGTGCAACCAGAGACTGATGAAATTACCAAAGGTAGGAAGAATGATTTTATTTTCAATTTAGTGATCAAAATGTGTCCGTTTTGAGAATTTATATATGCTGTCTATATTTTGCACTATGGCTCCCTTTTACTAAACCGCAATAGCAGTTTTTAGCACAGGGAGCCTATGAGTGTCGAGAGCAGCGTGGAGCATTCAGCGCAGCTCCCTGCGCTAAAAACCACTATTGCGGTTTAGTAGAAAGGGAAGGGGTATATTTGTCTATTTTTGTACAGTTGTTACTGAGGTGACATTGCATAAAGTCATCTGCCTTGACCTCTTTGAAAACCCGCAGAATATAAATGATAATTAACATTTTCTCTGCGTACAGTGTGCTTTGTGTTTTTTAAATTTTATTGTTGGTAGATCATTTTGACTTGGCCACAAGGTAAGGGGGAGGGAGGGGAGCTGCTGAAAGACATCTAGTAATCCTTGCAGGCTTGACTGTGCAGGGAATTATTTTTGTAAAATCATGTTTTGTTATGTGACTGGCATTATTTAGACTTTAATTTCTATGAATGAATAGAATGAAAATGATATAAAATTACTTGCTTGTTTTTATGTGCGTGCGATGAAGGAAAGTGGAGAGAGAGTGGGCTGAAGACACTGAAGGGAAATGGGGAAGAGAGAGTGTGGAGAAGACGCTGATTTATAAATTGACAATTGTACAGAATATTGTTTCTTTTTATACTGTAATATAATAAGTTCAATATAAAACAATTCAAGGCTTGTGTGGATGGAATCAGGTGGTTTGCAGGCATGGGGACCGAGCTTACGGGGATTAGTCCAATAAAATTGTATTTTTTTATTTCTCATTATTTGTTTTATTTTTATTTGTTAATTTGTAAAGAGGTGATTGTTATGTATCAGTTTTTTCAAATTTACATCTACTGTCTTTATATTTTGCACTGTATTAGAGGACATGTGTTACTGTTTTTGTGGTGTTGCATTGTATCCAGGGTCTGGTTTCTTGGCGGTTCAGTTTAACTTTTGTCTACATATTTCTATTTTTAGTTTGTGATTATTCCATATTGGGCGAGGGTGTATCTCTGTTCTGTGTGTATGAAAAGAACATAGTTTTCAGTTGGCATTGACTACAGGATCAATTGACTGGGCGGTATCTGGCTTGTTTAGTTTTACAATGTATGTGTTGGTGTTCTAGTGCTCACTGCAGTGTTTAAGATGCTGCCTTTTCCTAGGTACACCCTTGTTGTGCGATATGTGGATTGTTACTAAAAATCATATTTTTCATATAGATGGGAGGGGTGTCAAAAAATGATGGGCCCCGGGTGCCACATACCCTAGGTACGCCACTGAGAAGATGATCTTCAACTGGCAGGGCTTCAGGATCCCCACCAGCCATAGTAAAAGAGGTGGCTAATTTTGATGGGGCCTGAGCCCAGGACTCCTTATAGCTGTGCCATTGATTATGCTCAGTACAAATAGAAATGCACTTCTATTGTTATTTCTCCAGTGTTGCAATTTATTGGGGTTCCCAGTTCAATTTTAGTCTTCATATTTCTATTTGCAGTCCTTTGTTCTGTATTTAGTAAAGGACTGTCTTACAGTGTGTGAATAAGTTATCTTATTTAAAGTTGTTTTATGTGTGGCAATAATGGCAAGTGGGGAAACTGGTGAGGGGGGGGGGGGGTGAGAGGCAGGGAGGAGAGAGACAGAGACCGCTCCTAAATTTCTGCCCTGGGCCCCAGCATGTCTAAAACTGGCTCTGTTCCTGACCTATCATAGACCTGGTATTGCAGATGTCCTCTCTTTATGCTTGTCATTTAAATTTGTTTCTGTCTTGCAGTAGGTTTAATGGGAGAATAATAGTGCAAGTCACTTTTCTAGCTCACTCCTGTGAATTAAAAAACAAAGAAACAATTATACCAAAATTATACTTTTATGTTTGTTTAATAAAAACAAATGTCATTCTATAGTAGCCATTGACTTTTCACTTTGAAATTACACTGACTTCATAGTTCACTCTTTAGATCTTTTACTTCTTCAGTCCTGCAGGAACTGCTCAGATATTTTAGCAATATGCATGAAAACGGGGCATGAAGATGTTAATTCTGCCTAGTTAGTGATGGTATGGCTGGAGGATGGCATGAGCAGCCGATGGAAAGCCTGCCTTCAGTATAGACTTGAAAAGTTTCTGGGTCAGGTTAGAGGAGGATCAGATAGGAATTAATTTGCATGCAAAGTTTTTGGAGCATCGTAAAATTTACCGGCAGAACAATGGCTCACAGGATTTTAACAGTGACTTTAGAGCATCAGAGCCATAGTATTGTGAATGATTGGGGGGACATGGTAAAGAAGCTTTGGAGGACAGCTAGCTCAGTGCCCTGGTATGAAGTCCAACTTTGTGTATTCATGTGTGAATCTTTGTGTATCTATATGTGTGTATATATATATGTGGAGGATTTCTATAGGTATACCTGGTTTTCTCAAGGGCAAATTTATTTAAATGGGTTAGTTTTGCAGATACCTCACTAATAAACCAAGGTATTTTGTGTGTATGTGTTTTCAATCTGCATGTGTATCTTTGAATGTATTTGTAAAAGTGTATCACTGCATACTCATATGCATGTGTGTTTGTATCTTGGTGTATTTTTATTTGTACCTGTGCCTGTTTATATGTGTCTATGTGTGAGGGACGAGAGAGGAGGGAAGTGGAGGATGTATATGTATTTGTAATGATCGTAATATTTTTAAAAACTGCTAAGCTCCTGTTTCAAAGATGGTACTTCCAGACAGAACTTTTCATCAAAGCGCAATGCTCAAATTGGCTGGAATAAGTTGAAAAGATTACTTACCACTACCAGCTTCTTTGTGTGCCACAATTTATAGATTAACAATAAAGCCCGTAAGAAAGTCACAATCCAAAAGGAAGGGCTTGCCTTGGGGACTATATACTTATATGGGATTACAATCACAAAAAAATCCAGAAAAATAAAATATACTACAAATAATCAAAAAATTTTTAAATAGTGAAGGAGCAGTTGAGGCCAGGGAGGTTTGAGTAAAAAAAAAAAAAGTCCTGTGTATAACTTCCAAAAAGAAAAGCTGGCCATCTCATAGCCATAATCAAACAGATTTCCTTTTCAGTTATGGCTGTGAGATGGACGTTTTTGAACTGAAAATGTGCAAAATGAATAGCTGTTTTCCAAAGTGAAACATCCAACTTTTGAATGACAAAAACAGGGACATAGAAACATAGAACATGATGGCAGAAAAGGGCCACGGCCCATCTAGTCTGCCCACACTAATGGCCCACACCCTAACTACCTCCATGAAGAAATCTCACATGCCAATCCCATCTTTTCTTAAAATCTGGCACGCTGCTGGCCTCCATTACCTGTTGTGGAAGATTATTCCAGTGATCAACCACCAATTCGGTGAAGAAATATTTTCTGGTGTCACCATGAAATTTCCCACCCCTGATTTTCAATAGATGCCCTCTTGTTGACGTGGGTCCTTTAAGGAAAAAGAGATCCTTTTCCACCTCGATACGGCTCGTGACATATTTGAACGTCTCAATCATGTCTCCCCTCTCTCTGCATTCCTCGAGTGAGTACAGCTGCAACTTACCCAGTCGTTCCTCATACGGGAGATCCTTGAGACCTGAGACCATCCTGGTGGCCATTCGCTGAACCGACTCAACTCTCCGCACATCTTTTTGATAATGCGGCCTCCAGAATTGTACACAGTATTCCAGATGGGGTCTCACCATGGATCTGTACAACGGTATTATGACCTTGGGCTTACGGCTGATGAAACTTCTACGGATACAGCCCATGATTTGTCTAGCCCTGGATGAAGCTTTCTCCACTTGATTGGCAGTCTTCATGTCTTCGCTAATGATCACGCCCAAGTCACATTCTGCTACAGTCCTTGCTAGGATCTCACCATTTAGAGTGTAAGTCCTGCATGGATTTTTGCCGCCAAGGTGCATGACCTTGCATTTTTTGCCATTGAAACTTAGTTGCCAAGTCTTTGATCAATGCTCCAGCAGGAGTTGGTCCTGCGTCATACTGTCAGGCATTGAGCTTTTGTCGGGCACTGTGCTTTCATCTGTTGTGCGGTTGCCTACTATGTTGCATAGCTTGGCGTCATCGGTGAATAATGTAATTTTACCTCGAAGTCCCTTAGCCAAGTCTCTTACGAAGATGTTAAATAGGATCGGGCCCAAGACATGTATGTGTGTCTGGCATCCTTTTCAAAAATAGGGCCATACAGATATCCCTCTAGAACAGAGGAATAGTCTAGTGCAGGGGTAGGCAATTCCGGTCCTCGAGAGCTGGAGCCAGGTCAGGTTTTCAGGATATCCACAATAAATATGCACGAGATAGATTTGCATCTCAAGGAGGCAGTACATGCAAATCCATCTCATACATATTCATGGTGGAGATCCTGAAAACCTGACCTGGCTCTGGCTCTTGAGAACCGGAATTGCCTACCCCTGTGGCTAGTGTCGTAGACTGTTAGCCAAGGGACACAGATTCATACCCCACTATAACTCTTTTTTTCCCTAGGACCTGAAAAATATCTACTGTACCTGAATGCAGTGGAATAGTAAGGGGGAACAGGGTGCAGACCATCCTGGGCGCCATCTTAGTGGGGGAGCCGGCACCTCTCCACCCCCATATGCCACCCTCACACCCTCCATTACCCTCTCCCTGTATCTATTTAAATCTTCGCCAGCACGAGTAAATTTTCTGGTCTGCTGCTCTCAGCAGCCTGGCTCTCCTCTGAAATCACTTCCGGGTCACAGGGCCAGGAAGTGACATCAGAGGAAAAGCCTACGCTGGCATGAGCAGCAGGCCAGAGAAGTCACTTGCACCGGTGAAGATTTAAAGGGGTACGGGGGAAGGGAGAGCATCAGTGTGGCATGGGGGGGGGGCGGGGAAGGAGCGGTGGGGATGGAGAAGGTGCCTCCTACTCTCGCTACGCCACTGCCTGAATGTATACCACCTCAATAACCTTCAAGCTTGCAGATATACATTTAAGTATAGTAGGTATTTTTCCATTTCTGGAAGGCTCAGAATTATTGGGAAAAATAAGAGCTGAAGTAAGATTTGAACCTGGGTCCACTGTACTAACCACTAGGCTATTTGACCTATTGGCTGCTTTATTCAGAATGGCCATAACATCTACGGTTTCATTTTCAGGTGAGAAAGAGGAAGCAACCACTGGGATATTAAGAATGGGTCATGCCTTAATCTCTCTAGTGACCAGCCACTCAATCAGAGCACCGTTTTGTAATTTGGATGTGACTGAAATAGGTCTAGATAAAAATGTCCTTTTTAGACATGGACATTTCTTTCCATTCAAAAATCCCTGTTGGACTTGCTACTTTTGGGCCCTCCCTATTTCTGCCCAAAACATGTCCACAACACATTCCCTTGCTATTTGGACAACCTGAAGTGTGAAACATCTAAATTCTGACTTTCTAAAATCAGAGTTTGGATGTTTTGCTAGGAATTTTAAGATGTCCATCTACTTTGAAAATGAGCACTTTAGTTTCTTCAAGCCTCTTATATGGGGTACCTCTCGGAAGATATTGGATGCCCAGAAGGAATTACTTAAACTCTATTGTCCCCTCACTCCTGAACACTCTGGGAGTGGAATCAGAGCACCCAGTTCTTACTGTCCAGATACAATGGTGTTTTTAGTGACTCCCTTACAACCAATGGAAACTCTAGACTCAATAATAGATTTTCTTGATCTGGGTGACCTAGTGTCTCTATACTAATGTGAGCTTATACAGCTAGGGTTTAAGATTAAGGGACACTCCCTTATAATGTGGGTCCAGGCCAGGAACATAAGAATTGCCGCTGCTGGGTCAGACCAGTGGTTCATCGTGCCCAGCAGTCCGCTCACGCGGCGGCCCTTAGGTCAAAGTTCTCTCCATAACTGTTCTCTACCCCCTAAAATGACCATGAGCAGGAAAGATCCTCCTGCCTTTCTGGACTCTCCCTCTATGCTGCTAGAGTCCCAACATCTATTCTGCTCAGCCTAGATAGTGGACTTTGTATTATGCCTGAGATGACCAAATTGGTACAGAGAGAAGAGAAAGACAGCATCCCACACAGGCAGGCCCTTGTGAGTTAGCTCTTCCCATCTCAGCATGTACAAGTACCTTGGAGTCAGGTTTGCCCCTACCTCACATTATATGACTGATGTGAAGTCCCACAGCCAACTAGGCCATTTCAATAAGTTCATATTCAGGTTTTACAAAACTAAGCTAAATGCCCAACTTTAAAGGAAATGTTTGGCATCCTGTATATTCTTACAAAGTAATTTAGAAGCAAATGAATAAGGAGAACAAAAGGAAAGGTGGGGGTGAAAGCAAATAATGATTTATTCTCTTTCTGATAAAAATACAATTGAACATGCAGTACAATATGAAGAAAAAAAATGCCCACGTCCCAACACCCACACAATCACAGAGAGGCTTGTAAAGCATGATAGATTTTTCTTTTCTCTGCATTCATTAGCTGAAGGTAGTTTAAATTATGAGTTTAATTGCACCACATCTGCTATAAAAGGGGAAAATGTTCTATCACACACATCCAATGCACAAGAGTAAGCAGGTCAGTAAAATCTAGGCACTGGCAGAAACTTGTTGCTGTCTGCTCCCCCAAGTGGCAGCTCTGTGCATCCACATTCAGTCAATCCACCATACTTTTCACAGTGAAATAATGGAAGTTGTACTCATTTAAGGTTACCAACTCACTCCAGGTCTGTTAATCAGATTCATCCAGTCCTGGTTTTGCCCTTTAACATACAAAGGGCTCCTTTTATCAAACCGCGCTAGCGGGAACGCGCGCGACTTTTCATCACGTGTTAACCCCTGCGCTGGCCAAAAACTACCGCCTGCTCAAGAGGAGGTGGTAGCGGCTAACGCGGCCGGCAGTTTAGCGCGTGATATTATGCGTGTTAAATCGCTAGTGCGGCTTGATAAAAGGAGCCCAAAGATTTGTAAGTCTAATTTTCTTAGGAACATAAACTAGAAAATCAACTCTAAAATGACCTGTAAAAGTCTTCCCATCCTAGTACATGTTTATATTTTTCTGTCTAAAAAAGCAGAATTTAAAATCCATTAATGTAGGACAGTGGCATACCTAGTGTGTTTGACATCTTAGGATGAATATTTTTAACACCTTCATCCTCTATAGCAGTGGTCTCAAACTCAAACCCTTTGCTGGGCCACATTTTGGATTTGTAGGTACTTGGAGGGCCTCAGAAAAATAGTTAATGTCTTATTAAAGAAATGACAATTTTGCATGAGATAAAACTCTTTATAGTTTATAAATCTTTCCTTTTGGCTAAGTCTTAATAATAATATTATAATTTATAGCTAAAGAGACATATAATCATATGACATATGATTTTACTTTTGTGATTATGATAAATATACCGAGGGCCTCAAAACAGTACCTGGCGGGCCGCATGTGGCCCCCGGGCCGCGAGGTTGGACCACTGCTCTATAGGAAAAAAGTGTTTGCAATAATAATTCACGAGTCACACAAGGGTGTACCTAGGAAAAGGCAGCATTTTAATCATTCCAGTGAACACTAGAATATCAATATACCCATTGTAAAACTAAACAAGCCAGATTAATCCAGATCGATCCTTCATAGTAATACTAACAGAAAACCATGTCTTTTTCATACACACAGAACACAGATACGCCCTTGCCCAGTTTGGAATAAGTAATCACAAACTAAAAATAAAAATATGTAGACAAAAGTTAAACTGACCCGTCAAGAAGTCAGACTCTAATACAACACCATAGAAGCAGAATCAGTGATACATAATACCTAGTACTGTACAAAATATAAAGACAGCATATTGTGACAGGGATCTGGCTAGCCCTACTAGAAACAAGGAGAAATTTCAAATGCTCCTGCCTGGCTTTTAAGATAATTCACGGCATCCTTCCTCCCTTAATCCCACTATCTTATAACTCCTCGAGTCCTGACTCTACCAGACCCACCCAAAGGTATAAACTATCCTTCCCCTCTCTACACGGTATTCGCTATGCAGGCAAACTGGGAAAATCCCTTCTCTTCAGAATCACAGGTCTTTGGAACAACCTTACTACCCCGCTGCGGAACCTGGGCTCCCTCCAATTATTCCGCAAGCAACTGAAAACCTGGCTTTTCACTAAAATGTAATTCTATCCCCCCTTACTCTTCTCTTCTATATATAAGTTCATGTAAACCTTTTTTTTCCCCTTCTCTTCCTATATTTTAAGTTCTTGTAAACCGTGCCGAGCTCCACATCCGTGGAGATGATGCGGTATATAAACTTAAGGTTTAGTTTAGTTTAGTAAGCCTCATTAAAAACCCTGTTACCAGGTATAGGAAACATCCTGAACAGTGTAAAAATCCTGTGTACAACTTTAGGAAGGAGCCCGTCCCTTTAAGAGTGTCCAGAGCTCAGGCTGATATTGGGAAGGCAGGGCCCTTTAAGAGTTTGTCTAACCCTGCTAGGAGGGGGCATGGCTTGTTGCCGAGGCTCCCATTTACTGAGCTTTCCTTGTCAGATAGAGAGGAGAGACAGCTGGGGCAAGGAGCTGAACAGAAGCTGGGAAGGAAGTCAGTCCTTCCAGCTGAACCATGGCCAGCACAAGGAAGTTTCCCTCAGGATTGGGAGATGAAGGAACTGGAAGCCAGCCAGTCCAAACCAGTTGCAGAAGCCCAGCCTAAGGACTATGGATTGTGTTTTGCCTAACTGGGAAGAACATGCAATGGACTGTGAGTAGGCTGTTAAGCCAAACAGTTTTCTTTTTCCTCATGGGAGTTTTGAGTTTGTGCTTTTTTTTTTTTTGGAGCAGTTTGTGCACTGCTCTGACTTGTGCTCGGGAGTTGAAGAAGGAAAACCTAAGCCTGTCTCTTGGGAGGGCGGCAACACCTGTGGTGTACAGGCTCATCTCCTCCCAGCCTGTTGGGGATCCGGCTCGACCCATCAGGGCTACAGCCAGAGCCAGAGAGAGCGTTTTCAGAGAACAAGTGGTTTGGTGCATGTACTGTTTGGTTAGGTCCTGAGTAAGGCCAGAAGGAAAAGTTAAGGACTTTTTTGTTGATGGACTAGACTGACTCTGAAAGCATGGCTTGTGCTAAAGTGAGACTTACTTGCTTCCTAAGAGCATTCATGGAATCCTGTCCATTTTGCTCGTACCATTTCTGAAATTGTGTTTGGAGTTTTGTTTTCCATTAAAGTGTTTTGTTTTGATCAACCAGGAAATCTCAGTGTGCAATTCTTGGGATGCACTGAGTGCTGTATTCCACCACCTTTATTTACACTTTGGGACTGGGATTCAGCGAAGCAACTAGGCATAGCCAGGATCCTGTTCCACAATATGTAGATATGGAAAAAAAACACTGAAAACTATCACCACCATAAAAGCCAGCTCTATGGGTGCTTGAGCATCCAGTAATTACTCTAAATCAGAACCCCATAAGGACACAAACACCCCCTCTGCAACACTACCAGGCCTTAATCACACATACCCAAGCCAATCACACAGCATGTAGTGGCAGGGAAAAAAGAAAAAAAGAAAGGTGGAGAAAAAGCCTCAGTTCTGCTTCATCTGGCAAAAAACTCCATCTTTCAGACAGGCCCTGCACTCCAAAATATAGAAAAAATAGAAAAAAGCACTATGTTAGCCTGCAGAGTGATGTTACATAGCACACCGGGACACACAGCCTACAGTCGTGATAGTGTAGGTAAATAAGCACTATAGCAATGCAGTCCAGGATATTAGCGTGGAACACAGCCCTCTCCCCATTCTATCCTCTCTCCTTTACATATGGCATCTGCCCTCTTTCTGTCATAAATTGTACGTCACATACGATCACACCCAAGTCCCTCTCCTCTTTCATGCTGAAAAGTTCTTCACCCTCTAAATCAGCGGTCTCAAACTCGCGGCCCACGGGCCACATGCAGCCCCCTAGGTACTATTCTGCAGCCAGCATTCTGGATGCGATGATCGAAAGTCGGCTCCCTTGCTGCGGTCTTTTTTCCATTCAAAGCTGTGGGTGGCGGCTCCTCATGCGATCCGCACCTGCTTCGGAAGCCTCTCTGACGTCTCAACGTCAGAGAGAAGGCTTCTGACACAGGCGTGCATTGTGCGAGGAGCCACCACCCGTGGCATTAAATAGAAAAAAGGAGGGAGCTGACTCTCGATCATCGTGTCCAGGGAAGGAGGGAAGAGGAAAAGAAACGCTGCTGCTGCACATGGGGACGGGGGGAAGAGAAAGAAAAATGCTGTTGCTGCTGCATGGGGAAGGAGGGAGAAGGAAGACAAGGGAGAGGAGAGGAACGAGAGATCTCCCCCCCTTGCCGATTACGATGGGGCCAGGAGGGAGCCCAAGCCCTCCTGGCCCGGCAACACCCCCTACCCCCCACCCTCCACTAAAACACGGGCAGGAGGGATCCCAGGCCCTCCTGCCCTCAACGCACCCCCACCCTGACCCTTCGATTCCCCCCACCCCCAATACCTTTAAATCGGTGGACGGACAGATGGGTGCCAAGCCCGTCCGTCCGGCAAGCCAGCCATCCATTGAATGGCTGGCATTAGGGCCTGATTGGCCCAGGTGGCTCAAACTCCGCCCACAGGTGGGGCCTGAAGCGCCTGGGCCAACCGGAATAGGCCGGAATGGGCGGAGCCTTAGGCACATGGGCCGGGTTCCTAGCTAGAGGTTAAGGAAATTGGTGCAATCTTTCAATTGATGTACCCATGCAAATGCCTTATTAAATATGCAGGGACTAAATACACTTTCTTTGTTCCAGACCATTTGCGAGCCTTCCTAGACCTGAAGAAAATCACCAGGGGGTAAACATGGGAAGTAATTGGATTGCTAAGGGTATCAGCCGTTAATGCCTTTTTCATTCATTAATCTTTTTACTTAAGTAATAATTTGGTCCCCAATATTAAGCTTTCTCCCCTCTTAATACTGTTGAGGTCTAAGGAGAAATAATGGATTCTTATTATATTGATATTTTGTGATTTATATTTGTTTCCTTTCGATTTGCCTGGACAAGTTGTATTGCTTGTATATTATTTCAATAATTATAAAATAATAAAAAAAGAAAGAAAAGAAAAAAGCCCACCTCTTTGAGACTGCTTTCAACTCCTAACTCCTCTCACCCAGTGGCGTACTAAGGGGGGGGCGGGAGGGGCGGTCCGCCCTGGGTGCCAGCCATGAGGGGGTGTTCCCGGCCTTGCCGTTCATTCCCCCCCCACCACCCCCGAAGGACCGCTCGCCCCACTGACCTTCCTGCACCACCTGTGAAGCAGCCCGCAGCAGGATCGCGACTTCAGCGATACCTGAGCTGCTTGGGCGCTGCTTCCTGCGCCGCGGTCCCGCCCCTCCTCTGACGTCAGAGGAGGGGCGGGAACGCGGTGCAGGAAGCAGCGCCTAAGCAGCGCAGAGATCGCTGACGTCGGAATCCTGCTGCGGCTGCTTCATAGGTGGTGCAGGAAGGTCAGTGGGGCGAGTGGTCCTTCGGGGGTGGTGGGGGGGGACTGAACGGCAAGGCCGGGAGCATAGGTAGTGCTGCTTCATAGTGGTGCGGGGAGGCCAGGGGCGAGCGGTCCTTCGGGGTGGGGCGGGCAGGCAGGCTTTCAAGGAGGAGGGGGGTGACAGACAGGCAGGAAGGCCTTCAAGGGGGGACAGGCAGGCCTTCAGGGGGGGACAGGCCTTTGGGGGGTGTGTGCAGACCTTTAAGGGGGAGGGACAGGCCTTCAAGGGGGGGCAGGCAGGCCTTCAAGGGGTGGACAGGTCTACAAGGGGGTGGGACAAGCCTACAAGGGGGTGGGACAGGCCTTCAAGGGGGGAACAGGCCTTGGGGGGGTGCAGGCCTTCGGGGGGTGCAGGCCTTCAAGGGAGGGACAGGCCTACAAGGGGGGGACAGGCCTTTGGGGGGGTGTGCAGACCTTTAAGGGGGAGGGACAGGCCTTCAAGGGGGGGCAGGCAGGCCTTCAAGGGGTGGACAGGTCTACAAGGGGGTGGGACAAGCCTACAAGGGGGTGGGACAGGCCTTCAAGGGGGGAACAGGCCTTGGGGGGGTGCAGGCCTTCGGGGGGGTGCAGGCCTTCAAGGGAGGGACAGGCCTTCAAGGGGGGGACAGGCCTTCGGGGGGGTGCAGACCTTCAAGGGGGGGGACAGGCCTTCAAGGGGGGGACAGGAAGGCAGGCCTACAAGGGGGGGACAGGCCTACAAGGGGGGGAGGACAGGCCTTCGGGGGGGGTGCAGACCTTCAAGAGGGGGGACAGGCCTTCAAGGGGGGGACAGGCCTACAAGGGGGGGGACAGGCCTTCAAGGAGGTGGGACAGGCCTTCAAGGGGGGTGCAGGCCTTCAAGGGGGGACAGGCAGACCTTTAAGGGGGGACAGGCCTTTGGGGGGGACCCTGGTTTAGAAGTACACGGAGGGAAGGGGGTGTTCAAAGAGACGTGCATATGCCAAACTTTATGGACCATGGGATTTAGGGAGGGAAGGAACAGAAAGGGAGAGAAATTGGACACAAGGGATGGTATGGAGGAGGGATAGAGATACTGGGTAGGAGGGTAATTGGGAAAAGAAAGGGAGAGATGGTGGACTCGGGTAGTGGGGAAGGAGGGAGAGATGCCGGATGAAAGGGTAGTTAAGAAAAGGTGGATATGTGGAGGGAGATGAAAAAAAGGAAAGATACCAGACTTCCTGGGGAGGGAAGGGAAATGGAAAGGAAGGACAGAGTTGGCAGATGGATGGTTAGCATGCAGAAAGAAGAAAGAAGGAGACCCCAAGTTATCAGAAGAAAACCAGAGCCTTGGACCAACAAGATTTGAAATATAACCAGACAACAAAAGGTAGAAAAATTAATTTTATTTTCTGTTTTGTGATTATAATATGTCAGATTTGAAATGTGTATCCTGCCAGAGCTGGTGTTGGACTGCAAACGTGAGCTAGGATTTAACAGAGAGAGGAAAAGTCCTTTTTGTTTCTTTATTTTATTTACACCACAGCGCCAGTGTGATTAGGAGAAGCCAAAGGGGGTGAAAAAGCTATAAAACCCACCAGAAGTTTTGAAAAAAATCACCCAACTGGGCAGGAAAATCGAATTGAAAAACCAATTCAATAGGCTGAATCGAATCAAAATTTTTTTTCCTGAATCTGGCAGCATTAGTTTGCGCTACTGTCTTAGACTTTAGGACCTGGGATTGGGGAGAGATGGCATCCTCAGTACTTTATAATGCAAGTGAAACGAGGATTTGGTCAGACTTTTGAAGGGTCTGCAGAAAAAAAATATTGTATAGGCCGGGGACATGAGACAGCAGGAAATGGGAACTTTTCTTCCTTCTATTTTTGTAAATGGAAAGGCTGAGGATGTCAGAGAGTTCAGTTAAAATATGTGCTTTATAAGAAAATATAATAATGTGTTTTATAAAGTTTATAGCATAGCTGGCCTACCCAGTGAGGTGTTCCTAGTGGTGGTGGTGGCAGCGTGTTAATGTGTTGAGAGGAAGAGGTGGTCTGGGAAATTCTG
Source organism: Geotrypetes seraphini (assembly GCF_902459505.1). Taxonomy (NCBI): domain Eukaryota; kingdom Metazoa; phylum Chordata; class Amphibia; order Gymnophiona; family Dermophiidae; genus Geotrypetes; species Geotrypetes seraphini. The sequence continues at coordinate 217,223,776 of NC_047086.1, forward strand.
CTGAGCAAACTCCGGGCCCATTTCCACCCCCCAGTTAGTCCACTCCACTCAACTGGTTCACACACTGAGTGGGTCTTTGGGTGTTGTTTTGGGATCTCTTCCAGTGGTTTATCAGTATCTCCTTCTGGTCCAAGGAAGGAAACTTTGTTATCCTTAGCATTGACCTACAGAATATGTTTGTAACAGCGCTGCTTGTGTGGCATTAGGCTATGTAGTGATCGAAAGAAAAAAACAGACCTTTGCACATTTTTGCACTATATGTGGGTGTATGAGGAGATTCACATTTCCTGCACAGCTAAGTCCATGTGAAGTTACCTTGTGCTGTATTTGACATCTAGCAAGGTCTCTGTTTGAAAGGAAAGATCTAAACTTAAAAATGAAGTGGCCAGAAGTTATGGTAAAAGCAGATAGTGTAGCTGGTTTTAAGAAAGATTTGGACAAATTCCTGGAGGAAAAGTCCATAATCTGTTATTAAGACATGGGGGAAGTGTCTGCTTGCCCTGGATCGGTAGCATGGAATGTTGCTACTCTTTGGGTTTTGACCAGGTATTAGTGTCCTGGATTGGCTACCATGAGAATGGGCTACTGGGCATGATGGACCATTGGTCTGACCCAGTTAGGCTATTCTTATGTTATGTTCTCATCTGTAGGGGCCTTTGTTTTCACTTCTTATTTTAATGTATTTTTTTTCTGGGAACTTATCAGTGTTTTTTATAATGGGAACAAAAATGGAAGAGAATTAATGTGTGTGGGATGAGGGGGTAACTAATTTCTTCAGCTAAATAATTCAATCCACCTCAACCAGACATAGGAGAACTCACGCACCATTCACACACCCTCCAACCAAAAACGTCAAAAGAAAAAAACTGTTCGACAACCTCCTAGCCATTCGAGCTGCAACACTCGACCCCCAACTCTACAACCAATTGACATCGACCACAGACTGCAAAACCTTCAAAAAGAAATAAAAACCCTTCTATTCAAAAAACACATAAAACCGAACTAACACAATCAGAACTGTCCCAAGCATCACCTGCAACTACTCCATATGTACTTCTGATGTCATGACAATTCAGACATAATTTATGTTATGTTTGGAATATAAGAAAATTTTCACTGCCTGTTTCTATTCTGACCATTTATTCCGTTTCATGGTCATTACAAAAAAATATTTTTTTACATGGGGGGGGGGGGGTGTCAAAAAATGATGGGCCCCGGGTGCCACATACCCTAGGTACGCCACTGCTCTCACCTTGGGTTCTGCACAGGGTACCATATGGCTCCAGAAAAAGAACAGATTAAGATATCCAGGTTTTACTTCCACTGAAAGCAATGGAAGAAAAACCTGGAAGTCTCAATCCCTCCTCCTTTTTCTGGAGTCATATGGTAACCTTAACTCTGCATCCCCAACTCTATATGTCATGTCTGTCTGTCTAAGTTAGACTGTAAGCTCTTCCGAGCAGGGACTGCCTATTAAATATCAAAACGTACAGCACTGAGTATGCTTTTCAGCACTACAGAAGTGATAAATAATAGTAGTAGTAGTAATAATAATTATGTCCCATGACCAGGAAGTGACATCAGAAGGAAGCTGAGGCCAACACCAGCAAATGGAAGAGGCTGCTTGTGCCGGCAAATATTTAAGGAGGCACCTGGGGAGGAGGAACAGAGAGGAGTGGCTCCAGCACCCGTGTTGGATCGCCCTCCTTACTACAAAAGGGAGCATCTTTGCCAATCGTATAACTCCCGGTGCATTCATTAACACTTATCACTTTAGTGATAATCACGCTTCACTAGCACTGCGCTTCAATCAGACAGCTAAGGTTATCCCCCGATCTACTAGATAGAGCCTGCGGGTGGTGACGTTCACATCCATCGATCTAGCTGCACGCGCACCAACGACACCAGACGCATGCGCCAGTAGATCAGGTGACCCGTACACTTGTTAAGAGAGAGTTGTAGGTGCATCTGCCGAGGTAGATAGCGAATGCGGCTGCGCTAATTTAGGACAGGATTAGGAGGCGGTTCTGGTCTCTGACGCATCTTCCTGTTTCCGTCAAGGTGAGACGCATTTGAGGGGAAGAGGTTGTGTTAGAGGGGGGCGGGCTACCGAAGAAGGAAAGCTGCGGGATTGGTGGTGGGCGACCTGAGTTTGACGGTAGGCTGAGAGGGGGACTTGACACGGGAGGGGGGTGGGGAGACAAAACCGAAAGGGAGAGAATGCAGGACCCGTTTTCTGAATACTTTTGAAGAGCTCAGCGTGTAAAGGTTGTCAAATGCGTGCGACTGGCTGATAATATTTTTTCCTGGCACAGTGACCAGCCTTTCACGGGAGGTGGTGGAGGGAAAAACAGTGAGAGAACCCACGAAGAAAGACTGAGGTGAAGAGAATCCTTACCTAGGAAGTCGTGGAGGAGTAGCCTAGTGGTTGAGGTAGGCAGAACACCAGGAAAGCAAGGGCTCAAATACCATCGGTTGTCCTTGTGACCCTGGGCAAAGTCACTTAACCCTTCATTGTCTCCAAAATAGACTTTGAGTGTGAGCTCTCTAAAGATAAGAGAAATACCAATATTTCCCAAATATAGCACACTGTGTGACAGAGGTTAACTAGCATTGCATCAGATTAGACCAGGGGTTGGCAGCCTTTTTACAGCAGAGAGCCAATTTATCCAACATGCATGATTTACAAAGAGCCAACCCCTTGTAGATCTGTGCACCTCTCATCCCAACCCCAACCCATAGCCAAGGTTATCTCCCCTCTCCAGGCCCTGACACATTAATTTTCCTCTCCCCCAGCCCAGGCCTACCTAGTAGTTCCATGGGGGTCTTTGTAGCAGGAGCATGTATGTCTCTCTTGCTCCTGTTTCCTCACGGTTGCTTTCTAAAATGGCAGCTGCAACCTCTCACAGTACTACAGGAAATGTTGGCCATGTCATTTGTTCCCAGGTAGATAACAACAATAGTGTTAGAATTCTTAGTTTCTTCTCTAATTATAGTCAGTATCTGCCTGGTACTCCTGGTAGCCAAAGATACTGGAAGGCATTCCAGTATTTTTTGGGCTCCCTTGACCTGTGTTCCAAGGTTAATGCCTCTGATGGTGGGATCCTCTAGCAGCAATAATTTTCTGGTTTGAGCTTTTTTATTTGTGCTTTTGGGATACTTTTCTTCTTGAGTTACCTTAATTGGTTCTAGTTCTATCTCAGGTTTTGTTTTGTTTTTCTTGAGCATCACAATGCTCAATCATGGAACAAAGGAATTCTGTAGGGGTAGGAATTGATGTGATGGTGGATGTTTGTGTCATATGTTGCAGTTTACCTGAGCCTATTTTGACCCATTTATTCCTGGGTTGTTTTATTCTTTGAGGCAGTAGTGGTAAATTGGCATGATTCTGTGGTGTGATGAAAGCTGTTTTAATTTCATCCAATTCCTGCTTAAGTTTACAGAGCTCCTCTTTAATACTGGCAAGCTGAAGACAGATGGAGCAAGCCTTAAGACTCCAGATGGTGTGCTTTGGAATTAAAGTACCACAATGATTGCACGGAATAAAAGTCATCTTGGTTGGAATGGGAATGAATTGAGGAGTATTCTTGATTGTAGCAAGCCCAGGTGTGGTGGGATTGTAAGTCCCAGTGAATCACCAAGTTCCCTTTCAAACAGTTCTGTGTGAGGGGCTAGCAACGGGACACTGTGACACAATCAAATTCTGCTGCAATCTATTTTTTCTCTTGTATATACAAATATCCCTAATAAATATAGCAGTTTCTGCACTATAATCTGCACATTAAACAATCTGTAAGACTTAAAACTACTTTCTTACATAGGACTAGCAATGGAAAATAAACCTTGCAAGAAATTTTAGAAAAGTTAGCAGTATGAAAGACAAAAGTCAATTTGAAAAGTCTATCCCCTCTAATATCAGAGGTAGGCAGTAAAAGGAGAGAACTTTGGGAGGGGGGGCGTTGGCAACCAGTGGAGAAGATGCTTGTGATACAGTCTTTGGATGTCCCTGTAATGGAATCTTGGACAGTCTGTCGTCGTTGGTGTGATGGGGCTCCATAACTTTGCCCAGTTTACATGGGTATGTTTGAGGTATGGAGTGTGCAGTGTGGTGAATTGATGTTGATCCTGTGGATTCCTAGTGGTTGTGGGAGTTCTGGGTGCCCTATCAGTTGGTGACCCTCAACTTTTGGGGAGGGGGTGGCCTTGGTCGTAACAGGCGTTCAACCTAGTAGGGTTCAGCTGAGGAGGGAGGCTATGTGAGGGAGTGAGTGGCATAGTAGAAGGTATCCCTAGAAATATTCCTTCATTGATGTAGCAATTTAAGCTACCTTCCAACAGGTGGTACTAACTTGAGGAATCCAAGGCTGAAGCAGGGCCAGTGTAAGCATAAGAATATTAGGTTCTTTGGCCAGAGGGGCAGAGTTCAATAGGAAGCAGGAGGGGGAATCACGTGATGATGCAGGGCTGAGCAGTGGCTCACAGCCTCTGCTCCGATCCATAGAGAGCAATATCTTTTAAATACCCACATCATTTTGATCGAGTGAGGGTCCAAAGAGGATGATAGCACTTAACTACCAGGGCACCTCAGTCTTCTACATAAACACCACAGTTTTTACCCAGCGGGTGGAGAGTTATGCCGATAAAAACCCAGAGGTCTGCAAGAGAGAAACAAGAACCTGCTTCAAAGATGGTGACCGTGGAGTCCTCAGTGCCGCTGATGATTATATTCCAAGAAGAGGTCATTCGGGAACTGACCAAACACCTCTCTGTAGTCTTAGATGACAAGCTGTCTAAGCTCCAGGTCTCAATAGATGATATTCGAGACAGCTTGTAGAGGCAATCACAGCGGGACCAGCAAGCGGAACAACTCGTGTACAGGCAGGAAGATCTTGCGGGAGCCATGACAGTGCAACTCTGTGAATTGGAGAATAAATGCCAACATCTCCACTAGATTGGAGGACCAGGAAAATGGGCCAATGAAATAATCTTCAGATTATTGGTATTCCTGAGTCGGTGTCCAATGCAGAGTTGTGGCCACTAGTGGAAGCCTGGCTCTCGGAGATGCTAGGACTGGGCATGTGCATTAAGGAGGGTTTATAGTTTATTTATAGCCCACCTTTAACAAGGTGGCCTGAGGAGAGAAGGGAACGACAACCCTCCACTAGCTATTGCTCAGATCTTGAATTTTGTTGAGAGAAAAACTTATGGTGTATCGAAAAGTGCGTACCTTGGACCATAACGGTACTAAATCTCTTCTCTTTAATAACTATTCTGCGGTGGTGACTACAAATTGTAAAGCGCTGGAACCATATTCTACAGAGTTGAAGAATAGAGGAATTAAATTTGCAGTGAATTTTCCTGTGAAGGACTGAATGTTTGCTACTGATGGGGCAAGTCTTTTGACTCATTAGAAGCATTGCGAAGATATGTTCACAATTTTCCCAGACCTTAATCTGTGTACAACAGTAGATACTCAACCAGCTCTTTTCATATTCAGTTTTATCCCAGGACAAGCAGGCAGCATATTCTCACATGTGGGTGACGTCATCCACGGAGCCCCGATGCGGACAGCTTTTCAAGCAAACTTGATTGAAGATTTCAAGTTTGCTAGTGCTGCACCACGCATGTGTGTGCCTTCCTGATCCACTAGAGGGCGCATCCCCTCCTCATGGTCTTCAGTTCTTAGTTTTCCGCGGAGCCAGAAAGCCCTGTCTCTCTTCTCTGCGTTCTTATAAGTACCTTTCTAGCACCGCGGCTTCTTTATTTTGTTAGGGAGTCACTGTGCGTTTGTTGATTGATCGTGTATTTCTTTGTTTCAAAAAAAAAAAAAAAAAAAAAGGACTTTTTATTGTGTTTCTGATGGTTCCACCGGCAGGCCCTTCTTGGGCCTCAGCCATGCGGCTAGGCCTCATTTGACTGCAGCTGTATTTTCTTCTTCCCTGGCCTCTCTCTGGGCTCACCTCGTGTGAGCAGGATGGCCAGGACCATTTTTCCTTCGTTGGAATCGGACTGAGTAGCTTCGATCCCCGGTAAGTCTTTCTTTCTTTCTGTTCTTCTAGCTGCGTTACCTCGGTAATGCCACCGGCTGAGTCTCAGGCATTCCAGGCATTGAGTGCAGTCGTGCCCGCCTCTACGAGACCTTCGAAGCGTGCCTCCTTTCATGGGAATACTCATCTCGAGGTTGCCCTTTATGGAGCGCACTGCTGCACCTTTATTACCAGTTTCATTGGTACGGTGCCGACTTCTGAACCTCGATGTGCCTCGACGTCGACTGGGGCTTTGTGCCTCGACGTCGACTGGGGCTTGGTGCCTCACCACTGCCTAAGGCCACCGCCTGGAGGCGGCTTGGTGCCTTGACGTCGTCTAAGGCTTTGTGCTTCGACTTTCTGCCTCGATGTCGACAGGGGCTTGGTGTCTCGACGTCGACGGATCCTTTGTACCTTCGACGTCGGCTGCGGCCGTGTGCTCCACGTCACTTGACGCTTGTGCTTTGGCGGCGCCTGAGGCTTGTGCCGCGACGTCAACTGAGGCTGGGGGCCTCATTGTCGGCTGGAGATCTGTGCCTCGTCGTTGCCGAGGCTTCGTGTCTCGCCGTCGACTGGAGCTTTGTGACTTGACGTCGCTTGGGGCTTTGCCCTTTGGTTGGCGGTGGCCTTGTGTCTCGATGTCGACTGTGGCTTGGTGCCGCAACGTCGCTGGGGGCTTTATATCTCGGCAGCGGCTGAGGCTTTGGGCCTCGGCGTCAACTGCGGGTTTGCGCCCCGTTATCGATGGGGGCTTAGTGTCTCGACGTCGTCTGGGGCTCTGTGCCTCGGCGTCTCCGGCTCCTGTTCGAAAGGATTCCCCGCTTTCTCTTCGGTTCATTCCGGGCAGCCGTGACGGAATCTTGTAGTATGGAGTTTGGATGCCTGGAGGAGACTCTCTCCCTGCTCCGGCTCTATTGCTCCTGCCATGCGTTATCTCGCTTGGCGCAGAGTGTGGCTGAGGATCTGAACCTCCAGGATCGTCTCGCCACTTTTACTTGCGTGAGTTCTGCGCTTCTTGAGGCCTCTCTTACGGTGGCCACTAACCGCCTCTCAGAACGCGACCGGTCCTTCGCCTATCGGGACGCCTTCAGCTGAATCCCGTCTGCCTTGGTGGTTTGGACTCCTTCTCCGGAGGGGCCCTCCGGATACCTTTCTTGTATTCTCGGCCTCCTTCGCAGCAGCCGCAGTAGCTGCAGCAGCGCCGGGTTATGGTCCAGTCGCCGGCTTCGGCGACTCCTGGTCGTCTTTTTGACTATTCTCGCATAGCCTCCGGGCTGCTCTCCTTCTGGGATTCCTCCCCTCCCTTTGGGAGGGGTGTCTCCGTGTCTACGCACCGGGAGTATAGCCTTGCTTCTGTCGGTTGGGCATTCCCATCCTCCCATCTGCGTCTGGTCCAGGCCCTTCGTGACCTGCACTAGTTCTAGTCCGGGAGTGGTTCAGACTCTGCCCGCCCCAGTCTCGGGAGTCCGTCGGGGCGGACCTGGACCCAGTTTGTCTGCGCTCCTTCTTGTCTCGGCCTCAGGGGGTGGCCCTTGTTTGTTTATGCCGGAAGGTGGCCCCTCTGTCCTCGGTCCGCCTCCGGTCTTTTCTGCCTTGGCAGGCCGCCTGTCTGCGCTTGAGTCAGTTGGTGTCTCCGCAGTCTTCGGCCTCGGCCGAGCTGATGCTGATCCTTTTGGGATCATGGGTCTCCACAGTTCATGTCCCGATGTTCGCCTGGTTTCATCTTCGTGTTCCCCGCTGGACCCGAGCATCTCAGTGGTGGCAGGATCGGGATCCCGCTTCCAAGCACATTGTGGTGCCTCCCTCCTTGACACGCTTGTTTCGTTGGTGTGCCACCTCTTCGTATCCCCGCATCAGAAGGTTCTGCCGATGGACTCCTCGGCATAGGCTTAGGGGTGCACCTCGACGGCCTTCGGACTCAGGGTCTTTGGTCGGGTGCGGGCCGTCGCAGCCGCATCAATCTGCTGGAGCTCCGGGCCATTTATAATGCCGGGTTGGATTTTCGTTATTGGTTGCAAGATTGCGGGGTCCTGGTGCGTCCCGACATCCCGGTGGCGATGTATTCTGTGACCAAGCCAGGGTGTACAGGTTCCCTGTTACTTTGCAGGGGAGCCCTTCGTCATTGGCAGGGGGCGTTACACCACTACTTATTTCTTTGGGCGGTGTATTTCCGGGGCGAGCAGCATTGTCTGGTGGACACGTTGAGTCGCCCTTCTCGGCCGCATGAATGGTCGCTCCATTCTCAGACTCTGCGGCATGTGGTTGTTCGGTGGGGAACCCCACAGGTAGTTCTGTTCGCTTCGCCCCTCACTCACTGGTTGCTTCGATATTGCTCGAGGATGTTCTCCCGGGTTCGCATCGAGGTGGATGCTTTCCTTCTCGATTGGATGGGCAGGTTCCTCTATGCGTTCCCTCCCTTTACTCTGATTCTCAGATCTTTGATGCACCTCCTGTCGGGCTGCGCCACCATGATCTTGCTGGCTTCTCTGTGGCCCTGACAGCTGTGGTTCTCCCTGCTCCTTCAGCGTGTCAGGGAGCCTCTGCTTCTACCTATGTTCCCTTCTCTGCTGTCTCAGTGTTGAGGTTTCTGTTGCCTCCCAATCTGCAATCTCTACACTTATCAGCTTGGTTCCTCGCAACGTGCCTCCCTCCTTCTGTTTCTCTCAGTCGGTGGGGATATTCTTGAGACTTCTCGTATGGGCTCCACTCGGCAATACTTTTCCCAGAAATGCTCCTGATTTGCTGCGTGGTGTGCTGAGCACTGCATGGATCCACTCTCTGCCTCCTTCCCTTCAGTGCTGGATTTTCTGTTCTACTTGTCTCGGTCTGGTCTCAAATCGACATCTATCCGAGTCCACCTCTGTGCGATTGCTGCCTTTCCTTGGCCGCTGGATGGGAAGCTGCTTTCCGTCCATCCGACGGTTTCCCGCTTTCTGAAGGGTCTCTTCAATGTTCATCCTCCGCTCAAGCCCCCTCCGGTGGTTTGGGATCTTAGGGTGGTCCTGGCTCAATTGGTGAAACCTCCGTTTGAACCCATTGATAACGCTCTTTTGATCTGTTTCACCTGGCGGGTGGTATTCCTGGTTGGTCTCACGTCTGTTCGTAGAGTCCGTGAGCTGCAACCTCTGGTTGCGAACCCGTCTTCTGTATTTTATCAGGACGCAGTGGTCCTACGTACTCATTACAAGTTCTTGCCCAAGAAGGTTTCGGACTTTCATCTCAATCGTTCCATTGTTCTTCCGGTCTTTTTTCCGAAGCCCCACTCTCATCCTGGCGTGGTGGCGCTTCATACGATTGACTGTAAGAGGGCGTTGGCTTTTTATCTTCAACGCACTCAATCTCATCGGACGGTTCCTCAATTGTTTTTGTCCTTCGACCCTACTCGGGTGGGACGCCCTGTTTCCCAGCGCACCTCGTCCAACTGGTTGGCTGCTGGTTTGCTACGCTCAGGCTGGTCTCGCGCTGCATGGTCGAGTCCCGGGACATAGAGTCTGAGCGATGGCGGCTTCTGTAGCTTTCCTCAGGTCAACGCCTATCGAGGAGATTTGCAAGGCTGCCACTTGGTCTTCGGTTCATTCTTTCACCTCCCACTACTGTCTGGATACTCTGTCCAGGAGCGACGGCCGGTTTGACCAGTCAGTTTTGCGTAATCTGTTTTTTTGAATTGCCAACTTCCCTCCGTCCCTTTTTGGTTAGCTTGGAGGTCACCCACATGTGAGAATATGCTGCCTGCTTGTCCTGGGATAAAGCACAGTTACTTACCGTAACAGATGTTATCCAGGGACAGCAGGCATATATTCTCACAACCCGCCCGCCTCCCCAAGGTTGGCTTCTTTGCTAGCTATCTAAACTGAAGACCATGAGGAGGGGATGCGCCCTCTAGTGGATCAGGAAGGCACACACATGCGTGGTGCAGCACTAGCAAACTTGAAATCTTCAATCAAGTTTGCTTGAAAAGCTGTCCGCATCGGGGCTCCGTGGATGACGTCACCCACATGTGAGAATATCTGCCTGCTGTCCCTGGATAACACCTGTTACGGTAAGTAACTGTGCTTTTTCTACTTAAGCTTTTGGCACTGTGGCCTGTCGGGGATAGTGTTGTTGGATGCGCAACACCAGCTTGAAACCCTAAGGTTTGTTCCAATCAGGCCAGTGAACCCACTATTTCCAAAGTCACACTGCAGACTTCAGAGTATACCCTGAAGAAAGCCATAGCATACTAGCTGAAACATCGGTTTCTACCTGACAAAGATGCAGCGAGACCCAGAAACTTACAACAAGCACAATGCCAGCTGCGGAAACTCGGAGAACACTTTAAAATGTTTTGCACAAAATGGATTGATCTACTTCTATCATTGTTGGGAAGGGTGGCTTTGATTAAGATGGTATTTCCAAAAATATTGTATCCCCTACAAATGATACCATTGCAGATACGCAATGGTGATAAGAAAGCCTATCCCTCCATGGTGGGCTCTTTTGTATATGGGCCTCCAGATGGGCCAGGATCAATCTCTGGAAACTGGTTCAAGGCAATGTATTTGGAGAGTTGGGTTTACCCAACCTCACTGCTTATGTAACATAGACACACGCATGAAATGGATTCATGAGATTCACACAGGAGGTTTGAGATATGCCCCACAGGGCTTGTTTACACATTAAATCTCTCCCTATAACCTAATGGCCTGTTTGAATATGAAAACCTGGCAGGCAAAACATACTAGGGTATCCAATCCCTATTTTATCACTTTAATAAAGGCTTTGAGATGGTGGAGGGGTTCAATAGGGGGTAATTGTAACAACTGGGCTCTCCTCCCACTCCCTGATTTTATCCCAGAATGGGGGGAAAACATTGGAAACCTGTGCATTTTGGGCAGGGCCTTTACTTACGACAATGTGAGATGTTAGGGCAGGATACTTTCTCCCCATACAAGATACTTCAGAGTGAATGGAACATACAGCATCTGCCGTTTTTTACCTATTTCCAGCTCTGGCATTTTTTTTCAACAAAAAGTAAATGTCAGCTGGAGGGAAATTTTTAAAAGATTGGACACTGTTTTCTTGCCCTTCCCTATTCATTTAAATTCTGTTTCTATATGGTATAAAGTGGGGAGAGAAGATCGTTAAGTGCTATACCTAGATTCCCTGGCTTAACAAAGGTCAAGGGACATTGGGGTTCCACTTACCAGTAAGACTATCTAGGAATGTTTTGCTCATATAGTCAAAAGTTCAAGGAACACAGAACTTCAAAAAATGCAGTATAATATAATCCACAGGGTTTATTTCACCAAATGCCAGGGGGCCTGAGCAGGTCTCTGGCTTGGGGAGTGTGCCCCTGGTACTTTGCTACGTATGCTGGTTGAATGTGTGATCTTAGGGTCTTACTGGAGTGGGATTTTGAACTTTCTAGTTGCTATTCTATATCAGATAATACAGTAGTCATGAGATTATGCTTTTGGGCCACACCAACACACATGATTATAGGTTTGTCTTCTCCATTGTAAATTTATCTTCTTTGCACTTCTGCTGGCTAAGAAAGGAATCCTTCAACACTGGATGGACAAGTTATCCCCCTCCCTTGATGGCTTGGAAGGCCAATATGAAGGAAATGGCTCAGTGGGAACTACACAGTCAATCTGAAGATTATAGAGGCAAAAAGACTATACTGGAAATTATGGCAGCATAAAAATGTTGTCTAATGGTTATACCTTTGTTCATTTTTAATTTTTCCTCTGAGGTGAATGTGCTTAAGAGGTGGGGAGGGAAGGGATAGGGAGGGTTGAGGGGTGAATACTTATTACTGTAAAAAATTAGTTTAAGGTTCTTTGCTGGTAAGCAGTATCTACATATTTGCATAAGATTATTGTTTTTTGACATGTCATGTTCTGTAATACTGTCTCGTTTTTTTCCTTTTGCTCAATAAAAATATTCAAGCAAAAAAAAAGGGAGTAGGAAGTAGAAACATTCTAGCAAGGCAGGTCAAAGAGGCCCTGAGGCAAGAGGGTCTCCAGGGTGTTCCTGTTGGCTATAGTACTTGGGGACTGGAGAAGAAAGAAGGCCCTCAGCAAAGATTGTTACCAGAAGCAGATGCTTGAGTAAGACAGGACAAGCTTCTTTAGAACTTTGAGTAAGAGAGTTGTGGACTAAGCCTGTGTTGAGGAAAGACTGTAGAATAAGAAGTGATTAATTTTTTTTTGTGTGTGTGTAACCAGCCTAGGGAGAGAATATATTGGGGAAGTACTTGGTTTGAATTTAATAAAGTGATTGTTGTACTGCAACCCCTGTGTGTGGCTGTATTTGTGGGAATTCCAGCCCTGACCTCAGAGGTACATTACCACAGAAGGATAGAAATTTCAAATACAGGTTATCACTAAGAAAAAAGGCCTTTTTACTAAACCTTAGCACACTAAAGAACAGCACATTCTATATGCTTTGCATCCTATTTTATACCTATGGGCCATATGACACCTTAGCATACATAATGTCCATTAGCTCACATTAAGCTTTAGCAAAAGGGCTTCATTGAGTATAATTGCAATGACTAGAAGAAAACATGAGATCTGTTCAAAACGTTCCAGGACTGATTTTTATAAAAATTTATTAAACAATCTTACAACTTATTCCATTGGGTCATCTTCAAAGTACTCCCCTTCTCTACAATGTTGTTTCCACTTCTGGAAACAGTCCTTAAACACATCTTCAGGAATTGCCAAAAGTTGCTGCGTCAAATTTTGCTTTATGTCTTCAATGTCGAATTGCTTTCCTTTCAGCATGGATTTAAATTTAGGAAACAAGAAGAAGTCAACAGGAGAGTAAGGAGGCTGGTGAAGAACTATCGTGATTTTTGTGCAAAATTTGTGAATTTTGATGGCGGCATGAGCAGGCATGTTGTCATTATGCAGGAACCACGATTGCCTCCTCCAAAGTTCAGGCTGCTTCCTCCTGATTCCCTCACGGAGTCATTTCAATAGAGATGTTGCATTCCTCTGCCAATTCTCTAACAGTTAATTGCCAATTAGTGCGCACAAGAACCCTCACTTGAGCAACATGATCATCATCAGTTGATGGTCTTCTAGTTCATGAATTGTCTTTCACTGATTCATGACCACTTTTGAAACGTGAATACCATTCAAAACACCTTCCACAACTCAAGACATGTTCCCCATAAGCCATTTTCAACATTTCATAAGATTCTGTAGCAGTCTTACCCAATTTAAAACAGAACTTAATGCTGTAGTGCTGCTCATCATGGACACACATAATGAAAAATAGCTGATCACGAAAGTACACTTTCACAAAAACTGCTGTAGCTCAGAGACAAACACAGATATCAAAAAACAGAAATGAGGTTACTTGTGAGGTTTCAAGCTTCTCAACGCCACCTAGCGTGTCTCAAAAGAATTTCCTGTTGGCACACAATTCAAACTGGCCTGGAACTTTATGAATAGACCTCATATTTAATGTCTTTGTATATCACAATGCACTTACAGAAGCATTTCAAGAAAATTGTAGCCTCAGTCTGCAAAACCCTAGGGCAGGGCTACTTGGTTCCAGTCCTCAAGGTCTATAGGCGGGCTAGTTTTTCAGGATATCCATGCTTGAATACACATGAGAGATTTGCATACCAAGGAAGCAGTGTATGCAAGTTTCTCATACATATTCATTGTGGATATCCTGAAAACCTGGCCTGCCTGTGGACCTCAAGGACTGGAATTGAATAGCCCTGCACCTAGGGCATTAGAGCAACAACTGCTATCTTTTTAGTAGCTCAGGCCAAATCCAGGAAGATTTGAATTTTTAATCCACAAAACAGAGTGCTTGATATTTAGCCGGTGGCAGGCAGCGCTTTTACTGTCTGCTGCTGGTATTAAACCCAGATATTGAAGGCCAGGTCATATCTAGCTTCTGGCATGGAATATCCATATTTTTTTTTTTGGCTGCTAAAAAATTAATTAGTTAAGCTGATATTCAATGCTTTCCTCACAGGCCTACTGAGGGTGGATTGGTTCACAAAGCCTTCACCATTAACTGGAATCAGTCTCCAGTAAGCATTCTCTTGAGTTCCTACTCTATCAAAAAATTAAAAAGTCTTCCAGTACAAAGCTCACATCATTCCAGTAATGTCTTATTTGCCTTGCCAAATGTTCCTGTGGCTTATCGTCCTCCTACAAGGTCAATTGGTACCCCTGGGAATCCATTCTGCTGAAATAGGAAGGTACAATTATGAGCCTGCTGAGACAAATAGGGAAAATACTTAAGAGTACCTATTACTATTCAATGAATTGTAAACTGCTTTGGGTGAATCTTTTCATGAAAAGGCGGATAATAAATCTAAAATAATAATAAGAAAATGTCTTACACTCCATCCTCTTCCCTTTTGCTGATGGCAAACACAGGCTATTTCACCTAATGTTGTTACAACATGCTTGTATGTAGCATCTTTCTTGGCTCTAGAAAACCCTCCACCAAGAAATCATCTTAATGGACGTGGCAATGGCACCCTCAACTTTTACCAAAGTTATGGTGATAGGGGCTGCTCATCTCTGCAGAGTGGGTTGGCAAGTGCACCTGTACTTGGACGATTGGCTCATCAGAACCATTGTCCTGAATGAAAAGAGAAAAGGTGGTAGTGGCAGTTGTGGAGATGCTAGAGTCTGGGCTGGATTGTGAACTTTCAAAAGAACTACCTAGCCTTGGCACAATCCCTGGAATATCTGAGGGTCTTATTTGACACAGCAAAAGGCCAAGTCTTTTTTCCAGAAGCACACAGAGACTTTGTGGTTAGATTACAAACCTCTTGGCCAAGCCAGTGCCTACTGCATGGCATTACCTTCAGGTCTTTGGGTCAATGGTGGCCATGACAGAGTTGGTGTCCTGAACAAAGACACACATGCAGCCCCTCCAGAATATGTTGTCTCGCTGGTTGCCTCAGAGAGACTTCTGAAAGTTCCACTCACTTGGACAAGAGAAGCCAGAAGCAGCTTGAGCAGGTGGTTCTGCCCACAGTCTCTATTGAAGGGAACCTGTTCTGGATTGATTCCTGGGTCATCCTAATGATGGATGCCAGCTTATTTGACTGGGGGACTCATTGCAGCAGTCACCCAGTTCAAGGACAAATGGACTCCATCTCAGCAGAAATGGTCTGTCAACAGGCTGGAACTGCAAGCCATTCGCCTGGTGCTGCAACAACTGCAGTGTTTACTGGAGGGCAAATCAGTCAGAGTCTTCTCCGACAGTGGCACTGCAGTGGTCTATGTCAACAGGAAGGGAGGCACCAGGAATGCTCCGCTCCAGCAGGAGGCAAAAGCATTGTTGTTTTGGGCAGAAACTCTCCTGCAGGTGATCTCTGTGGTGCATGTGGCTAGACCATTGTGAGATGATGGGGTCATCCAACATTAACCTCATGGTGACTGCAAAGAACAAAAGGGCAACTTAGGTCTTCAGCCAAAGATGTGAACCCGGAAGTGTGGGGCTAGATGCCCCAGTTCAATTATGGCCAGAGACCAGCCTGCTGTATGTGTTCCCACCCTGGCCCATGATAGGCCTGATGATCTACCAAATAGCAAATCACCTGGGAATGGTAGTTCTAGTAGCACCAGATTAGTATGTAGATCTTGTATGCCTACAGAAAGAGCAAAGTCTCACAGGGGCCAATTGCCCTAGAAGATCAGGATGCTTTGGTCTTACGGCTCTTGAGCATGCAGCACTAATACAGAAAGGATATTCAGAAGTATTCATTACTATTCTTAGAGCCAAAAAGCCAACAATGATTTCAGCATATGCTAAGGCATGGGAGACGTTTCAGTGCTGGTGCAGCAGAGAAAGGTTAGAGCCGAGCAAAGCACCAATCTCATTGGTTCTGGCGTTCCTCCAAGAGGGCCTTGACAAGGGATTGGCAATGGCATCCCTTAAGGTTCAAGTAGCAGGGCTGTCATGTTTCTGGGGCTGAGAGAAGAGAGCTTTGCTAGCAGCCCATCCGGATATAGATTCTTGAAATGTGCCCTGAGACTAAAGCTGCCATTCCAAGATCCATTTCCATCCTGGAATCTCATTACTTCTGCCAGAAGAGTCTTTTGCAGACACTATTGTGCATAGAGCCATTCCTCAGGATCACAGAAACGGGAGTGACCTTGTGTATGGTTCCCCCCTCCTTACTGAAAGTCATCTTGGCGTTTCATGTCAACCAAGAGGTTAGACTGCCAACATTTCATACCACAGGGTCCAAGAAAAAAGATAAGGTCTTAAAGGTTTTGGATGTCTGAAGAGTTCTCTTGCATTATCTGGAGTTTCGTCTCTCAGATCACCTTTTTCTTGTTAACCAATCAGGCAAAATGAGGCAGACCCGCTTTCAAGGCCACCATCTCTAGATGAATTCATAGAGCGATCTTCTCTGCCTACATCGGTTGTGGCAAACAACTGCCTGTCTCATTGAAGGTGCACTCGACAACAGGAGTGGCCTCCTTTTGGGCTGAATCTTGGACAGCTCCACCCGAAGAGATTTGTAAATCAGCAACCTGGTCCTCCCTTCATACCTTCACCAAATTTTACAGGGTGGACGTAGCAGGACAGGAGGATGCCAGTTTCAGGTCTTCAGTTCGGCGAGCAGTCTCATCTATCCCACCCTAGAGTTTAGGATTGCTTAGGCATGTCCCTATGGTTCAGCAAACCATCCTATTGCACTGGAAAAAGAGATTATGGGTTAGATGCACTAAAGTGTCCAATCATCTTAATGGTTGTCGCTAAACCAGTTTGACTGGTTTAGCGACTGATCAAATTTGCTGACCTTATGCACAAAACGGCTCACCGCATAGTTTTCTGTGCAGTTGTACATTTTCCGATTCTGGCATGCAAATGAGGTCATTAATATAATCAGGTATCCGATCGATGCCCTAACCTTGCATGCCAAAATTGGATCAGTATAACCGACCCGGAAAACCTGACAGGTCTGCCTGTTTTTTCTTTTTCTGTTTGGGCTGTGTCGGCCTCCTGCGATGACCCCCCACCAAAAAATTGGCAGGAGGGATTCCTACTCCATCCTGCCGGCTGTACTGACCCCCCTCCCCTGCCAGAATCTTCCGACTGACCCCTCTTCTTCCCTAGTTTCCCAAAACTGAGGAGGAATGCCCACTCCCTCCTGCCATCATGATCCCCACCCCTGGCAAGGACCCCTGAACCGACCTCTCTAATCTAATCTTCCATTTGTGAGTTGCAACATACCTATACAGGCTCAAGGTGACAGATCAAAGAGGAAGGGGAAGAGGACGTGGAGAGATAGGAGGAGGGACTTAGACGTACGGGATGCTATACAGGAACTAAGATAGTTGTCAAAAAGGTGAGTCTTCAGGTTTTTTCTGAATCTAGTGCTAGTTTGTCTCTTTCCTGATAGAATCCAGTAGGTCATTCCAGATTTTTACACCCAGATAGGTTAGCATAGAGTGGAAAATTTGTTTGTAGTGGAGGTATTTTGTGGATGGTAGGTTTAGTTGGACTCTAAAAGGTTTAGTTGGACTCTAAAAGGATTCTTTTTGATGTTGACCAAACATTAGAGAATAATTGGATGAGAGGGGCTGCTGAGCTTCAGTATAGGATCTGGTGTAGGATACATGACAATTTGAAGATTATTCGGGATGATATTGGAAGCCAACGTAGTTGCCTGATGAAGGTTGTAATTGAGTCAAATTTCTTTAATTTGTAGATTAGTCTAACGGCTGTGCTCTGGATGAGTTGTAGTTTGTGGATAAGAGCAATGTTGATGCCAAGGTAAGCGGAGTTGCAATAGTCCAGTTGGGGTAGGACCATCATCTGAATGATCAGAGCAAACTGGTATGGGTGGAAGTATTGTCTTGTGTGTCGTAGTTGATGCATAGTGTAGATGGTCTTTTTCTGAAGGTTAGATATTTGTGGTTCCATTGTGAGAGTGTCGTCTAAGATGCAGGCTAGTACCTTGGTGGATTTTTCCATTATGAGAGTGATATCTGATGAAAGAGTGAGGTTAGGTATGACATTCTGTTGTGTGGTGTGGAAAGCAATGGCTTTGGTCTTAGTGGCGTTCAGTTTCAACTTGTTCGTTGCCCAGGTTTGAATTTTATCTATATTGTTTGAGATTTTTTTCGGCAGTATTGGGATGGTTATTGGTTATGGGGATGAGGAGGAGGTTGTCGTCAGCATTCGATAGTATAGTTTCATCTTACATTTTGATGTGGCCCAGTGAGCTCATGAATAAATTGAATAGGAATGGGGATAATGGTGAGCCTTTTGGGACGCCACAGAATGCCTTCCAGGGGTTGGAGTATCATTCTTGCTTTTTGACCAAGTATTCACGATTTTGTAGGAAGTTGGCAAACCATTTCAGTACAGTCTCTGTTATTCTGATTTCTGAGAGTTTGGTTAGGAGTAATTGGTGATCCACTGAGTCGAAGACTGCGGAGATATTAAATTGGAGCAGTATTGCCTGATGACCGGAGCTTAGCAACTGATTGATTTTAGTGATTAGAGTAATGATGAGGAGCTTGGTGCTGTGCTTTTTTCGGAAGCTGTATTGGGATGTGTGAAGGCATGAGTGTTGCTCTATGTATGAGGCTAGCTGCTTGCTGACGTGGGACTCGAGGATTTTAGTGAGGATTGGAATGCCAGCAATCAGTCTGTAGTTGGATGCTATGGAGAGGTCTGTTTGTGCTGTTTTCGGTATAGGGGTTAAGGCTATTTTACCCATTTCTTTGGGTAGGTGCCCTTGGTTCAAGGAACTATTTAGCAGGTTAGTGAGCATGTTGATATGATGCGGAACTACTGAAAGAAGGTAAGGAGGACAGTTGTCAATGGGACTGCTTCATAAGGCTAGTTTTGATATTAGTCTATTGGTTTCGGGGAAGGAAAGGTTAGTGAATGAAGACCAGATCTGGTCTGCATTTATGGGTTCAGTGTATTCCGTATAATTGTGCTGGGACGAGTTTGATGAGGCTGTCTTGGCAACTTCCGATTGGACCGATTTGACTTTGTTGAGGAAGAAATCTGCAAGTTCTTGGGCTGAGATTTTGTTGGAGAAGGATTGTTCTTGGTTTAGGGGGGCTGCCTTTTCCCCACTCCCCTTCCTAAAAAAAAAATAATCAGCAGGAGGTATGTCTACTCCCTCCTGCCACCGGATGCCACCTCTGAACCCCCTCAAACCTGGTACCTCAAAATTAGATGACAGCAGGAGGGATGCCTAGATTTGTTAATACATGCATGGCAGCTGACATGGAGATTGGGTGGGAGGATGGAGTTGAGAGAACGAAGAGATTGGATGAGGGCATGAGGAGAGGAAGAGAGATGCTGGGAAGGTGGAAAAAGGGTCAAAGAGATATGCTGGACTGCGGGCAGGGGCCAAGGAAGAGATGCTGGCCCTGGTCCAGAAGAGAGGGGGCTATGAGGAGGGACAAGGGACACATGGGTCATGGGGCAAAGAATGCAGATGTTAAACATGGAGGGATAGGAACTGGGGCACAGAGGAAATGACGGTGGATGCAGACAGAGAAGAAATGTCAAATGGAGCAGAAACCCTGGAAAAAGAAAATAAACGGGGCTCAGAAATAGGGAAACAGAGAAGAAGGGGATTGGATTATTGAATACTTTGAAGGACTGCAGTACAGCAATAGTTTTTTATTGGAAAATCTTTGCATTTGATGAAATTTAAAGAATAAAACAAATATTGGTGATACAGCAAAATTGTATAAACTATTAATTTATTAATGGGAGTTTTGAAATATACTAAACTGTAATTACTTCAGTGATAGAGAAGGAAATATGATTTTGCACACTATTAAAAGATGTATTAAGTATGTTTTAGCTGTTTCCATATGAGGTGTGTTATGATCATATTTTCCTATATTTAACAAAAAACAACCCATAGTGCTGTATTTTGGATTAGTTGTAGGTAACAAAGTTCTTTTATGTGAAGACTCATTAGAGCAATGCATTGTGTATATGTACATCTTCCCACCTGCCACTGTCACATGGGAACCAGCAAGTCTAATCTCCAGTGCATAGAATTAAACTTTAAGGGGAGGAGGATGAGTATGTAAGAATATTTGTCCTGCTGTCCTTGAAGAACTGCTACAGGAAAATAACTTTGCATTCTCTGAGGACAAACAGGATAATATATTCTTCTACAAGGGACAAGCAGGCCAGAAGTATTCTCACATGTGAGCGATGTCATCTGACAGAGCCCGGTGCGTATACTGCTAAGTGTATTTTGCTTTAAGAAAGTTCTAGCAGCATCCCACATGCACGCACAGATGCCTTCATGCCCAACATGTGAGTGTGGGCCCCTTTTCTACAGAGCAAGGAGGTCATTTTTCTCATCTCCTCTCAGTGCTGTTTCTTGAATTTTTCGAGTGCCTTCCAATGCAGGTATAACACTTTTTTTTTTTTTTTTTTTTTTTTATTTACCTCATAGTTTTCTTAGTTCCCTTCCCTGTAATTTTCTGAGGTGTTTTTTTGGCAGCGATAAATCTTATGTTCTTATATGCAAGTAAGGATAGACTCAAATAGGGCACTGGTCTTTGACCTAAGGGCTGCCGGTGAGCAAACTGCTAGGCACAGTGGACCACTGGTCTGACCCAGCAGCGGCAAATCTTATGTTCTTTTCTTTCTTTTTCTCTTGGCTTTTCAGGCCTATGTCTAGCCCCCTTTTTATTGCAACATTGAGGAGATTGGCTGCAATTCCTTTTTTTCAATGTCAAGACCCCCCAATGGCTTCAAAAGGTACACCCACTGTAATCGTGATTTCTATCACAGATCCACATAATTGGTGCATCGGTTGCCTAGGAACTGACCATGAAGCTGATTCTTGTTCTCTCTGCAAATGCAGCTAAGAACACAGAGCGTGCAGGTTCAGCAGTAGAAACGTTTTGGTTCCTTGAAGATCAGTCGATTGACATCAGCACAGGAAGCATCAACCTTGATTGCTGCTGAAACTGTCTACCACTGGGAATGCACTGGCATCAAGGAGGCCTCCGCCTCCTTTGACATTGGGTGCTGTTAGTAAGCATTGGAACTGGTCAGCATCAGACCTGCCACTGAGGACACACACAGATTCAACGTCTTCCTCATTAACACTGAGGGATCCCATTGCCAAACGTCAAATCCAAGAAACATGGGGGAGAAAATTCAAGATGGTGTCTTAGCTGGTCAGACGCCGTGAGGCTTCGACTTTTGAAAACTTTCCTACAAAGCAACGCTTTAATTATTGCCACTGAGATGGATAAGAGGAAGGGGAAGGTTAGGACTTACCCCTCTGAGTCCTCGCCAATTCCCCTTTCCTCCATCGATAGATTTCTGATCTGCACGGTGCGTCCCCCCGGATCGGGTGCAGGCAAAGAGGTGCCATTACCCGCGCTCAATATCACTTTGAGCCTGGAGGTGAGACTTCTGCCCTTGGATCCAGGCATGGAGTTGCGCACCGAGCAATTGATGACCCTGCAGGGAGAGAGTAGTCCTGCGGATTTCTCGTCGTCAGAGGGGAGGCTTCGGAGCGCAGGAGGAGACACTGGTATGTGGGACACCAGTATGGGAGCAGAGTTAGAGCTCCCCTTGGAGACTGAAGGAGCTGTGGGAGGTTCATGGCCCCAAGGAAGCTCCAGGTCTGTGGAATATGACTAACTGCAGCAGAATAATGGTGAGCACAATGTTATTCCTATGGTTAAACCTACACATGTCACTCTGGATTCCATCTGGGACGCTGTTGCACGCTTGGAGAAGATAGTAATTGGAAATAAACTGTTAATGGATAATTCCTTGCAAGACGTTAAGACCAGAATTGTCACACAAGAAGCTAAAAATTTGGAATTAGAGAGGAAAATGGAGGAAGCTCAGAAAGACCTGAAAGAAAATAAATCTAACATGCTGACTTATAGTCAGGGGTTAGTGGGACTGAGAAGTAATGTGGAGAAAATGGAAAATTATACCAGACTGTTAAATCTACATTTTGTTAACTTTCCTCAATCCAAGAACATAGCCCCCATTGAACTACTTAAGAGATATCTGATGGAAGTTCTGGGGGTTCCAAAAGAAGCTGTATCTCCACTCTCCAGAGTTTACTT
The DNA here is from genome assembly GCF_902459505.1 of Geotrypetes seraphini. NCBI lineage: Eukaryota > Metazoa > Chordata > Amphibia > Gymnophiona > Dermophiidae > Geotrypetes > Geotrypetes seraphini. Next base: position 217,245,875 of record NC_047086.1, read on the forward strand.
TGTGCCAGGGAAAAATGACAAGCCCAAGTCCAAGGAGAATTACCCATGGACAGCTTGAATGTCACGCAGTTATTGGAAACATCTTTGGAGGAAAAGTGTATAAGAGCAACACTCCTGGTGACATTCGTTTTTGAGTCTGATAAAGACTGGGTGATGAGACTGTTTTTTAAAAATAGTGATAAATTGTTTTGGGGAGGGAAAGTATGGATATTTCCTGATGTCTGTGTGGATACACAGAAAAAAAGGAAGCAGTTTTCGATGTTGCGCCCCCAGGTTTTATCCATAGGAGCCCATTTCATTTTACGTTTTCCCTGTAAATGCTTAATCCTATATGAATCTAATAGATATCTTTTCTTTGATCCCAAACAATTAAAGGCTTTTCTGGAAAATAAGTGTAAGATATAGGTCCAAGCTGTGGGCCCAAGGGAAGAGATTGGAGAATAGTCTAATGAGGAAGATTGAGTGAAATTAGCTGAGACGTCATTAATTATTAGTATTGTTTCCTAAACTGTAGTGCCTCTTTTTCCTAATAATTTTCTCACTCCTTTTAATTTTTTAATTTTGTGGGCTTATAGGGGATTATAGCCATATAAATTTGCCTATATAGGAATGAATAATCCTATTTTTCCTTTTGTTGCAATAAGTGTTTATAATGGCTGGTTTCTGTTTCCTGAAACATGTAATGTGTAAATAAGTTCAATTAAAATTGAATAAATAAAGAATTAAAAAAAAAAAAATCCAAGAAACATCAGTTCCATTCAATGACACGGGGACAAATTTGACCCCCGTCCCTGCAGGAACTCAATTTCCCTGTCCCCGTAATTTTGTCACTGCCCCAGCCCCGTTTCTTTAAGCTCTGCCTTAATGCACAAGTCTTGAACACTTATGATTTTAAAGTGTTTGAGGCTTGTGCAGATGAGGATGGAGCCTGCAGGAATTGGGCAGGGACAAGAAAAGAACTTGGAACAGGATGGGGAAAATTAGTTACCGTAGGGATGTGGAAAAATTTGTCCCCATGTCATTCTCTAGCTTGGAGCTCCAGGGCATTGGCATCACTCAAGAAGCATTGGTGCTGAGAGGACTGCGCCCCCCTCTCTGTTGGTGGTGCCAGTGCAACAGTCTCCAGATAGCCAGGTCTCAGCTTCTGGTTCAGCACAGACTGTTCCCAAGGCTGTCCCTGAACCAGCCCCCCCCCCCCCCCACAGTCTTTGCCGATGGTTAGCTTCAATGAACAGTACCGGGCTATATTCATGGAGGAGCTAGCACATATGTTTCAGCTGCGCACTGCACAGATATTGAGGTCACTTGTGCCAGCTGCAGCTCAGCATCAGCTCCTTCATGAGGCCCAGGTTCTGCCTATGGAGTGGTTTTTGATGTGACATCATCAACCCATGAGGTACCACTCAGCATCAGGAGAGGAAGCTTCCCCAGAGTCTGGGAGGAAATTCATAATCCAAGACCAATAGCATCTCAGCCCTGGGCTCCTTCATTGTTTCCAATTTAAATGGTATTGGAGAAGCTATCTCCTTAACAAATCTGGTGAGAGAGACACCCTCAGGTGGGGATTTATGGTTCTCCTATGGTGGAGAGAGGAACGATTCCTCTGAGAAGTTATGTGGATTCTCCTCTGAATCCATGGACAGTCAAAATCGGACTGTTCAAAGTGCTATGGATGGAATAGTGTGGAGAATGTAGACATTAGAAACATAGAAAACATTGGCAATTAAGACCAACATGGCCTATCCAATCTGCCCACTAAGCTTATTAGGATTGTAACTGCCATGCCATATAGGTTATTTCTCTATGCTTTTTTTTAAGTGTGAAAAATCATTTAAATTTGCTTTTGTATTGGAAATAGATATCCTCTGTGTTTTATCCCATGCTTTTTTGAATTGCTTCACCATTTTTGTTCCTGTATCAACCACCTTTTCCGTGAAGAAATATTTCCCGATGTTGCTTTTGGTTTCATTTTATTTGGGTTTTCTTGATTTTATATCTTTCCCATTTTTGTAAAAGATATTGTTCATTAACACATTTCAAGTATTTAAACTTATATTCCCTGAACCTCTTTCCTCTAGGATTTGAACATACTCCATTATATTTTGGTTGCATTCCTTTGAACCACTTAATCTTTTTATATCCTTAGTGAAATAATGGCCTAAAAACTGGAGAATGCTCCAAGTGAGGGCTCACCAAAGAACTGTATAGGAGAATTATCACCTCCTCCGTTCTGCTGATTATGCCCCTCAAGGAAGACTAGTATCAACCTGGCCTTGGCCATCACCATGTTATGTTGTTCTGCCCCCTTTAGATCCCCAGATTCTATCACCCCAAGGTTTTCCTCTATCACACAAGCTAAAGAGGTAACAGTCTCTTCTAGAATGCATTTCACTCATGGATGTATTCACACATGTCACTTTCCCATGATAACAACTAAAACCTGCATAACTGGGTTTTTGTTTATTTGGCATACTTCTATTGATTATGGAAGACAATATTCCCTTTTTATATAAGCTTGCATGCAAAATTTGATACATGGCATGCAAATTTGCACATAACTTAATTGTTAAATTAGCTGCTAATTAGCATTTTAAGAGAGCCAAAATTTCATTATGATTTGTTAATTGTTGCTAATTTAGTCACACAAAACTGCCTTCGGTTGGTATTCTACAAACTGAACCCACAAAATCCATAACGCACAACTGCAAGGGGGCATGGACCTGGCAGGGTCATGCCTGGTACTTATGCGCACAAGTTATAGAATACTATCGGGTGAGAATTTATGCTTCTGTAGTGAAAAGGGATACCATAGTACGACTCCTCCAAGAAGTAATGTGGATTCTCAGTTATGCAATTAACTGACAGCAGTTAGACGTGAGCATTTGCATCAGCATTTGAACTAGCATAAGTGCTTGCAACTGCAAACTTATGCTAGTATTCTATAACAGTAATTATACCTGTAATTGCAGATATATAAGTCACACATATCTTGCATTATCCCAGTGCCTTTTTTCAGGTGACCTGTAGAGAGCTACCCCCTATATAGCTTCACTAAGAAGGTGTCTCTTGTTTTGTGCCAAATTCCCAGTATGTGTGGCTCTGAGTTTGTTCTTTGCCTGCTCTTGCTCATGAACTTTCAGTGTCAGATCTGATAGATTTGTCATGCCATTTGCTTCTTTCCAGAAATGGCAACTTGTATTTGGAGGCGTCTGTTGTTGCAACCTGTAAAATGCAGAATAACCTGCCAACGCATTGAATCAATTTATAACAGAACCCATGGATTTGATGAAAATGAAATTAAAGAGAAGCTTCAACATTTTTCTGGTGGATCCATTGACCTTTCCAAGGGAAATGATGGCATTGGAGTTCTTACCTTGAACAATTCTGTTCATAAGAATGCATTAACAGGTATGGCCTATATATCTCTGTACTTTTCTCTTACACAGTTGGATCACTGCTTTCACAGTTTCAAAATCATAACAGGAGACAGCACATTAAGTAATGCCAGAAGAAGAGGTAGCTTAATTTAGTTTATTAAAATATAATGCACTGCTTTATGATATATCAATAAAGCATTTAACAAACAGGGAATTTCAGAGAGAGAATAATAATAATAACAGTTTATATACCGCAATACCGTTTAAGTTCTATGCAGTTTACAAAAGATTAAGCGAGGTACAAATTGATTGAACTTAAGAGGGGAGAAGAAAGAGTTAATAGGACCGGAAATGTGTTGTTGAGGAGAAAATGATTAATAGGACAGAGGAATCACTATGGAGGAGAAAGAAGATGAGTGGGTCAGTTGTCTAGATACTTTAGGAACAGGTGAGTTTTTAGACATAAGAATAGCCTTACTGGGTCAGACCAATGGCCCATCAAACCCATTAGACCGTTTTCACAGTGGCCAATCCAGGTAACTAGTACCTGGCAAACACCCCAAAAGTAGCAACATTCCATGCTACCGATCCAGGGCAAGCAGTGGCTTCCTCCATGTCTTTCTCAAAAACAGACTATGGACTTTTCCTCCAGCAACTTGTTCAAACCTTTCTTAAAACCAGCTACGCTATCCGCTCTTACCACAACCTCTGGCAATGCGTTCCAGAGCTTAACTATTCTCTGCTACAGGTGGTTGAGAGAGATGTAATAACTGAGCTGCCCTATTTACCTTTAGATGACTAGGAGCCAGGTTACTTCTAGGGTTAAACAATTGGAACCCACTTCCAACTTCACTATTTCCTCATGATCACACAACCAAGGCTCAACGTTAATTAATCCTCTAAACAAATAATGTAGTACCATAGTAGATGATAGCAGATAAAGACCTGAACAGTCCATCCAGTCTGCCCAGTAGTCACACACATATATTCATGGTTAAATTGTCTTTTCTTTATTATTTCTGGGCACTAGACCATAGAAGTCCGCCTAGTACTGTCTTTAGATTCCCACTGCTGGAGTTGCCATTGAAGCCCACTCCAGCCTATCCTAACCATCCTGTCACTGGAACTTCTATCAAAGCCCTCCCCAGCTCATTCTAAACTAAATCGCCATATATGGGACACAAACCGTGCAGGATTGCCCAGTACAGACGTTAGTTTGTTTTATATCATTCATTTTCTAATTGGAGATCTTCTGTGTTCATCTCCAAAATAACAAAAAGATCCCAAGCATAAGGTGTAAAAAAAAGGGGAGGAAAAGGATCTCAGAAACCTGCTTGGTGACAGGGAATAAACCTCAGCCAGTCTGACAAGGTTCCTCATTTCATTCATTGATCATGAAAAACCTCCCCTCATTTTTTTATTCTATTTCTTTTATATTTATTATGATTCTTTCTTCCTTTTAATATACATTTTTATAAAATCTCCACTGAGTCTTCTCTTAAAACTATGTTCATTTGAATTACTATTCAATGTATCTTCAAAATTTACTTATCTCAGATGTTGCAGGCAGCCACAGCCCGATGGGACCCATTTCATCAGAATTACTGGCTTTCTCAAGGGTTCACATAGGCTGCTGCATGTTTATTCAGCAGCTTTCAGTCACTAGACTTCATGCTGAGGACAACGTTCCTCTGAATCACTGGCGCCTGGAACCTTGTCAGACTTGGCTGAGGTTTATTCCCTTTCACCAAGCAGGTTTCTGAGATCCTTTTCCTCCCCCTTTTTTACACCTTATGATTTGAACAGTGGAATCTTTTTGTTATTTTGGAGTTGTTCCAGTGGGTCTCACTTACCATCTTTATTGTGTATATCTTCTGCGTTCATCCCATGCTTTTTTTTAAATTCCTTCAACGTTTTTATCTCCATCACCTCTCTCAGGAGGCCATACATGTTAAGTCCTATCTCCCACTAAGAAATCTAAACAAATAATAAACTAGCTTTAAAACAACCTTCTTTTTAAGTAAGAGCAGGATAGAATTTTTCTCTTTATAGCAAAATGTGGTTATAGCAATAGAATTTTGCTCTCACAGTAATTCATATATACTATTTACTCTTTCTGCTGTTGAAAAATCTCTTTATATCAAGGCTTATTGACTTGAAGCTCATTTCTCATAATCATGTATTAGGGCTTAAATTTAACTCCTCTTCCACCTCCTTCTAATACACATATTCTACCTTCAGAAAGCCCACTATAAAACTCTTAAGAGCACATGCTACGAGTATTGCATCACAGACTTTTTCCCCTCAAGGAGCTGTGCCTTCCAAACAAAGTAAGAGAACATAAAAGATTTGGATAGTCCACGTGAGATTGACTAGCTCTTTTGGGCTGTTTGGTAGGTACAATGATGATAGAGCTTCAGGACCGGGTGAAAGAGCTGGAAGACTGGACAGAGGGAAGAGGCCTTGTTGTTCATGGTGCCAGAAACACTTTCTGCTCTGGCTCTGATCTGAAAGCCATCAAAGCTATGCACGGCTCAGAGGCAAGTGCTGCATTGCTTTAGTGAGAAGGCAGAGAAGATAGCCTCATTGCTGCATCCTTAATTTCACTCTGATATGCATGTCAAATTTTAGTTGAAAAATACACACTTAGTGTGACCAAATGGCATGTTTGCCTTTCCTCCATTTGTAAACTCAAGCATGTCTGTTAAGGGACTGGGTATGAAAAGACACGGTAAAGAATGCCTCATTAGGTTGACAGGAGCTATATAAGGCATATGTATCTATCTCTGTGTTTATGCACAAAAACACACTCTGTCTTTGTGTGTATGCATTCAGATAGACAGACAGATGGAGCATCCCCAGTAGGTGCTATCACTTAGGGCTCCTTTTACAAAGGTGCGCTAGCGTTTTTAGCGCACGCACCGGATTAGCGTGTGCTACCTGAAAAACTACCGCCTGCTCAAGAGGAGGCGGTAGCAGCTAGCACGCGTGGCATTTTAGCGTGCGCTATTCCACGCGTTAAGGCCCTAATGCACCTTTGTAAAAGGAGCCCTTAGGCTTAAAGCACCTTGAAACAGGTTTTGCCAGAATATAAGCCACCAGAACCGTCTCTGTGATCCTGTCCCAACATTGAAGTAACTAAAAAATAGTTGATTATTTCATTAAGCAGTATGGTGGTCCACTTGGTTTTTCAGTGTGTGAGAACTTCATTTTTTTTGTTCTGCTCATGTCATTTGAAAAGATGGTATTTTACATTTAGCTGATTCCATTTTAGCTAAGAGAGGCTAAACTGTGTCATTTTTTCATAGTATCAAATAAGATTTCGGTTGGAATGCGTATAGTTGATAGTATGGTAAGCACAACTACAGTACAGTTATTTGTTAGGTTTTTATGACTGATTTCATATCAAGGAATAAAGCTGTGGGTGAAACTTTTTATTGTACTGGCTGTTAAAGTATCCACAGCTTTTTTTTTGCTTTTTTGTTGATCCTTATTAATCTCTCTTATTTTTATTGAAAATTTTCATGTTTCAGAACGACCTCAACATAAAGGTAGATATTCTCATCTGATACAGAAATGCTTAGACTCAATTTCCAGCGATATAAAGAGTGTCCTCCCATCAGATAGCTAAGACATCGCTGAACAGTAGCATAAACAGAAAACCAAGCAAAGAGAAAAAACAAAAAGAAAAAAATTTTAATCTAAAGGTTCCTAAATTGTTATCAAACATGCTTTAAACCTCCTATTCTTATATCTTCAGTAACAGTTTGTACTAAGAACACTGAACATTCTCTTCCCCCCTCTATACTGCAAACCTCTATTACAAAGAAACAAGTTTCTCTCTCTATTATCCTCCTCCCCTTACCCCCAGCCTCCCTCCCCTTCCCCACCATCCCCCTTCCCTAAGCAAAGCCCAACAAACCTCTCAAGGTGTAGGAAAGGAATGGTGTGATCTTGGTCTCCAGGCCACATCATTAAATATTTGTTATCTGGCAGCCTTTCTGAATGCCAGTTTCTTTAGCAACTCTCCAGACTGGTATAGCTATAGATCTTACAGATAGGTTATATCTCATCATGACCAGCAGATAGAGACTGAGACAAAACTTTGGAATAGTACATAATAGGTGACTCTCCCTTATTCCATGAGTCTTCTCTCAATCTCCAGCAGGTGTGAGTGAGTTGTACCCATTTCCCTTGGTTGGGGCTGTTGGAATTTGTTTAGGGCTCCTAGTCCCTGCTTTGGTATCAGATTGAGCTTGGGTGGGCCCTGTTTGGGGATCCTTTCAACTTTGGGGGTGTCAAACCTGAGCAGGTCTCGTGCTGGGTCCCCCCCCCTTTCCTCCACCTCCCCAACATTTTTTAGAAGTGCCTCAGCAGTAAGCCTTGCCCCAAATTCAAGTAATAAAAGGCTAGAATCCTCAAATATAAACTAAGAAAGGTAGATGGCACTGCACATCAACCAGCCATGATCCCAAATAAGGGCAATATAACTATGAATATATATATATAATTAAATATTAAAGGTAAGGCCTCAGTACTATTGTAAAAGCTATAGTGCTCTGATTACCAGTGCTCCTGGCTTACCATTTGAGAGTGGGGCTCTTTTTCAAGCCACACTGTGCACCCTCATAGGCCTCACCTGTGCACAACTTAAAGTGAATATTAAAGTGCAATAATGAGGGCGTGGCTTAACGCGAACACAGGATGGAGGTGTGATCGAGACGCTCCTCTATATCTGGGCAAAATTTTAAAATTATAATTCTCTTATTGTTGATTTTGAGATGAAAAAACAAGTTTAAATTAAACTTAAAACTATTACAAACTAATATTGAGCTCCTCCGATAAAATCGAGATAGATACTGAGAGAGGAAAACTGAAAGAAAGATTGCCGGTTTTTCTCTCAGCGCTGGTTTGACGCGGCAGATAACTGACAGAAAAGAAATCTATTAACAGAAACAATCGGATAACAACGCTGTTATTAAAGAGTGAAAAAAGAGGTACTGCTGAGAGTTGGGTGAAGTCTGGGTGAGAAAATTAAGAGAAAAGGTCTGTTTCTCTTTGCCGGTTTTTTAATGACAGATGACAGTTGCTGTAGCGACGAGGTATTTTAAAAAAAAGCTCACAGCGTGAATTACACCAGCCTGCCTTGCCAGATCTAGGTAAGGCACTGGGAAAAGAAAAGTTAGAAATATCAAGAGCGTTGTTATTTCTATGTGCTGAATGTTTAAACTGACTAACATTGAAGGGAAAAAATTAGAGAGAGACTGATCTCGTTAGTAAGGCTGCTGACAGTTGATTTATGGAACTGAGACGGTTTGTTATAGCCTTCTCTAGCCGGAGCTGAGTCGGAGCCTGAAGTTAAGGAGATCGATTAATTACTGGCTTCTTTTTGTGATATAAAAAAAAAAGTAAAAGTCTGAAGGCAGAAAAGAAAATATAGAATTGAAAATTATCCTCCTTTAACATTGATGGAAGGGAGACTGAGTAACTGAGGAAGAAGAATATTGGCACTTTCTCTCAGTAAACAAATAAATAAATAAACAAATAAATATCAGCTTGCTATAATAAAGAAGTACTGAATTGAATGTTGCTTTCCTCCAATAAAGCTGCGATTGGGCTTATGAGAGAAGAGACAGAGGAAAGGATTAACGGAACTTTTTAAAACTGAAGCAACAAGACATCGAGGCAATTGAGAGACGCTGTGAATAAATAGATTACAGTTGCTTCAAAATTGCCAAAATAAGAAAATAATTGGAAAAGGTGTTGCTTTCCTCAGTCGGGGCTGCGATTGGGCTCGTGAGAGGAGAGCTAGAAGAAAGGACTACCAAAAATATTTTATTTGATCAGCGCTGAAGCGGAGTGTCATTAAGGGAGAGTGACTTCAGGATATAATGAATTAAATCTATGAAAGACCTAACTAGTCTGAGAGAGATCTAAGAGAAGGAAAAATTATCAGACTGAGTGTTTCCCTTCTCATTGAGATAGTGAAGGGGCTTAAGGGAGAAGAAATATAAAAAAAAAAATCTACTTCAAAAGATAGAACCAAATCCTAGAAGAAAAGGAATTAAAAACTTAAGAACACCCAACCTAAACCTAAGAGATTAAATTTAAGAAAGAAGAATAACCAAGAAAAAGAAAATAACAACATGGCAAGTACCAGACAAAACAAAAATGAGGCTGGTACATCTGCAAAAAGACAGAAACAAGACCAAATAACACCAAGCAAAATACCACTTCCTATAGAAGAATCAGACATATTAAGCAAAACAGAAGTTATGGAAGAATTAAGACAAATCAAACAAATGCTTAAGGAAACTATAACTAATATGTCGGAAATGAAAGAAGAAATTTTAAATATTCATAGACAAATGGAAGTTAACAACAAAAGAACAACTGAACTAGAATCAAAAATGGAAACTATAGAATGTGAATCAAAAAGATGTAAAAACGACAGCCTGGAATTAAATAAATTAAAAGATCAACTGGAGGACTACGAGAATAGAGGAAGAAGGAAAAACATCAAACTTTTTGGAATACAAGAAAATTTAGAGGGAAAAAATACTATCCTTTTCCTTGAGAATTTAATTCCAAAAATACTACAGTTAGACTTGAAACAACCAATTGAAATTGAAAGGGCGCATAGAATCCCAATTAAAAATTTAGAAAACAAAAACAGACCAAGACCAATAATTTTCAAAATGTTGAGATACCAACAAGCTCTAGAGATACTAAATGCTGCAAAAAAAGATAAAAACCTAAATTATAAAGGATCAAGATTATGGTTTTTACCAGACTTTGCCAAAAACACTGCAAATAAAAGAAAGAGACTACTAGACATGAGACCTCTACTAAAAGAAAAAGGATTTAAATATGGTCTATACTACCCGGCGAAAATGAGAGTATCATCTGGAGACAAATCCTTATATTTTGAGGATCCCGAAAAACTAAAAGATTTTCTCTCTAAACCAGAACCTATGATATTTTAACATAGAACATTAAGATGGTTTTGAAGACTCTATGAAAAATTAGAAAATATGACATATCGAAATATCTGAAGAAAAGGAGGAAAACAATATAAAGAAAAGACAATAATAATTATAAGAAAGAAAGAACAAAATATATAGGAAAATTATTAAATAATACACTACATATATGATAAAAATAATTATATGTTGAATTTATAATACTAAGGAAATACAAATTAACATATTGTTAAATGGATAATGATACATTAATGAAATGTTATGGAAAATGATTAAAGATATAAAAGATCAATATAGATAGATAGAAGGGAAATTTGTTTAAATATTGAATATTGATTGCCTGGAATGGGGAGAATGTTTGGATTACAGTTCCAATGTGTATCCTTAAGCAGCCAATGTACTGGGTGGGAAAGGGAGGGACAAGGAGAATATTTATTAGAATAATTAAGGGAGATACATTAGGGTTAAATATGTGTGTCATGAAGAAAATTTTTTGGATATTAAATATGAAAGAGGAGAGGAAGAATAAGATAATGAAAAGTATTAAAATGTATAATGTCTTTTAAAATTTATTCTATTAATGTCAATGGCCTGAATCATGTAATTAAAAGGAAAAAAATATTAACATTTTTAAAAAAGCAAAATGCGGATATTTACTGTCTGCAAGAGACACATCTTAATATGAAGGAATCACAGAAATTAACAGGTGGATGGATAAAGGAATGTTTTTTTGCTCCAGCAGTGGGTAAAAAAGCAGGGGTTGCAATTCTTATAAATAAAAAATGTATGGCCAATATAAAGGTAAAAAGTTCAGATCCACATGGAAGATGGATACATATCGATATAGGTATGGGAAATGATACCCTGACGTTATTTAATATATATGCCCCTAATTCGAATCAATCAGAATTTTTCAAAAAGCTACAAAATATGTTATTACCACTGGCTGCCTCTAATTTAGTGGTAGCTGGAGATTTTAATGCTGTAATGGATCCATTATTGGATAAAAAACCAGGTAAAAATATTAAATCTTTAGGTCTAGATAATTTAGTTCGATCATGCGATTTGAAGGATATATGGCGTATTCTTCATTTTAATGATCAGGAATATTCATTTTGTTCACAGGTTCATAAATCATTTTCAAGAATAGATTATATTTTTGTTTCAACAAATAAAGTGCAACAAGTGATTAAAGCCTCCATTGATCCTATTATTATTTCGGATCATGCGGGAATATGGATAGAATTACAATTAGATCAATTAGAAAATAATAGACCTCTTTGGAGATTTGATAATGCATTACTTGTGGATGACAAATTTTTGGAAAATTTTAAAACACAAATTAATGAATTTTTTCAAACAAATTTAGTGGAAGATACATCTATAGAGAATGTATGGGATGCATTTAAAGCAACTATGAGGGGTAATATTATATCATATTCAGCTTTTATTAGGAAACAAATTAAAAAACAATATATAGAATTAGAAAAAGAAATAAAAATATTAGAAGCTAAATTGATAAGTAAATGGGAATATGAAGTTTTGCAAGCTCTTTTGAAAGCAAAAGGTAAATATAATGAATTAACTTCAAAAATGATAAGAAAAGATTTGTTTTCCAAGCAAACAGTGTATTATGGAAGTTCTAATAAGGCGGGAAAATTATTGGCAAATTATCTTAAGGCAAAAAAAAGGAGAACTAATATTAATGGAATAAGAGATGATAAAGGTATAATAACAAATCAAACAAATATAATATTAAAACAATTTTTAAACTTTTATAAGGATCTATATTCCTCCGAACCTTATTTGGAGAAACAAAAAGATGGAAAAAAATTTTTAGATTTAATTAATGGACCTAAGATTCCTGATCATATAAAACGAAGTTTAGAAGAACCTATATCATTAAAAGAATTAGAAACAGCATTGAGATCTCTTAGAGTTGGATCCGCTCCAGGTGGTGATGGTTACACAGTAGAATTTTATAAAACATTTCAAAATATCCTCTCCCCACATTTATTAAAATTATATCAGACACAACTTATAAAAGGTAATATAAAAGGTACTATGGCTGAATCAATAATAATTGTTTTGCCTAAGCCAAATAAAGATCCTACTTTGGTTTCAAACTACAGGCCTATATCTTTGATAAATGTTGATAATAAACTTTTGGCAAAAATTTTGGCTTTGAGATTAGCCAAAGCTCTCCCACATATTATAGATATGCACCAAACGGGTTTCGTTGCTAAAAGACATTCCTCCAATAACTCTAGACTATTATTTCACATGCTTAACTTGTCAAAAAAAATGGATGAACCGGCTTTCACAGTTTCATTAGATGCTGAGAAAGCATTTGATAGGGTAGAATGGAATTTTATGTATCAGGCTTTAGAATGGTTTGGTATAGGTTCTGGATTTATACAAATGGTAAAAACATTGTATAGCTTCCCGATTGCAAGATTAAATATTAATAATATGATATCTGATGGTTTTCAATTGCAGAGGGGAGTTAGACAAGGCTGTCCTTTATCTCCTTTGTTATTTGATGTTGTATTAGAACCCTTATTGTTAGCAATACAACAAACGAGGGAGATACAAGGTATTCCATATTCAGATATGGAATATAAAATTTCGGCTTATGCTGATGATATTTTGCTTTATTTGAGAAATCCAGAGTCTACCTTATCTTCTTTATTGGAATTAATTGATAAGTTTGGCAAATTTTCAGGTTATAAAATTAATTGGAATAAATCTGAAATTATACCCTTGAATGTTCACTGTGTAAAAGGATTATTTGATACTTTTCCATTCATATGGAAAGAAGAAGGATTTAAATATCTAGGCATTCAAGTTAAAAAAACAATTGAAGATACTGTAAAAGAAAATGAAAAATATGTATTAAAAAAAGTTACGGAGTTATGTGAGCAATGGAACCCATTACATATTTCTTGGTGGGGAAGAGTTCAAACTATTAAAATGATGATGTTGCCTGTAGTTTGCTACCAAATGAGTATGATACCTATTTATTTTCAGGGGTCCTTTTATAAAAAGCTTAATAGAATTTTAACAAAATTTCTTTGGCTTGGTAAAACATCTAGAATAGCTTTAGTAACCTTACAAAAATCAATTAAGGAGGGAGGGGTAAATTTTCCAAATTTTTATAGGTACCATCAAGCCTATATTCTACGTCAGGGTATGTATTGGATCCTCCCAGAACTTATAGATAATGCACCAGATTGGTTATATTTGGAATGGCGCCTTATGTTTCCCCTAAATTTAGTTCATCTACCAAGTATTAATATACCTAAAAGATACAAAGAAAATAAAATAATAATGGATACTTGGAAAACATTGAGATTTACTGATAAATTAACACCCATCCCAATATACAAATCAACTAATCAATCCATATGGATAAACTCCAAGATCAAAATTGGCGGAGCTCAAATCCTTTGGAAGAACTGGATTAATGCAGGCATTAGATCTCTAGATGATATTATTTCAGAAGGTAAACTGCTGGATTTTCCACAATTGCAACATAGATTTGGTCTCAATAAAACACAAAGTTTTAAATGGTTGCAATTGAAGCAGGCCATTCAGGTTGGGTTCCCTGAATGGAAATCATTAAACAACCAATATAGTTTAAAGTTCTTATGCTTTAAAGCAGACTTCCTAGGACATCAAGCCGCATTGTGGTATAAATTAATATCTGGATATTTAAATAAAAAACCAAAAAATGGTCTAAGAGACATTTGGAGCATTGAGATTGGACATCAAATTAATGCATCTCAATGGCCACTAATTTGGTCTTGGAGAATGGGATGTACAGTGTCAGCATCTATGAGACAAACATGGTTCTTTTTATTACATAGAGCTTTTTGGACCCCTACTCGTTTACAAAAATTAGACAGTTCTAAGTCTAATAGATGCTGGCACTGTAATCTAGAACCAGGGACATTAGATCATTTATTATATCATTGTCCTTATATTAAAATTTTTTGGAATTCAATTTGGCCACAAATTAATAAATTAATGGAAAATCATATTGCAATATCATATGATACAATTTTATTTGGAACAATGATGAGAATAAAAAGTCAAATTTCACCAGAAAATAATAAGCTTTTATTAATTATGACAGGGGTTGCCATTCAACATATAACTAACAATTGGAAAAATTACAACAACCTAAATTACACATTTTGGTGGAATACAATATGTCATATTTTTAAAATGGAAAGAACAATAGCAATACAAAAAGGGACATATACTAAATTTATAAAAATATGGGGGCCATTGACAAAATACTGTAATGAATAAATAATATGATGTTTTCTTCTTCTTTTCTTCTTTTAAGGATCTTTTTATGACACACATAGAGGGGGGGTAAGAAAAATTAATTTATACATAGTATGTTATAATATATTATACAAAATGTAACGTATGAATAAAAGGTAATAAAAGGGTGGGGGGAGGGAAATGGGACAAAATTTGTTTAGATTATATTGTATTAGATATAAAAAAGTTATAGAATATTTATCAATTGTATTCTATTATGTTGTATACTGTTTATAAAAATTTGAAAATTAAAATATTATATTAAAGTAATGAAAGGGAGGGGGGAGGGTGAGGGGGAAAATCAAATTCAGATATATAATGTATTAGATATAAAAGTGATAATATGCATTTATCAATTGTATTTTATTATTATGTACACTTTATGAAAAATTAGAAAATAAAAAATAATGGAAAAAAAAAAAAAAAGTGCAATAATGAATGAATAAATAGAAAAATCAAACAGTCGTAGTAAAAATGCAGTGCTGTCAACATTTCAAAGTTAGGACTCAAACCAGCGAAAAATAGAACTTATCTGCAGTGACTGCCAGTAAGATTCATATTCAACATTTTCAGCTTCTCAGAATAATATCACTGTTTCCAAACAAGGCCCGAAGGCCCAGTGAAAGCTCAACTGGTCCAGTTTCAGGTAAACCACCCTTCTTCAGGAGCTTAGGCAAGAAGAAACCTTCCTTGAGGAGGCAACCCGCAGGTCTCACCGGTGGTGTACTCCGAAGGGTTTACTCCAATTGTTTGAAAGCTCATTGTTGAGCTTTACTTGATTAAGTTCTAAATTTAAGAAAACCCTCAAACCATTTCAAAACTTGGCCATATATGCCTATAGCATCCAGACATTCCAATAGTTTATCGTGGTCCACAAGGTCGAACGCACTGCTTAAGTCCAGTTGCAAAATTAGAGCACTGGTACCCTTACTAAAAAAATTGTTAAACTAGTATTTTCCCCAATATGATTCAAACTCTTTAGGAGAGTTTGGACCTTGGATTTGTTCATAAGTTGTCCAAAAGGAAGACAGATAAAAATGTCTCCTTGAAATCTCTAGCTATATATATGAGTCCCAAAAAAACGGGACTGTGAGGCTTATAAGAACATGTCTTCTCATAGCAACCAGTCATCTAACTCAAGTCGAGGGTCCAGGGATTGAGGAATGCCTTGTCAATCGCCTCCCTGGTCTACCTGCTGCCTGCAAGGCCTAGAGAGGTGAGGTACCAAAGGTGATGAACATCCTGCAGGGCCTTTATCTGTTTTTATTGAATTTTCCAATAACTCATGTTACAAATCATCAAACAAATCGAAACAGTGCTATTGTGGACAAAGTCACAGAAACCCTCTAAACTCCCCTCCTCCTCCCTCCCCTCCAACATTTGTCTATTTCCCGCCCAATGAATTATAAGAACACATATAGAAACCTGCTATATTGGGAAATGATGATAGGTTTCCATAATTCTTTACTCACATCACCAAACAGAAAAGACTCTTTTGATCTCCCTCTCTACTTAGCCAAAATCTCAGAACCTTATACATTCAAAAGTTTCAAGTTTATTTTTGATTTGATAAATCGCTTATTCAAATTTACTAAGCGAGTTACAATAAAATAATAATAAACATACAACTGGACATAATATTTATAATTTAAAATTAGTGGGTTAGATTGACAAATTTACAGACTTATTGATACACAAGGAATGGAGGGAGAAAGTTACAATTTGTTGTTTTAAAGTAGAGAAGAGAACCATATATGGGAAAAACAATAGGGAAGGAATAGTAGAGATCTAGAGCGTAACTATTGTACAGTTTGTAAAAAAATTTTAAAGATTAAAACCCTATAACAGCCTTTCTCCCCCCTTTACTCTTAGGTTTAAATCTGTGTATTGAAAAATTTTTTGGAAACAACCATGCTCATTAGAAAGTCGACAGGCTTAGCATATAGAACAGCACTAAACTTACCCAGACCCCATTCCAACTCCCCCACCCCCACCCTATCCCAAGATTCAAGAGGTAATATTAGCCTTTCTCCCAGCCTAGGAAAGCCAGGATGTGTGTGCATGGTGTAAACAGCAGCTGACATTTCAGGTCAGTGTTCAGTCTCATTAGGTATTTTGCTTTTACCACCTCTTGCTTCAACATAAGTTGTTGGGGGTGAAGTAAATTTGAACCATTTTGCCAATCCACTCCTATAAATCCCCTCTCTAACTGAAGGTACAATACTTGGATGTCAAAAAGACCAAAATGCTATGGCACCATCGGAGCCAGACATAAAACAAAAGTTAGGATCAAATAATCTACCACCCAAAGCAGGATGTCCAGTCGTCATGTATCCCACCAAACCCTCGAGAGGGTAAAATCCAAAAGCAAATTACTGTACAAGAAAATATCGGATTTAGACCAACAATGAGAACGACCTTAAATAACCATAACTGTCGCCGCGAGCAGCCATTCAGCTGTTGGAGAGTGACTATCACTTACCCAGATAGTCAACTCCCCCCCCCCCGGACTTAGTAGGGGAATTCTCACTGAGTTGCTAAGAGAGAGAGGAGAAACGCACCAGGCACACACACAATTAGAATCAAGTTTCAAGTTTATTTAAAAAATTTGTTAAATCACCTAATCAGGCTTCTAGGTGATGTACATTAATCAATAAAAACATTCAAGTTAACAAACATATTGGGGGGGGGGACAATTAACTAAACAGTAACTGAAGCTTCAGGGAGATTTCTATCTGATGCTTAAAGCAGCAGCATCAAGAAATGACCCCAAAGCATTCAGCACTGACTCCTTTTATAGAAAAGATTGGAGGCAGAATAAAAAGCAAAGGTCAAATTATTGGTAATGATTACTTATGTCACAAGATGCAAGCCATAGGTCATATGGTCAATGGACAAAAGATACATTACACGTGTCGTAAATCATAAGGTCATAACATCCTAAAAACCCTTTATCTTCAAGCAAGGATGTTTTCTAGGGCAGAGTGCAAGTTTTCTACCATAGCAAGTCTTAGCTGCTATATCTTTATACCTATATTTCATTATATAGGTTTTCAGTGGGGAGGGGGGTATAAAACTCACATAGCCCCTTTCAGGGTCTATACAACTAGAGGCTCAGCATGGGGCAGGAGCGCAGGAAGACCACTCCTGCTCTGGCCCACTGCTCGACCACCAGAGATTTCAAGCGAATGCGGGGGAGGCAGGAGGGAATTAAGTCATTACAGTCTGCTGGGACAGGAGGTGGAAGGAATCCCTCCTGTCCCGGCCCACCACTGGGCCACCAGGTGTTACGGCAGGCCCAGCGGAGACCTGGTAACAGGTACGAGTTGGGGGGGGGGGGGGAGCGGATGGGCACTGACCTGAATATAAGCCGACTTCCATTTTGGGGCCAGTTTTGGCCCAAAAATCACAGCTTATATTTGAATATATACGGACCGACACTTAGGTCTGCTGGGCATACTGCAAGTATAGTTGTAACCAGAAGTGCTAGTGAAAAACGCAGACTTTTATGTAGCTAGGTATAGCAGGCTATGCATATTACTTTGGAGGCCTCCTAGTTCCTGTTAAGCAGATATCTGCAGCAGCACTTGCATTTATACATTTGTCACCTTGGAGACTGGATGTTAGGACAGTATCTATGCTTGAATTAATAACTATTTAGATTAATAGAAAGCTTTGTACTTTATACATGAGAATGGAAGCATGCTGAGTGTAAACTCAGTGAGGGATATTGTATGCATTAAAACCTAAGAGGCTTAATGTACCCACTGAGAGCTAGATGCACTAAACAGGATTGATAAGACTATGTGAGTCTGCTCCGATCTGTTTTTGGACGATTCTAAAAGAGCTATTGATGCACTAAAAATTTTGCATGCAAATAATTTGTGCAGAGGTTCATCCTAATCCTTGTCTCTCCCGTCCGATTGATCGCTGTGAAAGCAACTCACACATGCACAGAGCTGGCAGGAAAAGCGTTCTGCCATTCAGCTGTTCAGGACATGAAATCTTTTTTTGTCTTTTTCTTTTTTTTTAAGGGGCACAGGTGCTGTGTGTGTGTAACACACTCAATATCTGCCCCATTAAAAGAAAAAAGCACCCCCCACCGATGATGGCCGTCCCCGATGAAATGGCACCAGGGACCAACCAACACCCCCCCCCCCCGGGGCCTGCAAAAATTAGCAGGAGGGATGCCCACTCTCTCTGGCCATGCTGACCCTCCCCTCTCCCACCCCCATGAGTAAAAATTTGCAGGAGGGATGCCCCCTCCCTCCTGCCTGTGGATGCTCCTCTGAACCCCTCCATATCCACCCCAGTACCTGGTTTGGGGGTGGCGCCTGGTGTGGGGGGCCCTCTGTTGGCAGGAGGGAGTGGGCATCCCTTCTGCTGGTTGGTTGGTTGTTTTTTTTTTCTCATGCTGGGGGGTTTCGGCAAGGCAGGAGGGAGTGGGAATCCCTCCTGACAATTTGTTTCTCGCACTGGAGCGGGTCGGGTTGGCAAGGCAGGAGGCCGATTTTCACTGAAGAGGGGGTTTGGTCCCCGGTGCCAGTTCGTCTGGGAGAGCTGTCATTGGCATTAGGGGGAGGTGATTTTTTCTTTTTTTTTTATGGGGCAGATATTGTGCATGTGTAACAAATGCACAGTATCTATGCCCATTAAAAAACTGCCGGTAAGACAGGTAATCGACTGGTCTTGACTAATCACTTTTTTTTGTGCTTCACCAAGCGATGTTAGTGCATCAATCGCTTGGGTAGTTTGCATGGGGTTTCAATATTAAATGGCTAATTTGCATGGCCGGTTTGGAAAATTGGTGATCAAGAGGAAAAACACGCGGTGAGCCATTTTGTACATTGGATCGGCAAATGTGATTGTCACTAAAGCAGTCAAAACTGGTTTAGTAATGATCGCTGACATTAGTGCATCTAGCTTTAAGGCTGCAAACACCTTGTCCCTTTCCTTCCCCCCTGCCAAAAAAGAAATGGCATCTGGTCTTACAATTGCATCACCACTCAGCTTCAAGTGCTAAGAGGCAAGCCTCTCATCTTGGACTGTTGGTCCCTCCTTCCAAATGGCTCTGCATAATGACGTCGGATTTTGAACCTCACGTTGCAATCACCATGTTATCCTGAACTATAGCTATGTGATGCAGGTTTCCACATTAGGAGTCACTGCCCATGAAAAGTATCTAGATGCCATTGTTGATTATACGTTGAAACCTCAGTGTGCAGTGGCAGCTAACAAAGCAAACAAGTTAGTAATTATCGGGACAGGAATGGAATACAAAAATGAGAATATTATTGTGCCTTTGCATCACTGCATGGTGCGACTATTCCTCAAATACAGTGGAATTAGAAAAGGTACAGAGAAGGGCAATGAAAATTATAAAGGGGATGGGAGGACTTCCCTATGAGGAAAGGCTAAGCAGCTAGGACTCTTAAGTTTGGCAAAGAAGATGGCTGAGGGCAGATATGATAGATGGCTAAAATACTGAGTGGAGCAGAGTGGAACGCTATTTGCTTTTTCCAAAAATACTAGGACGAGGGGGTATGCAATGAAGCTACTAAGTAGTAGGTTTAAAACAAACTGGAGAAAATATTTCTTCACTTAATGTGTAATTAAATTCTGGAATTCGTTGCTGGAGAATGTAGTAGAAGCAGGATTTTAAAAAGGTTTGGATCATTTCCTAAAAGAAAAGTTCATAAGCCATTATTAAGATGGACTTGGGAAAATCCACTGTTTATTTCTAAAATAAGCAGCAGCATAAAATCTGTTTTGCTCTTTTGGGATATTGCCAGGTACTTGTGACCTGGATTAGCGGTTCATAGACAACTCGGCGAAAGACAAAGGCGCGCACCGAAGAAAATTACAGTTTTTAGGGGCTTCGTTGGGGGGTTTTGTTGGGGAGCCCCCCCAGTTTACTTAATAGAGATCGCGCCGGCATTGTGGGGGGTCTGGGGGGTTGTAACCCTCCACAATTTACTGTAAACTTAACTTTTTCCCTAAAAAGAGGGAAAAAGTGAAGTTTTCAGTAAATTGTGGGGGGTTACAACCCCCCACAACGCGGCGCGATCCCCCCCGTCGGAGCCGTAAAAACAGTAATTTTCTGCGGCGCGCACCTCCAAGCTGCGCTAAATTGTCTACGCGCGCCTTTGTTCCGGCGCGCTTTTGACCTGATATCGGATTAGCCATTGTTGGAAAAAGGATACTGGGCTTGATGGACCTTCAGCCAGTATGGCAACTCTTTATGTTCTCATTCTGAGATAAGAGAGACCAAGTCAGAAAGAAAGAAATAGCTCTGCTGCCAGCTTCAGAGAGAAGGGGCTAGCAATATCTTGAGGAGGAGGGTAAATAAGGGCCTGGAGGCTTCCACTGTCCTCAGGGTTGGGGAAGTAAGACTTTGGTCTAAAGACCACTTTCTTGTTGAGGAGGTATGGAGGCTCTTTGTGCTAATCAGTCCTTTCGCATTGGGCCTGTGAGAGAGGGAATGCTTCTTGGTAACTTGTTCGTATATTCCAGTGGTTCCCAACCCTGTCCTGGAGGAACACCAGGCCAATTGGGTTTTCAGGCTAGCCCTAATGAATATGCATGAAGCAAATTTGCATGCCTATCACTTCCATCATATGCAAATCTCTCTCATGCATATTCATTAGGGCTAGCCTGAAAACCCGATTGGCCTGGTGTTCCTCCAGGACAGGGTTGGGAATCACTGGTATATTCCATGTCAGAATCAACTGATATTGAAGGATACTACTTAAGACCCCTGTTTTTCCTGGTAAACAGTAAAGCTTGTTGAAGAGTAACATTTGTCAAACAGAAGCTATTCCATATAGCCTCCTTGTTCAAAATGTGAATGATAAAGGTTGTCCTTTCTTTCCTTGGCATGTGTAGGAGGGGTTGAAGATATGCATGTTCATGCAAAACACCTTAACAAGACTCAAGAGGTACTGTTAGCCTTTCTCCCATCCTAGGAAAGCCATGATGTGTGTGCATGGTGTAAACAGCAGCTGACATTTCAGGTCAATGTTCAGTCTCAATAGGTATTTTGCTTTTACCACCTCTTGCTTCAACATAAGTTGTTGGAGGTGAAGTAAATTTGTACCATTTTGCCAATCCACTCCTAAACTTAACATTTGTCTTTATTTGCTTGGCTGTTTTGTATTAAACTGCTAATTTTAACTTCTCTGTTTCTTCTATTCAGTTAAATATTTATTCATTGTGTTACACACTTGTTTGTGATAATGTGTCCCCGCCTAGGGCAATGACACAGCATCGTTTACTGTATTATTTTAGCTTCTTCGTTTACTGTATTATTTTAATTTCTTTTTTTTACATAACTTTCATAGCCTTTTTTTAACCTAAGAAGAGTTTTTCCTCTAGCTTAATAAAAATCCATGAGCCAACAGCAATAAAAAAAAAAAATATACAGGCTTTATCAAATGTATGCATTTTAAAGATCCCCTTTTAAAAATCCAGTACATTTAAATATATGGCTCCCAATATGCATTTTCACTTGAATTCTGCATAAACAGCCAAAACATGATAGCAGAACCAGTAATTAACTCACTTTGCACATGGGTTTAGCAAGTCACTTCTGTCTCTCTTCCCTTAGAGGTATCAAATTTCACTAGAAGCGTAATACAGTAAAACCTTGGTTTGCGAGCATAATTCGTTCCAAATGCTTATAATCCAAAGCACTTATATATCAAAGCGAATTTCCCCATAGGAAATAATGGAAATTCAAACGATTCGTTCCACAACTCAAAAACTTTAATACAAAATACTATACGTATTTAACATAGAAACATAGAAAATGACGGCAGAAAAGGGCCATAGCCCATCAAGTCTGCCCACTCCAACAACCCTCCCCTAATCTACACTCTATCACTCGTCCCCAAGCTGCCCTCCTCTATGCTACCCTCGTAGGGATCCGATGTGGGCATCCCATTTATTCTTAAAATCTTGTATGCTGCTGGCTACGATCACCTGCTCCAGGAGCTCGTTCCAATGGTCCACCATTCTTTCAGTGAAGAAGTACATCCTGGTATCCCCATGGAATTTCCCCCCCCCTGATTTTCAGCGGATATACCCTTGTGGACGAGGGTCCTTTTAGAAGGAAAACGTCGTCTTCCACCTCAATGCGACCAGTGATGTACTTAAATGTCTCTATCATATATCCCCTCTCCCTACGTTCCTCGAGAGAGTATAGCAGCAACTTGTGCAGCCTGTCTTCATAGGAGAGATCCTTGAGCCCCAGGATCATCCTGGTGGCCATTCGCTGAATCGACTCAACTCTCAGCACATCCTTACGGTAGTGCGGCCTCCAGAATTGCACACAGTACTCCAGATGAGGTCTCACCTGGAGTACTGTGTGCAAGACCTCGCTCATTTAGAACAGTCACTACACTCTTGCAGCGTCAAGAGAGGGAAGAACCATCGGCTCAATTGTGATGTGTGTATACTGTATATACTTGTATTGCAAGACATTGCTTGTGTATCAAGTTAAAATTTAATCAAATGTTTTGCTTGTCTTGCAATATACTTGCGAACCAAGTTACTTGCAATCCAAGGTTTTACAGTATTTGCAAAAGATCTTGCTAGTCATTCGAGCCAGCTCTCTGGGTACCAGTGGATGATGAGCACCTCCAATATTGAGCAAGATCCTTTAATGTATAGTAACATAGATCCATGATGGCAGATAAAGGCCAAATAGCCCATCAAGTCAGCCCATCCACAGCATTCACTATTGCCTCCCCTCTCTAAGAGATCTCAGCCACAGTCTTTGTCTCCATCACTTCTACTGGGAAACTATTCCATGCATCTACCACCCTTTTGTAAAAATGTGTTTCCTTAGATTACACCTGAGCCTATCACCTCTTAACCTCATCCTATGCCATCTCATTCCGGAACTCCCTTTCAAATGAAAGAAACTTGCCTCATGTGCATTTGTCACGTACGTATTTAAATATCTTTATCGTATGTCCTCTTTCCCTACCAACCATTTTAGTAGCCTTCCTCTGGACTGACGCCATCCTGTTTATATCTTTTTGAAGGTGCGGTCTCCAGAATTGTACACAATATTCTAAATGAGATCTCACCAGAGTCCTATACAGTCCTCCTTTTTCCTACTAGCCATACCTCTCCCTATGCACCGTAGCATCCTTCTAGCTTTCACAATCACCTTTTCAACCTGTTTGGCCACCTTAAGATTATCACATACTTATGCTCAGGCTTGGCCGACTTTAAAGGGTCATATCATGCTGATATCAGAATACTGCACTATCATACAAATCTTTGAAATGAAAAAGTATTTTTCTCCCGATGAATTAAATTTAACTATGTAACGTGCTCAGTACCCTCACCACCTGCATTGAGTCGCAAGAGTGAACATCTAAGGACCATCATTGCACTACTACTGTCCTGATCTGCCATGGTGCCTTATAACCACAAAGTTTATAACTAAGCTCATCAGATTTGCAAATGTGTTTATATGATTATGCACTTAGATGAATATTATAAAGGCACTTACCTGTCGTTTGAAGAGATCATGGAAGCCCCCAAATATGGCTCAGCAGGCTAGTAAATACCCATTAACGTGCCATCCAATGATTTACAATGTGATCATTTAGTGCCATGCTATTATGATAGCTCTCTCCTACTAAGACCTGAGTTTCGCCAGAAAGCTTTTTCAGGAGGAGTAGTGATTAACTAGCAAACTACAAATCAAAAGAATAACAAAATATGGTATCAATTGCAATGACCACTGAACATTTAAAATACTTATATTGAAGGGAGACAGATTCAGAACAAATGCTAGGAAGTTCTTCTTCACTCAGAGGGTGGTGGATACCTGGAATGCGCTTCCGGAGGAGGTGGTAGAGCAGAGTACGATTTTGGGTTTCAAAAAGGGGTTGGACATGTTCTTGAAGGAAAAGGGGATTGAGGGGTATAGTTAGAGGGGTACTATAAAGGATAAAATGTCTTAAGTAAAGGATCACTACAGGTCACGGACCTGGGGGGCCGCCGCGAGTGCGGACTGCTGAGCACGATGGACCTATAGTCTGACTCGGCAGAGGCGATGCTTATGTTCTTATAGCAAATCACCATACACACTTATGAATATAACCTTCTTCATCCTTATATTGTAAATTTCCCCATGCTGGTACATGGGCCTCTTATCCTATAAATCGTCTTGAACCTGCACTGGAAAAGAGCGATTTAAGAAATCCTGATTAGATTAGATTAAAGTTATCTGGGTCTAAAGCCGGGGTGTCAAACTCAGGCCCGAGAGACAAATCTGGCCTGCAGTGTAATTATATTTGGCCCGCGAGAACATACCAAATATCTACTAGAGCTGGGCCGCCGGTAGACAGTTTATTGACCCAATCGGCTCACGTCCCCATTAGGCACATCATCACGTTTGATGTTTTTACAAGTTCCTGGGGCGTTCTCCGGCTCTCTTCACAGTCTCACACTGTGTCGCAGTAGCATTGGGCTCTTCTGCAATTGCTTTTTTAGTAAGTATTGATTTTTTTCATCATTTTTTCTTCTTTCGAATCCCTTTTAATCACGTTCTAATTTTGGCGATTTGTTTTCTGGTACTCATTCTTTTCTGGTGCTAGTGTTTTTCTGTATTCCTATTCGTTTTCTCTGCTTCACGTAATGGTTTTTATTATGATTATATTTTTACACTTTTTCAAACATATGTTGCTAATTCATATGGTATTTTATTTTATCCCTTTTTGGTTTTAATCCCTTTATAGTTTTTCTGTTTTAAGTTTGGCTCAGCTATTTTGCATCAATCATGAGCTAGTTGTACCTTGCGTCATTGTTTTATAAACATATTGTCTACAGTTTCCTTTTGGAGTTGTACAATTATTATTTGGTTGGCCCGCGACTTTGTTCAAGTTTTTAATTATGGTCCACTGTGTATTTGAGTTTGACACCCCTGGTCTAAAGGGTCAGATGAAGGTTTCTTTAAGAGAGGGGTAATGAGCTCATGCTTCCAGAAGCTCAGCGTGTGAATGTGAGTGAGACTGGCTTGAAGAACTGCTAGAAACAGAGGGAAAATTTGGTGGGATAGATGTTTAAATAAGTGAGCAGACCAGGGTGAGGCAAAAGGGTTCATGTTAGGAGTTTTCTCTATCTTCAAACATCAAATACATTTTGCAACGATGTATTTTCATTACAAATCATGAATACTATAACAGAGCATGTCTCTCACAAATACCCTTTCCATGGGTACTTTTCTCTTTCCATTTCACTGCCATTGGCAGGATCCTCTTTCCTTCCCTCCGTCCCTCTAGACATAGGAGAGGGAGCATTTCCTACCTGCGTCTGCTTCCTCCGCCAGCAAACATCTTTGAGATTTTACTGTGTTGTGCAAGCAGAACCCACAAAATTACAGGGCCTTGTGAGTTTGGACTTCAAGGTGAACTCAGCTGGTGGAGGAGACAGATGTAACATTAAGTGACCGCACGTGCCTGCCATCCAGAGGGAATGGGATAAGGATGATGTGGCACCCCAGCTGCAAGACTATTTTCTAATATATGTGTAGCACTGACTATTGCCATGTTTGTAAACCCAAAAGCCATCAAAACAGACTCTAATTTGTTGCTCTTCTGTGTAGGCTGCCTTTAATCAGTGTGGCATTAGTGCAAGGAAAGGCTCTAGGAGGAGGAGCAGAGCTCAGCACTGCCTGTGATTTCAGGTAAGAGCACATTCCTTAGCATCCAGGCTACATCATTCTGAATAGTAGGTTGTATTCTCCATCTACCAGCAGGTGTAGGTAGAGAACCTGACTTTTTCCAGTGACATGCTTTGTGGGAAAATTCCAGTATTTTCTCTACCTCCTGCAGATGATTGGTTGTTCAGTCTGGTGCTCCTGGTCCCTGGTGTAGTTCCAACTGTGCAAGTCAAGGCCACACTGCTTGGTTGAGCCCAACAGCCTTGCTCGGTTCACATATTAGACTTGATTGACTCCAATTCATTGCCCATGAACAATAACTTTGGTGAAAATCTTGCTTCAGAACTTCTCCCTTATATGGTAAATTGGCCCCGCCTACTGTACCCCAGGATGCACCTCCATTTAGAAAATGATGGTACTGGAGGCAGGAGCAAGTGGGCATCATTTCTGCCTCCAGATAATTGAGGAAAGGATATCTGAGATCTTGAATCAGGGGTTAGAGGTTACCACTAGAAACTAAGTAGGTTTATTTTACAATTCAGGGTGGGGGGGGCTCTCCTAGACTACCAGAAAGTTTTGTTGATGTTGGGGGCAGGGGCTGAGAATTATTTTACTGTTGGAAGACAGGAAATTGAGTCAGGGAGAGAAAGGAAGCAAGGAGACTGCTAGACCAGCAGGGATAGGAGCCATGCAGAAAGTTGGGTTGGGGTGCCAGCATTAGTTTTGTTTATTTTATCCAATTAGGGGCATTTTCAAAACTCTTAAGATGTCTAATGAATGGCATAAATTGACACTTGGACATTTTTCTCGCCAAAACGTTCAAGTGCCAATTTTCAAAGCCAACTTTCTGAATGTCTTGCTAGGCTTCTTAGCCGTTGTGCATTCAGAGTTCAAGGGGGCATGTTGGAGGGATGTTATGGGTGGGCTTTGAGCATGCTTAGCACTTGGACATCTTACGGTGAGAATTGAACATTTCCCAAGATGTCCAGGACAGAACGTAGACATCCGGAGCTAGACCTGTTTTAAAAGCGTCTTAAGTGCCAAAAAAGGTACCCAAATTGACCGGATGAGCACTAGAGGGATTAAATAATGACCCCCCACACACACACTCCCCCTGTAGTCACTGACCCCCCTCCCACCCCACATACCTGTCTTTAAAACAGCAGAATCTGGTATGGGAAAGCCTAGTAGAACAGCACACAGGTGTCTTAAATAGCTTGGTGGGTGACTAGTGAATCATAGAGAGAAGGACTCAGGCTCATAAGCCACTCTAACCACTTCATTTATAGTGGAAAATGTGAGACCACCAAAACCCATTTAGGTGTCACCTCCAGCCATAAGGGCTATTGGGGTGGTAGATAGGTAGGTATACTAGATTTTGGGAACTTTTAGGAGGACTCACCATAAATTATAAGGGGGTTATGGTGAGATGTACATCTGGTACCCTTTATGTGAAATTCACAGCAATGCCCTCAGTTTCCCCACTGCTCTGTTGGCATGTCTGTGTGGCCAGTCCATTACAATGCTGGTCCCTCCCACATCCAAATGGTCTGGATTTGGGAGTTTTGAACTTGGATGTTTTTGCGGTTGAAATGGCGAACAAAGGTAGGCGTCCTAAGGAAGGTCATTTAATAAAAAATAAAAATTGGTTTTGAAAATAGATATTTCCCCACCCATCTTGTGGAAAGCATCCAAAGTCAGACTTAGACATCTTATTGAAATTGCCCCTCAGTGTCACCTTTCTTGTCATTGCCTGAGTCTGTGAGGATTTGGTGGGATATAAGCCTACACATAACATGACATTTAGCAATGAGTTGTGGAGTACTGCTGCAATTTGAACATGGCAATAATTTTCATGCTCATTGATTTTATAACCTAGTACAAATTGGCAAGTAATTGTAGAAATTCTTTTATCCAGCCTGATACTCTCCAATCATACACAAATTGCAATAGGATCTGGATATAATAGATATTAATACATCTTGCCTGAATTCAAAAAAACGCCTTAGCCCCACCACTCCTCCGCTGTAATAATTTGAACTGCGGGAAGATTACTGTGGTGCTTCATCATTGGCTGTCAATTTGTTGTCATTTCTTCAATTTGTTTCTTATTAAAGTGTTTTCTTAAATATTATAAATAAATGCTTCGTGTCTTCAATATTATAAAATTTGAAGTATAATAAATACTTATCTCAGCCAAACCTGGGTGTCAGACCCGACATGTTTCGCATGGGAAGGTGCTTTATCAAGGGTCTCCCAAGGTTGCCGCCGTCATCCGACTCCAACTTAAATGTGAGCAAAGGTGGCCCACTTGAAGTCAAAGGGTTTGATTTTCTGACTGATTACCTTTTATAATTTGGTGGACATCACCTCATGTTTGGTAGCCTTCATAATGTTTGCCCAGAGGCTGTCAGTGGACTCTGGATGCAGCCTTCCCAGAAGCTTTTTGGTCAGTTGTCCTTCAGGGCCAATTACTCTTTGGGGAGGATTTGGAGAAGTTAATCAAGGACATAGGGGCGGCTTGTGTTCTCTGGCTCCTGGAGTTGCACTAGAAGGGAACACAGAATACCCCTTTGGTCAAATCTCATTCTTGGGGTAGTAGTTGCTTTCACTCAGATAAGTGGAAGTATGGTGCAGATCCAAAGCCTAGTCAGCCCTTCAAGCAGGAACCCTTTTTCAGTCTGAAAAGATCAGGCAACCTGGAGTCTTCCAGCACTGCCGGAGACTCCAGAAACTCCTAAGGAGGATGTGCTGGGCCCCTCAACAGCTCAGATAGGAGCCAGATTGGTCCTCTTCAGCCACAAGTGGGTCCATATCACCTTGGACTAGAGGTAATCAAGTGGGGCTGTGCCCTAGAATTACTCCAGTGCCTGATGCCTTAAAGGTTTTACCCTCTGGCTCAGTGGTAAAGTGACAGGCCAAAGTTTTGACCACTTCTGTATCTGGGAGTAGTGGAACCAGAACCACAGAATAGGAGTAGGGTTGTTACTCTAATTATTTTGTGGTCCCTAAGAAAGGAGGCTCCATTTGGCCCATGCACAACATCAAAAGGGTAGACACCTGCTTCAAGATTCAGGACTTGTGGATGTGATCTCCAGACAAGTTCCTGACCACCCTGGATCTTTCATTCAGTTTTCTATACCATTCTCCCAGGGGAGCTCAGAACAGTTTACATGAATTTATTCAGGTATTCAAGCATTTTTCCCTGTCTGCCCTGGTGGGCTCACAATCTATCTAATGTGCCTGGGGCAATGGGGGGGGGGGAATAAAGTGACTTGCCCAGGATCACAAGGAGCAGTGTGGGTTTGAAACCACAACCTCAGAGTGAAGGAAGACCAGGCTTTCCCACTGCTCCCTGACGACTCGCAAGGCACTAGCAGCGGGGAACCCTGGATGATGGGCACCTGCATCGCGGGAGGTTCCGGATCTGGCAGGCTGTGTACCTGGGGTGGACCGCCCCCCGCCGGTGGGTCTCGTGCTCGGTCCCTGCCCCCTTTTTCCTCCACCTCCCTAACATTTTTGTAGAGGTGCCTAGTGCAGGCAAGGCATACTCCTTTAAGAGCCAGTGGAGTCTGTTCTGTAAAAAAAAAAATTCCTGAGATAGTGCCGGTCTGAAGGGCTGTTTTCCCTTTAAATTTGCTGTATTTTACTGTATTTTTCAACTAACCGGCACTTTTCTTCCAGCTAGGTCACGGATGGAGCAATGAGCACTTTACAAGGAAAAAAGTGTTCATTGTGCTGCAGATGCGAGGCACTTGTGGCCAGCCTGTACAGTGCGGTGGAGGAACCTCGTTAGCAGCAGGTGCCAGCATCCAGGGCTCCCCGCTGCTAGTGCCTCGCGAGTCGTTCGGGAGCAGTGGGGAAGTCCAGTCTTCCTTCACCGCACACGGAGGGATTTCCTCAGCCACCAACGGTAAGGATAAAAAAGATTCCCTTACCGCTGGTTCGGCTGAGGATTTTCTCTCAGCTGTTTCTTTAACTGCTGATGCCAGCTTGCCTGCTTTAGCGGCTGGGATAGTTCAGGCTTCCCAGCCGCTACAGGCCCTGGAGGGGATTTTTTGGTGGTAACTTCGCCATTTTTTACAGCAGGCCCCTCCATTTTGTCTGCAACAGGGGCAGGTTTCTGCTGGGTCCCCTGCTGTGGCAGGGAGTCCCATGGCACCCCCCGGGGGTTTTTTCCCGATTTAATTTTTGCTTTGTGCAGAGCCTTTTTTCAGGCGGTTGGGGGTCTCACGTATGCCCAGGGGGTTTTGGGGGGTTCCCTCCGCACCCCCTGTGGCTTTGCCTCCCTCTACGCCTTTGGCGTCCCCTCTTCCTCCTCCCTCATCCAAGCGCCCAAGGGTGGTTTGGGATTAGGATTTGTGGTCGGAGGAGCGTGGTGGCCTGGATGAGGACCTGGACCCTTTTGAGGAATTCCAGGATCCTCTCAAGGGGACGGCCGATGGTGGCAGGGCGTCGGGTTTCCCGCTTTCTGGCGAGGAGGCGTCCATGGTGCGCCTTTTTCAGAGGGATGAGCTACCAGCAGGTTTCCTTGGTGCTACATTTAGAAGAGGTGCCACCGGAGGCCCCACGTGTGGGCGACCCTCTTCTTAGAGGGATCCGCACTACTTCCCGCTGTTTTCCTATGCATCAGGATATTCTGGATCTCGTCCTGGCGCAGTGGAATACGCCGGAGGCACCATTTCAGTTTGCACATTCCATGGCTCGTTTGTATCCCATCCCGAGAGGGATAGGGCTACCTTGAAGTCGCCAGTGGTGGATGCGGTGGTCTCAGCGATTGCTAAGCTGCATACCGTGGCTGTAGAGGGCGGTTCTGCCTTACGGGACTCTGATGAGCATAAGTTGGAGACCATTCTTAAACAGAATTTTGATGTCTGCCTTGGGGGTCCAGGCAGCTATTTGTGGGGGGCTGGTGGATAGGGCCATTTTTCGGTGGGTCGAGCATGTCCTGGATCGTGAGTCTGATGACTGGTCCTTGGTGGATCAGGAGAAGGCAAAGATTGAGATGGCTGCCTCGTTTTCCTTGGATGTCCTTTATGACTTGGTGCGGACGTCTGCAGTCTATGGCTTTTGGAGTGGCCGTACATTGTGGCTTCAGGCTTGGTCGGCGGATGCAGCATCCAAAACTAAACTCACTAAATTTCCCTTTCACAGGTATTTTTATTTTGAGAGGATTTGGATAAGTTGGTTCAGACTATGATGGACTCTAAAGTGCCCCGCCTGTGGGCATTTATGGGAGTTTAGCAGATACCGCTGTGGGCGTGGGGCTGCTCCCTTCCCAGCTTCAGGGTTTTTCTGAGGTCATTTTTATCAGTGCAGGCAGTCCTTTGGGGGGGCCCGTCAGGGGGCTGGGATCTCTACGCCGGTTCCCCCACTGCCCATCCTGCTCAATGACTCCTTGCCAGTGCTCCCTCTGGTTCCAGTAGGTGTCTGGCTGCGTGAGGTTTTTCCAAAGTGGGCTGAGATCATGTCTGATCAGTGGGTCCTGGAAGTGGGGCAGGACGAATATGCTCTGGAATTTACCCACTCCCTGCCAGATCATTTTCTAGCTTCTCCATGTCAGGCGGCATGGAAGACGAAGGCCTTTCACCAGAACCTTCAACGCTTGCTAGATCTCAAAGCAGTAGTTCCAGTACCCCCTCAGGAGTGTGGCACTGGCAGGTACTCAATTTACTTTGTGGTGCCCATGGAGGGGACCTTTTGGCCCATTTTAGATTTAAAAGGAGTCAACAGAGCTCTCAAAATTCCATCTTTTGTATGGAGACACTGTGGTCTGTCATTCTAGTGGTTCAGCCGGGGGAGTATCTGACTTCTCTCAATGTGATGGAGGCATACTTGCATGTTCCAATTCAGGCCTCCCATCAGTGCTTCCTTCGCTTTGCAATCTTGGGTCAGCACTATCAGTTCTGTGCACTTCCTTTTGGCCTGGCCACGGCTCCTCGGATGTTCACCAAGGTGGTAGTGGTTGTCGTTGCGGTCTTGTGGATAGAGGGCATTCTGGTGCATCCCTACATGGACGACTGGTTGCTGTGTGTTGTGGTTTGCCCCTGTTTGAGAGTGGAAAGGGAGATGGCAGGTTTCAGGCGGGCGGCCGGAGGCAACGATCGAGCCAGACTCCTGGGGCGAGAGCAGCGCAGATGTCGCACTGCGATCGACAGCCTGCAATTGGAGGAGCTGGAGGGAGTTTCCCACATGTTTCCTGGTGTCCAGCTTCGGCGCCCCAAGATCGTTGCGGTCCTCTTCGCTGACTCCGCTTGTCTCCTGCGCACCTGGTTCCAGCGGCGGCGGACTGTTTGGCGATTACCCAGCCCGGAGTTTGAGGACTTCTACCCCGAAATCCCAGCGTCTCCAAATTTCACCAGAATTTCTTGCCGGTGTCGCACAGTCCGTGCGCAGTGGGGAACGCAGCTACAAGGCAGTGGGTTCCCTGTCAGCCCCAGCTCCTGCGGCACTAACGCACACCGAGATCAGCACCGGGTGGCTTTTCCACAGAAGAGGAACTTTGGCAACCACCACAGGCCTCATCTAGGGCAGTCTTCTTGGAGCAGCCGTTCAGGGTGGCGGCTGGAGCACGGGCAATGTGACATGGAGAGGATTGCATGGAGGAAACCATCGCAGAGGAAGAGACGTGGACATTCCTACAAAACTTACTTGCTCCACTTCATCACCGAAGCTGAAACAGTGGATTGAAAATAATGTTTTATTTTTTTCCAGTTTATGAATTATTTTTAATCTTATTCATTGTTTTGCCACTTGTTTTTTGTTTTGTTCTATTTCTACCATTTAAAATTCTCCAGAATTCTTTTGTCCAACGGTTCCTCCTTCTGCATATATTCCTTTCTCTCCTCTTTTCTACCTTCAAAAGTACTTAGTTCAATACAGTCTAGTTAGAATGTTTATTTGTTTATTTTTCCTCTATCTATACATTTCACTTCTTTATTACTCTCTAGGTACTTTAGTTAGATTGTGAGCCTTCGGGACAGTAAGGGAATTTCTAAGTACCTTTCTTTCTTATAATTTTAATGTATATTTTCTGTAAACCGCTTAGAACTTAACGGATGTAGCGGTATATAAGAAATAAATTACATTACATTTAGGCGAAGTCGTTTCAGGAGAGCAGCCGAATCACGGATCAGGTGGTAGTTTCTGCAGTTGCTGGGATGGGGTCAACCTTTCCGAAAGTCAGTTGGCCCCATCTCAGCGCCTGGAGTATCTTGGGGTTCTGTTCAACACCTCTTTGGGGAAGGTCTTCCTCCCAGAGGTCCGGGTAAGCAAATTGCAATCTCAGATTCGCCAGCTTATGGTGTCCCGGTGTCCTCGGGCGCAGGATTTCCTTCAAGTCTTGGGTTGATAGCGGCCTCTCTAGACTTAGTGAGGTGGGCTCGGGCCCACACATGTCCTCTCCAGTATGCTCTGCTTCAGAGGTGGTCACCCCAGAGGCACAGTCTGGATCTTCCTGTTACTCTAAGGAGCTTGGCGCGCTGCAGTCTTCGTTGGTGGCTCCAGACTTCCCATCTTGTTCAAATGACGAGTCTGGATCAGCCTCAGTGGACGGTGCTTCTCACGGATGCCAGTCTCTTCAGTTGGGGAGCTTAGTGTCTAGGTCACTCAGCTCAGGGCACCTGGTCCATGGAGGAGGCGTCCTGGTCAATGTTCTGGAGACCAGAGCTGTTTGTCTGGCACTGTTAGCCTTCCGGTCCTTCTTGATGGGCAAGTCAGTCCGGGTTCTGTCAGACAATGCCACGGCAGTGGCCTATGTCAATTGTCAGGGGGACACCAAGAGCACTCAGGAGGTGCAGGAGGCAGCTCTGCTCATGGTCTGGGCAGAGTCTCATCTTCAAGACATCTCGGCCTCCCACATAGCTGGAATGGTGAATGTTCAAGTGGACTTCCTCAGTCGTCACATGCTAGATGCCGGAGAGTGGTGTCTAAGCCACGTGGCCTTTCAGTTGATAGTGCAGTCTTGGGGGCAGCCTCTCATGGACCTGATGGCCACAAGTGTCAATGCCAAAACACCCTGCTTCTTCAGTTGTTGCAGAGACGGTCAGGCCGAGGGCCAGGATGCTCTGGTTCAACCATGGCCAGCGGAGAGCCTGTTGTATGTGTTCCCTCCGTGGCCATTAGTGGACAGAGTTCTACTCCGCATTGTTTGTCACCCGGGCCTCGTGGCTCCGGATTGGCCCCGACATCCATGGTATGCGGATCTGGTGCGGCATCTGGTGTCGGATCCTCTTCCTCTGCCTCTTTCTCCCAATCTTCTGACTCTGAGCCCCAATTCCGTGTTTGATCAGGGTCCCTTTTGTCTTACAGCTTGGTTCTTGAAAGGAACGCTTAGGTAAGAAGGGGTATTTAGATAAAGTGATCTCCACCCTCTTGGGGTGCTGGAGACTTTCCACATCTCGGGCTTATGTGCGAGCTTGACGTATATTTGAGTGGTGTGGGAGTCACGTGATGTCATGAACGAGTGAAGACGTTTCCTCGTTCACTCCGGGGTTGCCCTGCCGAACTTTGCAAAATTAAAGATACTTCACCGACCTTATCAACACGAGGGGCGCCCGGTACGATCTCTACTTATATGGACCGCTATCTCACTAGGTCCCAGGAATTGATGCAGCCGAAATCAGTGAAAAAAGACCGAACACGTGCACAACCGGTGGACTCCAAAATGGCGGCGAGTCCCGCGGCGGCGGGTCTCCAGCCTTACTGAATCGGCCCTGAGTGACATCAAACTGGCATTATCACAGGTCTTGGGGCCCCAAATGGAGACGCTTACTGCCCAAATTACAAATATTGAGACACTGTTGGCTGCAGCCGTGGCCCGTACGTCGGAGCTGGAAAAACGAGTATCTGACCTGGAGGACTCCTCGGCGACGCGAGACACAGACCTTGGCGCGCTGCAGGCACAGGTTAGAGCTCAGGCTGACAAACTTGATGATCTAGAGAACAGATCTCGTCGCTCTAACCTGCGCCTGATGGGCATCCCTGAAACGTTGTCGGAGAGATCATTACCTGAACAATTGGAGAACTGGCTTCGGGATGAGTTTACTCTGCGACCTTCGATGGGGCCCTTACGCATAGAACGGGCGCATCGTTTAGGCCCCCGACCCGGCTTGGAAACACGCCCGCGTGTTGTGATCCTGAAGCTACTGAATTTTCAACACAAAGTGGAACTGCTAAGCCAATATAGAACCAAGAAGGGAGAACTGAAATATGATGGTCATCCAGTCCGCCTGAGTCAGGACTTCTCAGTAGCTTTGCAAGAACGGCGGAGACCTTACTACCCCTTATGTGTATGCCTGGCTGACTTGAAACAGCGTTTTCAATTTAATTATCCAGCTATGCTGAGGATTCAATGCAATGACGTCTGGAAATCTTTTCAGACCCTGGAGGCTGCAGATGACTACATAAAACAACTGGTGGCCCCGAGCACTGGAGCAGATTGAACCTTGTTTGGATACAGGCCTGGAAGGGTCTGTGTCTACTTACATTTGAAGAGAGAGTGTCTTATAAATGTTAAGGTTGAGGACAGATATTTGAAGGTCAGGGTGGCCCTGGAGATGACAAATTCTGTGACTCTAATTCTCCCATATGGATTAGTTAAAGGGGATGTTGGGATTGGGGATTCTTTGGGGGCAGCAGCGGTATGGCATGGTGGTGTTTTCATGTATAATGTTTTTTATTTTCTGATGATTTCTTTACAGCTGTGTGGATGGTCTGGCTGGGAGTTGACTGTGGGGTCTCGGGGCGAGGCTGGGCACCCTGGGACACTTAATTTTGGATGGCGCAGCGGCATTATCGGGAGGGGTGGGGATCCCTATGGGTGATCGTAAACTACGTATACTTTCTTGGAATGTTTCAGGCATAACGTCCCCTATAAAACGCACTAAAATACTTTCCCAATTGAAACATCATTCTGCGGATGTAGCCTGCTTGCAGGAGACTAGGCTTACTGATCGCGAACATCTGAAACTTCAGAGAGGTTGGGTCGGAGAGATACACTTTGCTTCCTCCCCGGGGAGGAAAGCCGGAGTGGCCATATTGATTCGCAAGGGCTTCTTGGGTAAAGTACAGGTCTTGCGGCGAGATCCGCAGGGCCGGTACCTTTTAGTGAGAGTGGAGGGACCTAGCGGGACATTCAGACTATTGGTGGGATATGGTCCAAATGGATATCACCATGCATTTTTTCAGAATTTGGTGAATATTTGCGTGCAGGATCCGGGCTGCCCATTAATTTTGGTGGGCGACCTGAATCAAGTACACAACCCCACTATGGATCGCTCTGGGTCGACGAGAACGACCATGGGGAAGCAGACTAAGGGTATTCCTTATTTGTGTAGAGCTTTGGGGTTGGTGGATCCCTGGAGACTACTGCATCCCACTGAATGAGATTATACACACCAGTCTAGAGCACACGGCACTTTTTCTAGACTCGACTACACATTACTCTCTGAGACATTGTTTGCTAAGGTCTCGGAGGCCACGATAGGCCCCCTCGAAATATCGGATCACAATATGATCTGGATTGATGTGGCACTGGGTGGTCGGCAGGGTACGGGGTCTGGATGGAGATTTCCCTCCTACTTGCACAAAGATGCTCCATTTCAGAAATTCTTAAATGAAAAGTGGGAGGATTATTACACAAACAATGCCCAACATGTTGACCAACCAACCTTATTTTGGGATACAGCCAAAGCGGTATTGCGTGGAGATATTATTGCTTATGTCACTACTAGAACCCGTCGTATAGCACAGCGCATAGTAGACCTTGAACGACAATTAGTATTGTTGAAACAGGACCTACTGCGAGATCCATCGGAGACTAACAATGAGGCGTATAGGGCGGTGTTGGTGGCGCTCAATTCCCTAATTCACGAACGTACCAAGAAGTTATTGTTTTACCGTAAATTTCAGTTTCATAAATATGGTAATAAGGCCGGGAAATTGCTAGCATCTATAACAAAGAGCTGGAAGGGATCTAGATACATACCCATGATACAGGAGAGCTCGGGGAGGTTTTTAACTTCGTCGGTGGATATCTCGGCTGGCTTTCAGAAATATTTTGAGGCCTTTTATGCGTCACCTGGTCCTTACATGGGTCCTGATGTGTGTGACTATCTGGCAGATGCTGGATTGCCTCGCCTGACGTCAACCCAGATATCCAGATTAGATAAACCATTACATGTGCATGAGGTGACCCAGGCAATACAAAAATTGAGGCCTTGTACTGCACCGGGACCTGATGGTTACTCACCTGAGTTTTATAAGATTTTATCCCCCTCTATAGGTGATTCTCTTTTGGATTATTATTTAACTATTCAAGAACGAGGGGTTTTCCCCCGTCACAGTAATGAAGCCCTGATTACATTAATCCCAAAACCATCTAAACCACCGGAAGACATAGGATCATATCAACCAATATCTTTATTGAATGTTGATGTTAAAATACTTGCTAGAATACTGGCCGATAGGCTAGCCCTTATTCTGTCGTCCATCATTATACCCGAGCAGGTGGGATTTGTTCGGAATCGACAATCCACAGTTAATGTCAGGCGGATACTTTTAGCTCTCTCTCGCGCACAACGAGAACATCGCCCTGGATTGCTTGTCGGGTTAGACGCGGCGAAGGCCTTTGACAAGGTTAATTGGCATTACCTGTTTCAGGTTTTACAATATATAGGGATTCCCGCTAGCTTTTTATCTGCTGTGCAAGCATTATACACTGGTCCGACGGCCTCAGTGTTGGTTAATGGAGTGAGATCTTCCCCCTTTGCTATAGGTAGGGGGACGAGGCAGGGCTGCCCATTGTCTCCCTTACTTTTTCTGTTATATTTGGACCCATTGCTACGCACCCTCCAAAAAGATGATGTACTTATGGGTTTACCAGAGGGTGCGTCGCAATTACGGGTGCTAGCCTTTGCGGATGATCTCTTGCTGGCATTGGACAACCCCCATAGCTCCTTACCACGAGCGTTAGAAATATTAGATGAGTTTCACATTTACTCTGGTCTGGTGCTAAATAAGCAGAAGTCATTGGCACTCCCCACACTTCCAGAGGTATGACAGACTTGGCCGGGAGAATTCCCTTTACAGTGGGCATCTTCTTCCTTGACATATTTAGGAGTAGTTATTCCCCAAAATTTAAATAGACTATATTCAGCCAATGTATCGCCCTTGCTTCATCGAACCTCTAATACATTGAATGGCTGGCGGAAATTCCCTATTTCACTATCCGGCCGGATAGCTCTTTATAACATGATGATAGTGCCCCAATGGACGTATATCCTGCAAATGCTCCCTATCATGTTAACTGCACCACATATTGCACTTTACAGATCCCATCTATCAAAGTACTTATGGCAGAGTAAACGAGCGAGGATTTCTTTGGCCAAGTTAATGCTTCCAATCGCTCGAGGGGGATTAGGATTATTATGTATATCTCGGTTTAACCTTGCATGTCAAGTACGTCATATTCATGACTGGTTCTGTAACACTTCTGATTTTTCTTTACCTGTGATTGAATGTTTTTCCTTTCAGCCTTATCATTTCAGCTATCTCCTCCATGCTCCCCAGTTGCTGGACTTACCTCAACTGCAGTCTCATCCATTCTTACCAGCGATGCGCACAGCATGGAAGTTGTTGTGTAAGGGATTGCAGATCTCTCCGCACCATACGCCTTGCCTTCC
The DNA here is from genome assembly GCF_902459505.1 of Geotrypetes seraphini. NCBI lineage: Eukaryota > Metazoa > Chordata > Amphibia > Gymnophiona > Dermophiidae > Geotrypetes > Geotrypetes seraphini. The sequence goes on from NC_047086.1 coordinate 217,284,933, forward strand.
AATAGTCGGCAATGGAGACTTCTTACCTGGCATGGATTCCCCAGTGTTCGGACGTTGGTCCCGCGGGGGCCTTCAATATGTGTCACAGACCGTACAAGATAATGGCTCTCCGATCTCCTTCAGTGATTTACAAATGAAGTTTCATTTATCGCCTACAGACTGGTTTGCTTATCAACAGCTTAAACACTATTTACAGTCCTTGACTTCGACGAGGCTACAGGAAGATGTTCAAGACAGACTGCAAGAAGCGATTGCACTTACAGCTCAAGAGTCCACACCACTACGATTTTATCACAAGTGGCTACAGGAACAGGCGGGTGACTTGGGACTTTTCCACCTTGGCTCAGAGGTGGTCTGTTGACCTCCAATTGCCCATCTCTGCTGATGCGATTCGTAGAGGCATTCGCTTGGGAAGGGCCACTACTATGTCCTCGGTTGAGAGAGAACGAAATTATAAGTTCATACTGAAAGCCTTTTATACGCCAAAGAGGGCACATGTGATGGGGATAAGTGTGGACCACTGCTGCCGGAAATGTGCTTGTCCTCTGGCATCGTTTGGACACATGTTTTGGTCTTGCCCCCTGGTATCTTCCTTTTGGATACAGTTGGTGTCTTTGGTGGCACGACTCTGGAATTGCTCTTGGAGACTTCACCCCAATTTCCTTTTCACTATGCAGATTCGATTTCACCCGCCCAAACCGGGCTGTGCAGCCTTCTTCCGAAAAACTGTGTTGCTGGGACGGAAGTGTATCTTGTTACAATGGCTCTCGCCACAATCTCCAACCGTCCCCCAATGGAGAGCATTAATGCTACATCAAATGTTATTGGAACGTCGTGAAGTGGTGGACATGTCGACCAAGGCTGGACGATTGTATTCTCAATGTTGGTACCCTTTTAGTTTGACTTTTACACCTTACGTCCAAAACCAACTTTGGGGTACTTAATTGATTTTATTTCCTCTTTTTGCTTTATCCTCAATAGACCTTGTTACCGCTGCTGCCAGGGTGGGAGGGAGGGTGGTCGGTTGGGTGGGTGGGGATTGGATTTGTGTAATGTTTGAAAACTATGATGTGTTTCTGTTCATTGCTATGTTTGTGATCTAATAAAAATGATTTAAACATATTTGAGTGGTGTGCTGCACGTGGAGCGGTCTCTTTTTGCGCTTCCCTGCCTCACATCTTAGAGTTCTTGCAGGATGGCCTGGACAGGGGCCTAGCTTGGTCTTCTCTCCGGGTTCAGCTTGTGGCCTTGTCAGCTTTTCGTGGGTTGTTACAAGGTCAGCAGCTAACTGCCATTCCTGATGTCGTTTGCTTCTTGCAGGCGGCCAAATTGCTCAAGCCTCCCGTGCAACAGTCTGTTCCCTCTTGGTATTTGAATCTGGTCTTGTCCGGGCTGGTGCGCCCCCACCCCCCCCCAACCTTTTGGAGCCTTTGGGTGCCTGCTCATTGAAGGACCTTACTCTTAAGGCAGTCTTCTTGGTGGCTATTACTTCTGCTAGATGTGTTTCGGAGCTGCAGGCTCTCTCTTGTAGGACTCCCTTCCTGGAGTTTTCTAGGGAGCGGGTCGTATTGCGGCCTGTTCCTTCCTTTCTGCCAAAGGTAGTTTCTCCTTTTCATGTCAATCAGGCAGTGGTCCTCCCGGTGTTGGGTAGTCAGGAGGGATCTTCAGAGCAGAAACAGTTGCACAAGCTAGATGTCTGTTGGGTTCTTCGCTTTTATGTGCAAAGGACCCAGGAGTTTAGGAAATTAGATCATCTTTGTCCTTCTTGCGGGTTCTTGTAAGGGGGATGGTGCTTCCAAGGTTACCATTATGCGTTGGATCAAGGAGACTATTGTGTCTGAATATCTTCTTCAGAAAAAGCCTGTTCCAGAATTTCTCAAAGCTCATTCCACTCGTGGTTAGGCAGCTTCTTGGGCTGTCTTTGCTAGTGCCTCCAGTGGACTGGAGGCTGTTTGGTCTTCCTTGCATTCCTTTGTCAGACATAACCGTTAGAGAATGACATGGGGAGCGATCCCCGCAGGCAGCTGCGGCGTGGCTGCGGTTTGGCTGCGGGTTATGGAGACTCCAAAGCCAAATCACCACAGACACGGGGACAAAAGTTTTCACCGCCCGCAAAAACGGTGAAAAGATTTGTCCCCGCAGGCCAATGTTCCCCCTTCTAGGAACCGCTATTTACCTGTGTTTCACCGTGTTCGTGACCGGGTGTTCGATGTCTCCGCCATGTTGTCTGTCTCCTCCAACTCTCGATCCAACTTGCACGTTGCCGCATTGACTCCGCCCTTCATGCCGACAGAACCAGCCCTCCCCAACGATCGCGGCAGGAAGGTACCCATCCCCTCCTGCCTACCCCAACAGCCCCCCCCCCGACTATCGCAGCAGGATATCCAACCCCTCCTGCCAGCTCCCCAACAGCCCCCCTATGATCACTGGTAGGAGGGTGCCCAACCCCTCCTGCCGGCCCCCCCAACGGCCCCCTATATCGCCAATAGGAGGGTGCCCAACCCCTCCTGCTGGACCCCTCCCCAACGAACCCTCCCACCCCGGAACCCCCTTAGTCTTACTTTCCAAGTTGGACCGGACAGCTCCTCGCTCGTCTGGCCAGCAGGCCTGCCTCCGTCCAAATGAGGCGGGCCCGCCCCTCCCCTCCCCTGCCTAACCCACAGGATCCTAGGGCCTGATTAGCCAAAGCACCTAAGGCCCCTCCTATAGCGGGAGTGGCTTTAGGTGCCTAGACCAATCAGGCCCTAGGATCCTGTGGGTTGGGCAGGGTAGGGGCGGGCCCGCCTCATTTGGACGGAGGCAAGCCTGCTGGCCATACGTGTGAGGAGCCGTCCGGTCCAACTTGGAAAGTAAGACTAAGGGGGTTCCGGGGTGGGAGGGTTCGTTGGGGGGGGGTCCAGCAGGAGGGGTTGGGTACCCTCCTGCCGGCGATCTTAGGGGAGGCCATTGGGAGGACCGGCAGGAGGGGTTGGGTACCCTTCTGCTGCGATTGTCGGGAGGGCCGTTGGAGGGGGTCTACAGGAGGGGTTGGGTGCCCTCCTGCCGTGATCGCTGGGGGGAGGGTAGACTTGCAGCCGTAGCCGCGGTCACTATGCTAATCACGGCAGGGAGATCTTTGTCCCTCCTATAGCGGGAGTGGCTTTAGGTGCCTAGACCAATCAGGCCCTAGGATCCTGTGGGTTGGGCAGGGTAGGGGCGGGCCCGCCTCATTTGGACGGAGGCAAGCCTGCTGGCCATACGTGTGAGGAGCCGTCCGGTCCAACTTGGAAAGTAAGACTAAGGGGGTTCTGGGGTGGGAGGGTTCGTTGGGGGGGGGTCCAGCAGGAGGGGTTGGGTACCCTCCTATTGGCGATATAGGGGGCCGTTGGGGGGGCCGGCAGGAGGGGTTGGGCACCCTCCTACCAGTGATCATAGGGGGGCTGTTGGGGAGCTGGCAGGAGGGGTTGGATATCCTCCTGCTGCGATCGTCGGGGGTCTCCAGCAGGAGGGGTTGGGTACCCTCCTGCTGGCGATCTTAGGGGAGGCCATTGGGAGGACCGGCAGGAGGGGTTGGGTACCCTTCTGCTGCGATTGTCGGGAGGGCCGTTGGGGGGGGGTCTACAGGAGGGGTTGGGTGCCCTCCTGCCGTGATCGCTGGGGGAGGGGAGACTTGCAGCCGTAGCCGCAGTCACTATGCTAATCACGGCAGGGAGATCTTTGCCGCGATTAGGTACAGCGGCCGCGTCTACTTACCATGTAGGCTAACATTGTAAGCATTAAAAGTACATGTCGTGTTTGTTTTTGTATAGTTATTAACTAATATTTAACTAAGTTTTAAAGTTTTAAAGAATGTTTCCTTTATACGTAAATAAAGAAAAGTATTTAAAATCGTACCCGTTTGAGGCTTTTATATATGCAGCGGTGACGGTGACGGGGCGGTGAATGGGGTTGCAGTGGCGGTGACGGGGCGGTGAATGGGGTGGCAGTGGCGGTGACGGGGCGGTGAAGGGAATGGCGGTGACGGGGCGGTGCAGAGGATGGTGAGACGGGGACGGGGCGGTGACGGGGACCAATTTTTTCACCGTGTCATTCTCTAATAACCGTGTGAACATTCAGGCGTGTCGGGACATAGTGTTCGGTGAGTGTGTTCTGGTGTTGGCCCTGTGGGGGTCCCACCCTTGATGGGGACTGCTTTGGTGTGTCCTGCTTGTAAAATTACCTATGTCGGTCTGGAGAGTTGCTAAAGGAGAAAGTAGGTTACCTGCTACCATGTTTCCCCAAAAATAAGACCTACCCTGAAAATAAGCCCTAGCATGATTTTCGGGGTATGTCTTAATATAAGCCCTACCCCCAAAAATAAGCCCTAGTCACTGGCAGCAGTGCTCCCTCCCCCTCCTCCTATCTGAACCCTGACCGTGAGACCGAAATACCTGGTAACAAATATCAGCGTCGGCAGCACAGTCTGCATTGCGGCCTGCCCTTCTCATGCCCAGCCATTCTGTGCAGCGTTGCTGATGACATCATCAGTGATGCGGCATGAGAAGGGCAGGCCGCAATGCAATCTGTTCTGCCGATACTGCCGATTCCAGGTATTTCGGCTCATGGTTGGGGTTCGGATGGGAGAGATGAAAGGGACAGCAGGGGGAGGTGCGGTGGCAGGGGGGATGGGAGGAAGGGATAGAAAGATACTGCACAAGGGGATGGGTGAGAGGGGAGGAAAGATGATGCACATGTGGGGGGAGAGAAAGGAAATAGGAAGTATTGGGGTAGAAGAGAGGAAGGGAGAGATGATCATTGTACATGAAAAGAAAAAAAAAAAAAGACCTAGTACCTTTTTTGGGCCTTAAATTAATATAAGACAATGTCTTATTTTTGGAGAAATACAGTAATTTACTTTCTTTTAGCCTTTCCAGACCGGCATAGGACCCCACCCTGTCTATTGTCATTTTGTTTTTGTGGTTGTTGCACATGCAGATTTTGGGGTTTTTTTTCTGTGGTTCTAGTATTTTTCTAGGGCTGGGGAGAATTGAAGAACAGCAGCTGTGGCTTGGCTGGTGTAGCTGGCGAGCTGTGGGGACATTTTCTTGCTGGGATCTCTCCCTTGTGATTTCCAACAGCCTTCAGATATATTAGTTATTACTCTTGTTTGGAGTCTTGCTTATTTCTGTTTCAAGTTCTTTGTTCTGCTTGGCTATTTGGCAGACTGATCAGAATAGGAAAAGGTACCTATTAAACATAGAAACATAGAATATGACGGCAGAAAAGGGCCATCGGCCCAACACGTCTGCCCACACAAAAGAACCCTCCCCTTAAAAGAACACTCCCCTAAGCAATTCCCCGAAGTGAACCCACATGTTTATCCCATCGTTTCTTGAAGTCAAGCACGTTGCTGGCCTCAACTACCTGACTTGGAAGGCCATTCCAACGATCAACCACCCTTTTGGTGAAGAAATACTTCCTGATGTCACCATGAAATCTCCCACCCTTGAGTTTGAGCGGATGCCCTCTTGTTGCCATGGGATCCATAAGAAAAAGGATATCTTCCTCCACCTCAATACGGCCTGTAAGATATTTGAACATCTCTATCATGTCTCCCCTCTCTCTGCGTTCTTCGAGAGAATATAGATGCAGCCTGCTTAGTCGCTCTTCATATGGGAGATCCTTGAGTCCTGAGACCATCTTGGTGGCCATTCGCTGGACTGATTCTATTCTCTTCACATCTTTTTGATAATGTGGCGTCCAAAACTGAACACTATTCCAGAGTTTTGTTTCAGTCTCCACCTGCTGGTCATGATGAGATATATACCCACTTGTAAGATACCTATGCTGGTCTGGAGAAGCTACAAAAGTAAATTAGCAGGTAAGAACCTAATTTCTCCTTGCTTTTACTGGTCTTTTGTCCTCACTGGTCCTTTGCAGTTTGTGTTCATTTATTTGAATGCTGATTGACCTTTGCAGTGGAATGAGACAAGAGTCATGACACTCCTCCTGAACTCTTGACCTTTTTCGCCTTTAAGGCAATAGCTAGTTTCACTTCTTCCAGTAGCATAAAAAGTCAAGTAAAACCTGAGGAATTTGTTGTTGTTGTTAACCCAGCAGTTCTCTATACTTCTGCAGAAGTCCAGTTTAATCAGAACAAGTCTCCAAGAGAAACTGCACTAGGAGAGAAAGTGGCTTGGTAGTTAAAGCAATGGGCTGAGAACAGGGAATACCAAGATTCAAATTCTGATTCTGCCATTGACACTCTTGAAACATTAGTCATGTCACTTTACCTTCCATTGTATGCTGTTTGGGACAGGAATGTATTGTACCTGAATTTTTATCACCACTGTACAATGTTACAAAAATGAGGCAGTTTTAGGCTAGAGTATCAGAGTCCCTTTTTTTGTCTCTCATCCCCCTAATTATCAGTAGCTTTTTTGACAGTTGGCAACCTTTTCACAGTAGTTATGAAAGCACGCGACTCTGCTTTTGAAGGAGCACCACTGCCTGCAAAATTTTGATTAGTGCACAAAACATTAATCTTCACTTTCAAAGATTTACATTTAGGTACACCTGATTAGTTATCAAAGATTTTGGTACCATACAGACCAATTAGAAATTTACGTTCTTCCAACACTCAGCAGTTGTCTCTTATCTACCCTCAGTGGACCTGGCAAGACTGACTTCAATACGAAATTCTGCCTTTTTTGCTTCTGCACCATATTTATTGAATTCTCTTCCTATCGAATTATGTACTGAACTTTCTTATACTAAATTTAGAAGCCTTTTGAAAATCTTTTCAATTTAGCATACTCTTAGAAGGTTATTATTATCTACTGTAATTAGACCTTTTTGAATTGGAACTTAGGGAGGGATTCCAGACTGCAGCTTTTGTAGTCCTTTTTTTTAGATTATATTTATTGTTCCTTTTAATGAAGTTCCTTTCTTTTGCTTTTAAATTTGTAAACTGATCTGCTGTTACTGCGAAGGGCAGTCCATAAGTACTAATAAACATATTAGCAGATATATTTTCTGTTGAAACTATCACATTTGTCAGTGCTAATATATTTGTTCATTCTATTATTGCTTTTATCCCACAGGTTAATGACACCAGGAAGCGAGATCTGTTTTGTGCAAAAGCACATGGGCTTGGTCCCTGGCTGGGGAGGAGGTGCAAGGCTAGTTCAAATCGTTGGTGGCCAGCAATCCCTTAAACTGCTAAATGGTGCTCTCAGAATGGATCCTGCGAAAGCATTAAATGCAGGACTGATAGATGATATTTTACCATCAGATGAAGGGAAAGCTTTAGAAGAGGCACAGCGTTGGTTATCCCAATATACAGGGGCCCCAGTTGAAGTAATCCAAGGTTTGAAAAAGGTAGTGACAGCAGGAAGAGAATTACCACTGGAGGACGCCTTGAAGAGTGAGAAGGAAATTTTTGGAACACTATGGGGTGGGCCTGCCAATTTACAGGCATTGGCTCGAGGATCTAAACACAAATAATTGAGAACCATTAAGATTGACTTTTTGGAAGCAAAACCTCCCAAAGGTATTAATGTATTGTACTGAGTATGTTCACTTCCACAAACCCTGTCCAAAGGCAAGCCGCTGTGGATTGCTTCCTGGGTGATTGTGACAACTGACGCCATATTCGGGGCTGGGCTGCTCTGTGCAATCGTCATCCCATTCAGGGGCATTGGACACTCTCCCAAAGGAAATAATAGGTCAATCGGAACTGAGGGCCAATAGTTTGGCTTTGGTGAAATTACAGAAGACTTTGGAGAGCCATGCAGTCAGGGTCTTTTCTGACAATGGAACAAAGAAAGTGTCCCTGACTCTGGAAGCTCGTCTGCTCTTTCACTGGGCAGAACATCACCTCCAGGTGCTATCATAAGAGCATAAGAATAGCCTTACTGGGTCAGACCAGTAGTCCATCTAGCCCAGTATCACGTCTTCACGGAGGCCAATCCAAGTAACAAGTACCTAGTAAAAACCCAAATAGTAGCATTCCATGCCAACGATGCAGGGAAAGCAGTGGCTTCTATTGATGATATGTAAGACACCATGGGCATGCCCAGTTGTTATTAAGAATTAAAACTGGAAAATAAAAGCATGCAAGATGATATAAGATTAATTTTGAAATTATTTGGGATAAATGAATCAGGTGAATTGTGGAACTGTCTGTAAAAGGTTATTTTAAATTGGCTATGATAGAATCAAACTGAATGATTCTAAGCTGGAGTTCTTGGAAAGAAAAAATAGTCCCGAGTTAGAGAGGGAAAAAAAAGCTGATATGTACAAAGTTAAAACAAAGGAAAAGCTTATATTAAGAACTGTCAGGAAGATCCCATTGTCGGGTAGCAGAAAAATAGGAAGTAGGCTTTACAAAGAGAACAAAAAACAGATGTCTGCTTTCCATAGATTAGGATGCACATTACATTTGAGGAAGGTTATGAAAAAGCTATAAAAGGTAAAAAAGTAAAGTACATAAGAAAAAAGTAAAATACTGACACCTGCTGGGTTTAGAAATTGGGCTTAGCATTGGCAAATTTAGGATTTAAATGTAAAATGATGTGATGTATTCCTGGGAAGGAAGTCATGTGATCAACTGTGCCATTGTATTCTAACATGATAATTATTACAAAATGTCAGATTAGGTATAAAAAGTCTGTTTTTAACCCTCCTTTGGAGAGCAGAAAATTTGATAACATGTATGGCTCTCCCCAGACATGAAAGGCATTAATAAAGATGAATTTGATTATTACATGGCTTTTTTCCATGTCTGTTGATTTGAATTCACAGAATGGATTCCCTTGCCTAGTCATATTGGGAGAGGAAGCCCATTCTGGTAAATCTTTTGGCCCCGTTATTCAAGTCTCTCAGCCTGGCTTGAACTTTGGTGACTGCTGATGTGCAGAAGGGATTCTGTCCCCCCCCCCCTGGAAGTTGAATTGACTAGCCCTATTGTGTGCAGTAATTCACTCCAGAGATTAGATTGTGGAGCTGAATTGGCAAAGTGCTCCAAAGTAAGTTTGAAAAAGGTATGAGAGGGGCGAGAGGTTGAAGCAAATATTGTGCAACTGCCACAGGTCCTGACAACCTCCAGAGAAGGGTAAAGCAATGTATTTTGTATATACAAAAAAAAAAAAAAAAGCACAAAATAGAAAAAAATGAAAAATCTTTCTTGGAAAAATAAAAAAATATGTAGGAAATACAAAAAAAGAAATATTGCATATTTCTGGCCAGAAGTAATAATGAAATTAGTGCCTGTTTTAAAGTAATCTTATTGGATTCTAAAATTAAGTTCTATCCACAGGCAGATAGCTCATGAGCTTAGAAAAAGAAAAATTCCCTCTGATTACTTAAAACTTTTAAGGTTGTAAAAATGTTGTCTCCTTTTTTTTCCACTTCTGTCACTTCCCTGATTTTTCTCAGAGCAGCATGAACAAGCAAATGGCTATGGCTTTAGTTTACTAATGTTTTGCTCGCAAGTGCTTAGAAAAAGCACAATTACTTACCGTAACAGGTGTTATCCAGGGACAGCAGGCATATATTCTCACATGTGGGTGACGTCATCTACGGAGCCCCAGCGCGGACAGCTTTTCAAGCAAACTTGATTGAAGTTTTAAGTTTGCACACTGCACCACGCATGTGCTAGCCTTCCTGCCCACTAGAGGGCGCATCTCCACCTCGTGGTCCTCAGTTCCATATCAAGCAAAGAAGCCATCCCCGGGGAGGTGGGCGGGTTGTGAGAATATATGCCTGCTGTCCCTGGATAACACCTGTTACGGTAAGTAACTGTGCTTTATCCCAGGACAAGCAGGCATGATATTCTCACATGTGGGTGACCTCCAAGCCAACCAAAAAAGGGCAGGTGGGAGGATGGCAATTTAGGAAAACAGATTACGTAACACCGACTGGCCAAACCGGCCGTCGCTTCTGGACAAAGTATCCAGACAGTAGTGGGAGGTGAACGTATGAACCGAAGATCAAGTGGCAGCTTTACATATGTCCTCCACAGGAGTAGAACGGAGGAACGCAACAGAAGCTGCCATCGCCCGGACCTTATGCCCGGTGACTCGACCCGGAAGCGTAAGACCAGCCTGAGCGTAGCAAAAAGAAATACAAGCAGCCAGCCAGTTTGACAAGGTGCGCTTGGAATCAGGGTGTCCCAGACGATTAGGATCAAAGGACAAAAACAATTGAGCAACCTTCCGGTGAGATTTGGTGCGTTGGAGATAAAAGGCCAACGCCCTCTTACAGTCAAGCGTGTGAAGTGCCGCCTCACCTGGATGAGAGTGGGGCTTCGGGAAGAACACCGGAAGAACAATAGACTGATTGAGGTGGAAATCAGAAACAATCTTAGGTAAAAATTTAGGATGGGTGCGTAGAACCACCTTGTCATGATGAAACACAGTAAAAGGCGGGTCTGCAACCAGAGCCTGCAGCTCACTAATCCTACGAGCGGACGTGAGCGCAATCAAAAAGAGCACCTTCCAAGTGAGAAACTTAAGAAGGGACTTGTCAATAGGCTCAAAAGGAGGTTTCATCAGCTGAGCCAAGACCACATTAAGATCCCAAACCACAGGAGGGGGCTTCAGAGGAGGATTAACATTCATTAGGCCCCTCATGAACCGAACCACCAGAGGATGAAGAGAGAGGGATCGCCCCTCTAGTCGCCGGTGGAAAGCAGCAATCGCACTAAGATGCACCCTAATAGAAGACGTCTTCAGCCCAGACTTGGACAAATGCAACAAATATTCCAGAACCGAGGACACCTGAACCGAACTCGGATCCAGACTGTGCGAGGAACACCAGGATGAAAATCTGGTCCACTTCTGGGAGTAACAAAGCCGAGTCGAGACCTTGCGCGAGGCTTCCAACACCTCCCTGACCGCCGAAGTCAAGGGGAAAGGAACCAAGCCGTCAGATGTAAGGACTGAAGATTGGGATGCAGCAGCGAACCCCGACTCTGAGACAGCAAAGAGGGAAAAACAGGCAGAAGTAGAGGTTCCCTGACACTGAGTTGAAGGAGCAGGGAAAACCAGTGCTGACGAGGCCAACGAGGCGCAATGAGAATCATAGTGGCCCTGGACGATTTCAGATGAACCAGGGTCCTCAAGATCAGAGGGAAAGGAGGAAACGCATAGAGAAACCTCTCTCCCCAGTCGAGAAGAAAGGCATCGGCCTCGAGACGGTCCGGGGAGTACATCCGCGAACAAAAAAGGGGCAGTTTGTGAGTCTCCGGAGAAGCAAACAGATCCACCTGAGGAGTCCCCCAGCGGTCGAAGACCTCGCGCAGCACTCGGGAGTTGAGCGACCACTCGTGCGGCTGAAGGAGACGACTGAGTTTGTCGGCCAGACAATTGTCCTTCCCCTGAATATAAACCGCCCGCAGGAAGAAGTTCTGGGAGACCGCCCATTCCCAAAGGCGCAGTGCTTCCTGACATAGGGATCAAGAGCCCGTCCCCCCTTGCTTGTTTACATAATACATCGCCACCTGGTTGTCCGTCCGCACGAGCACTACTTGATGGCAGAAAGCTCGAGCAGCCAGAAAAATGGCACGAAGCTCCAACACATTGATGTGACAAAGACGGTCCTCGGCCGACCATAGACCCTGCGTTCGCAGACCGTCGAGATGTGCCCCCCACGCGTACTCCGAGGAATCCGTGGTCAGGACCTTGCGACACGGAGGCACGAGAAACAGCAAACCCCCTGAAAGACTGGAAGAGTTGGTCCACCAACGGAGCGAGTGTCTCAAAGAAGGAGTCACTGTTATCGGACAAGAGACTGGGTCTCGATCCTGCCGCCATTGAGAGGCCAGAGTCCACTGAGGAAGCCTCAGATGCAAGCGGGCAAAGGGAGTGACGTGGACCGTCGATGCCATGTGGCCCAGAAGGATCATCATCCGCTGAGCCGACACCACGGATCGCCTCAAAACTTGGCGACTTAACCGCAGCAAGGCCTCCCGCCGAGGAGGGGGGAGGAAAGAGCGGAGGCGAACCGTGTCCAGCACGGCTCCTGTAAACTGGAGAAACTGAGCCGGGCACAACTGAGACTTGGGAAAGTTCACTTCGAACCCTAGACGTTGAAGTAAGATGATAGTCTGTTGGGTCGCTAAGATAACTCCCTCCTTGGTCGGGGCCTTGATCAGCCAATCGTCCAGGTAGGGAAAGACCTGTAGCCCCCGAGAGCGCAGGGCCGCCGCGACTACCACCATACACTTCGTGAATACCCGAGGGGACGACGCCAGACCAAAGGGAAGGACCCGATACTGAAGGTGCAAATCTCCCACTTGGAACCGTAAGAACTTGCGGAAAGCGGGATGCACCGGAACATGGGTATATGCTTCCTTCAAGTCCAGGGAGCACATCCAATCCCCTTCCTCCAACAGGGGGTACAAAACCGGAAGCGATAACATACGGAACTTCTCCCGGACCAGGAACCTGTTGAGCTTCCGGAGGTCCAAAATGGGGCGCAAATCCCCGGTCTTTTTCGGGACCAAAAAGTAACGGGAGTAAAAACCCCGACCCCGCTGGTCGAGAGGGACAAGCTCCACTGCCCGTAGGCTCAACAAGGCCCTGGCCTCGGCCAGAAGGGCCAACTGGGTCCGACTGGACGGACAAGCGCTGGGTGGCATGTCTGGAGGCTGCGCTAAGAAGTTGAGCGAATAGCCCTCGGAGATGGTCCGGAGCACCCATGCGTCGGATGTAATCTCGGTCCAAGCCCCGTAAAAGGACCTGAGTCGACCCCCAATGGGGAGGGGGTCCGGCGATACTGCGGAGGGGGCCCGCCCCCAACCGCACATCCCTTCAAAAGGACGGCGACGGCTTGTACGCTCCCTGCGCTGGGGGTTTTGACTGACCTCCCCTACCCTGTTGGGGTGGGCGTCGGGCCGGAGGTCTCGAGAAGGCCGGCGTAGATTTCTGCGGGTATCTTCTCGGGGGTTGCCGAAAAGGTTTTTGCGGCAGGGCCCTAGGTTTAGGGCGGACCAGGGAGGCAAGAGAGCACTCCTGCTCCGACAGACGTTTGGTCGCCGCCTCCAAGGAGTCGTCAAACAACTCAGAACCCACGCAGGGCAAATTCGCCAAACGCTCCTGCAGGTTGGGGTCCATCTCGAGGGTACGGAGCCACGCCAGCCGGCGCATAGCCACCGCACAGGCCGATACCCTCGAGGCGAGTTCAAAGGCGTCGTACACAGCATGGAATAGGTACAGGCGTAGTTGAGAGAGATTTGACATAAAGGTGACGAACCTTTCCCTATGGGAATCAGGTAGGACGTCCCGATAACTGGGGAGGTCCTTCACCATGTTACGCAAGTACGAAGAAAATGCAAAGGCGTAATTTAGGACCCTCGTCGCCATCAGAGAGTTAGCGTAGAGGCGACGACCAAATTTGTCGAGGGTCCGCCCTTCCCTCCCAGGTGGGACCGCTGCAGACACCCTGGAAGGTTGCGTCCTCTTGAGCGCCGACTCCACCAGGAGCGATTGGTGAGAGAGTTGTGCCCTCTCGAACCCCTTAGGAGGAATGGTCCGGTATTTCGACTCCATCTTAGACGGCACCACCGTGACCGTAAGAGGGGCTTCCAAATTTCTGAGGAAGGTCTGATGAAGGACCTTATTCAGTGGAAGGCGAGGGGATTCCCTTGGGGGAGTAGGAAGATCCTGCTCCTCCAAAAACTCTTTGGTGTAATGGGAACCTGCCAACAAGTCCAAGCCCAAAGCACCCGCCATATCCTGCACAAACCTGGAGAATGACGAAGGTCTGGCAGGCGGAGAAGGGGTCCGAGATCTCCCCGCCGAGCAGAAGGGAGAGGCCTCGCGGGAGTACCTCGGCTCTCTACCCGACCCCGATCCCCACGAGGCTCGCTCCCGGGACCTCGAGGGGGTCGGGGACCGGTCATGCCTGTAGGAACCCTTGGGGGAACCCCCCGGGGTACGAGGTACCGAGGCCCGTCCCTTCCGCCCCGGCGAGGAGGCACGGGAACTCTCTCTGACAGGGGAGCGAAAAAGACTAGGGTTATCCAGGCGGAGCTCCGAGACCTGTAAGGTCTCGCCCCCGAGCGGCGACGAGCGACCGCGCCTCCGAGGCGAGGCCCGAGATCGCTTGGTCTTCCTCGGACGGCGCCTCGCCCGAGGCCCGCCCGAAGGCGAGAAGCCTCACGAGGACCTCGAGGAAGAAGTGGACGAGATCCTCTGCACCCGGCGCATCTTGTCACAGGGCCGCACGCTACACTCAGGCTGGGCCACCGATGCCGGGTCCGAGGGCAAAGCCGGGGTCGAGGTAGTACGAGTCTCGGGGCCCGAAGCCACAGTACCCGAGACCGAGGTCGCCAACTGCGGGGCAGCCGAGACCGATGCAGTCGAGGCCGAAGCCTGCTGCAGGTGCTCATTGGCCCCGGACAGCTCCGAGGCGATCAAAGCCCGGAGCAAGTCCTGGAAAGCCGGGATCCCCATCGTAGGCGGCAGCACCGAGTCCGGTCGATGCTCCCTGGAGGAAGACCCTCCCGCCGTCGAGGAGCCCGAGGATGGCTTCTTGGTCGATCCCGGAGCTGAGGAGGGAAGTGAAGACTTACCCGAGGCAGGCTTGGACGAGGCAACAGGCTTCGATGGGACCGAAGGAAGTGGCAAAGTCGAGGGGCCCGAGGCCGAGGTCAAGGCCGAAGCCGAGGCCGAACTCGAGGCCTTCCCGGCCGGGGAATCAACGGCGAAAAGTTCCGCCATGCGGGCCCGGCGGCATTTGAGAGCCCTTTTCTGAAAAGTGGCACACCGGGAACAAGAGTCAGTCGGGTGCTGAGGGCCCAAGCACCGCAAACAGCACCGGTGAGGGTCTGTGATGGACAAGAGTCGGTCGCACCGACTGCACTTTTTAAAGCCCGTCACAGGACGGGACATGGGCCCAAAAAGTGGCCGGGAACAGACGAGGTCCCACGGCCGCGGCTACCGGGAGCCCCCGGAGCGACAGAAGAAAAACAAAATTTTTTTTTTTTTTTTTTTTTTCGACGAAAACTGAAAGAAATCAACAAAAGAACAAAGAAAAACGCAGCGACCGCGTCGAAAACAGGACACAGCCGCGGCGACAGAAGGCAAATTGAAGAGCACAATTTTCCACAGGGCTTCTGACTCCGCGGATGAAATTGAACTGAGGACCACGAGGTGGAGATGCGCCCTCTAGTGGGCAGGAAGGCTAGCACATGCGTGGTGCAGTGTGCAAACTTGAAACTTCAATCAAGTTTGCTTGAAAAGCTGTCCGCGCTGGGGCTCCGTAGATGACGTCACCCACATGTGAGAATATCATGCCTGCTTGTCCTGGGATAAAATGGAAAAACTGCTTTCAATGTCTAATGAATTGTTCAGCTATGGACATAAATCCTTTGTTCAGTGATATTTCCTGTTTTTGCTGTAGCTGAATGGTATGTCAGAATTCCGAATATAGATGTGGTTGTGTCTGTGTGGAACTCCAGCAAATGTATATGGTTTGTGCCATTTATGCCCGAGTTTATTTGTAATACTGGTTACTACCTTATTAGTGATCAGGAATATTCTGGATTTGAATAATTTTGGCTTAGATGTTAAATCTTTGAAATATGTTCCAATACTGTGATTTCACCTCAGCTTTAAATAAAAAGTTACAATGGAAACTAAGTCTTGCGTCCTGTTGAAAGACAGTGTTTGCATCCTGTTTATTAAAGACAGGAAATGGGACTCAGGATCACATTACTGACAATAGCTCTTCTAAGAAATGTTGAATTTCTAATTGTTTAACTTTAGAATATAATTAATACCCAGGTTTTCTTGTGGTTCCACATATTCTATTGTTTTATTTTTTTAATAAATATTATGAGGACAAAACAACAAAATATATTCATATAATTAAAAAATGTTGTCTGACTGTGGCACTGAGAAACACTCCCGATTCAAACCCAGCATGCACCCAAAATAAAAGGGAGAAGAAGCCTCAGATTAACATAGCAGTGAGAGATGCTCAGAGGCACAAGAAAAACCCCCACTTTCAATACGTTCATAGGCAAAAAACCTCATTTTACAGCATAGGTTTAGAACAGGACAAAGCCACGTTCAAGGATTTAGCTGGAAAAGACAACTTGAGCTCTCACGCTGTCATGTCTCGTACACCTAAAACCAAATCCAAGGAGGAAAACAAGGTTCAACTGTCTGCAGTGAAAAACAATCCAGAACAAACAAAGCAAAAAACTGCAGACCTGGTACACGATGCAGGCAGGCTTTATTATGACAAGTAAATTTAGGTTAAAAACCTTTTACCAGGTGAGGGACCCAACACGGTCCGTGTTTCGGACTAACCTTCGTCAGGGGTCCTAATAGGTACAAATACAATATTTAAAACAAACATATTTAAAAATACAGTATATTTAAAAATTTTTTTAAAAAAAACAATATATTAATTACAATAATGGTCCAATTTATTCAATTAAAAAAATAGATTATATTAAAAAATAAAAAGAAGAGAAAGAAGGAAAAATATTCCATAAAAAGAATAAATGATATGATGGATAATTTAATTTTTAATTAATCTATATATATCTAATGAGAAACACATAAAATATACCGAGGAAATAAAAAAAGGAAAGTGAAGAAAGAAGAACCAATAAAAACAAATTGAATAATGTAAATATATGATACATACCAATTTTGGTAAAGCAGAAAATTATCAAAAGAAAAAAAAAAAAAAAAAAAAAAAAAAGCCTTGGGTGATTAGCTATCAAGGGACATAAAAAAAGGCATATCAACAATAAAAATCATCATAAACATATAACTTAGTCAAAATTAAAATGAATAATATAATTTGGGATGAAATGTAACACTAGCCAAATAAAAGTCATAAAACACTATGATATACAGCAATGATAACAATGGTAATTAAAAATAAAGACAATTAACAACAATTAGAAACAATTAGAATATTAGCACTAGCCAAATAAAACACTAGCCAAATAAATGTCATAAGTCACTATGATATACAGCAATGAAACAACAATGATGATTAGAAATAAGGAAATTGACACCAGTTGAGAGCAATTAGAAACAATACAACCATTAGGTAATTACTAATCGTATACTATTGAATGTGAAAGGAAGCCAATTACCAACAATTAAAAGTAATTAAAAACAGTACAACCATAGGATAGTTACTGATCATATGCTATTAAAATGAGAAGACAACCCAGATAATGAGAGGTATACTCATGTTAAAAAATCATCATTTTTTATGAAAAACCTTAACCCTGCAGTGATTATGAAATCAATAAAGAGATATATATGTATATATGCCAAACCACTATATATTTACTCATTTGCAGAGGCACCCCAACCAAATATTATATTGTATTCTATTATAACAAGAGAAACCCCATATAGAAATACTTGTGGCTTACAAAAGAAAGTAGGATTCAGAGCAGATGTCACAGATTGTATGCTTTAAAGACAGATATTACAAAATAAAGAATATGCAGAAAAAATGTGAAACATAATGGATGAAATTGAACAGCAGAGCGTTTGAAAACGATAAACAGCAGAACTAAGAGAAAAGCAGGCATATACAAAAGAGAGGAGAGAAGTAAAAGTCACAACAACAAATAAAGATGAAAATAGAGACTTACCCGATAGGTGACATGCTGAAAAAACCGCCCGAGTGAAACTGAAGTTTGATTCCAGTGAAGCTATATATGGAAAGAGGCCGTAAAGTGCAATCGCAAATTTGCCGAAAAATTGTAGTAAAATGCCAGATCAATTGTGAAAAAATGAAAGATACTAAGAATTAAAAAAACAACAAACAAACATGCTGAAGAAGGAAGGGATTAATTGTAAAATATGTGTCTGTGTGTGTAGAGGATTGTAATTAGTATAAATAAAGGATAAATAAAGAGTAAATAGGCAGAACAAAACTAGCCAATCATCTTGTTTATAGGCGTGTCCATTCATGAGAAAGGAAGGGACTCAGACTAAAAGAATATATTAAGCAACAATTATGTCAGATGTCTAGATAAGTTATTGTGTGATAAAATAATAAAAGATATAAATATGAATAGTGGGTATTATGGAAGATATAGAGAAAATAGTATAAAGATAGCTTTTTGTTTAATGAATAATGAATTAAGAAAAAGAAAAAAGGAGAAAAAAAGGGGAACTCAACAATCTATATTTTGTATAAATAATATCTAAGCAACATGATAAAACAATGGAATCATGAAATATATGACATAAAATTAAAAACATGTAGCAATAATAATAAGTATTTAAATAACATATACTAAAGAAGTAAAAAATTATTATTATTAAAACAATAAGAAAATTATATATATGTAAATGGTTGTTTAAGTCTCAAATATAAATACAACAAAAAACATATGTTGAAAACATGTGGCAGTTATTATATAAAAAAAACTAAAAGACATAAAAATTGAAGAACAAAAGTTAAAGAAAAGGACGGTAATCTATTTCTGCATTAAGACCTGCAGGTATAATTGTATTAAGTTCAAAAATCGTCCTTTGTTCTGTCCGTAGCAGGACATTATCAATATCACCACCTCTCCAGTTCTTTTTATAAGTTTTGAATATCAAAAAGCGTAATTCATCAATAGTGTGTGAAAAGTCTCTCCAATGTTGAGCCAAGGGCGCTGTTAATATTTCTCTTAAGATACAGCTTCTATGTTCTATAATCCTTGTCTTTATCTTCCTCTTGGTCTTGCCCACATATAATAAATTGCAAGGACATCTGATGATGTAAATGACACATTCAGTGTTACAGTTACTGCTGAAGTTTAACTTATATGATTTTCCAGTCCGTGGATGTATAAAAGTAGTGACATGCATAGAATGCTTGCAAACTGAGCATTTCATGCATGGTTGATGTCCAGTGTGAACATGCTGGATCGTATTCTCTACAGGAAGTGCAGATGGCACAAGTTGATCTCTTAAGTTGGTATTACGAGAAAGTGCAATCAAAGGCTTCTTACCATTAAAACATGGATGTAACTCCAAAATATGCCAATGAGATTTGATAATATGCTGAACCTTCCCAGAGAGGTACGAATGTTTCAGGACACAAGTAAAATCTGGCACTTTGCGTTTCTTATTTCCTGTTTGAAGTAAATTTTCTCGGTGTTGGCATAGTGATCGTTGGTAGCATTGAGCAATCTCTGTGGTGGGATACCCTCTTTGAATGAATCTTTGAGCCATAGAAGGAGCTTGTCGTTCAAATTCATTTT
The DNA here is from genome assembly GCF_902459505.1 of Geotrypetes seraphini. Lineage (NCBI taxonomy): Eukaryota > Metazoa > Chordata > Amphibia > Gymnophiona > Dermophiidae > Geotrypetes > Geotrypetes seraphini. The sequence goes on from NC_047086.1 coordinate 217,304,137, forward strand.
GTGTTGTACACAATCTCTTAAGTCTCAAAAATTGACTGTATGGAAGATTCTTTTTAAGTGCATGCTGATGAAAGCTTGTATAATGTAAATAATTATTCTTATCTGTTGGTTTCTTATAAATAGTAGTATGGAATCCATAACGGGTTTTGGAGATCATAATGTCCAAAAAGGGAATGTGGTCTTCATGGAATTCCATTTTGAACTTCAGATTATGATCACATGTGTTGATCCATTCTAAAAAAGTCTTGAGTTTGGGAACACTGCCTTTCCATAGAATAAAAATATCATCTATATATCTCTTATAGAGTCTTACTTCATTTGGAAGAACAACCTCCTCTTGAGGAAGAAGAAGATAATTCACAATCCATCTTTGACACTTGGAAAGAAATTATTATTATGAACAGAGAAATTATCAGAGCAGATCTTCATTTTGCCTATCTTTTAGAATATTGCCGGAAACAGATGATTCCCAGAGGTTTGAGAATAATGAAAGGTCCCACTATGTACACTGATGACCAGGCATTCTTAGACAAATGGTGCTGTATTCTAAATAAATGTTCATTAGATTTGATGATTCTTTTGATAGAAACCTCTAAACAGAAATCTGAATCAATTAGGTCCAAAATTGAAGCCAAATTAGAGTATGCTAAGAAAGAAGACTCAAATTTTGACCACATAATACAGGATGTGGACAATAAAATGAGTGAATACAAAAAAGATATTAAGGTTAATAAAAAAGAAAAATTGAAAAGGGACATCTTAGATTACCAAAATGGAGATATATACCCATGGGGGAAATCTAAAGTTCACCCCAGAAGGAGATCAATACATAGATCTAATTCCCGCAATTCTAGATCTCGTACTAGATATAATAGAGACAATAGGGATAATAGAATCCACTTTAATTCCACCAATTACACACAGGGTGGAGACCGTGGCAGAAAACGTATTAGGAGTTGTTCTGATGAAGAATACACATCAACAGTCACTAGTCCTACAAATGCCAATATTCCTATAGTCTCTAGCCCACAAGCCGATATACCATTACCAAGACAGTCACAGAATAATAGTTCTCATTTTTTAGAATCACTATGGAACACAATGAACTACAAGAATCCGAACAACATATACAATCAGGGTGGTCGGAACAGGAAATTCCAAGGGTATCTGGATCAATACAGGCCTCCATACAGGGGAGGATATCGAGGCACACGCAGAGGCAGGGCCCCCTTCAATCCCCATTACAAAGCCTAACCAATGAAATACCAGTTATTAACTTATCATCTCATCCATTAACGGCAACTCAAATTAACGTTCTTCAAAAGGGCTTGTCCTTTGTTCCTTCAACTAAATATGATGCATTTCAAACCCGTGTAGATCTCTATAAGTTTAAAAGAAAACTAAACATTCATCATTTTTTTAATAAAGATCAAATAATAAATACATATACGGACACATCCATTTTAAGAAAAAAGTCCAAATGGATTCCTCCAGGAACGTGCGATCCAATCATTAATACATTTTATGAGTGTGTTCTAAAAGATATAGAGAAGATAGAGAAGAAACAAAGATTCATAAAATATAATCCAAACATGGATTCTTTGGAATTTAAGGCCATTGATGAACTTAAGAAAAACTATAATTTGGTCATCAAACCTGCAGACAAAGGTGGTGGCATAGTGGTCATGGACAGGGATAAATATGTCAACGAGATTCATCGACAAATTACAGACACCACTTTTTATACTTCTCTTGACCATGATCCTACATCTTCATTAATGGACGATATTAAAGAACTAGTCGACATAGCATATAGTGCAGGTTATATTACTCAAAAAGAAAAACAATTCCTGGTTAATGAATACCCTGTAATACCGACAATATATATACTTCCAAAAATTCATAAATCCATGACAGATCCACCTGGAAGGCCTATAATCTCAGCAATTGGTTCAGTTTTAGAACCCCTTTCAGATTTTGTTGACTTTTTTCTTCGACCATATGTACCCCTCATACCTTCCTATATTCGAGACTCAGCACATATGATCAATATTCTAGATAAATTTGATGGAGACTTAGAAGACATCATCCTGGTAACACTTGATATTGAGTCCCTTTACACTAATATTCCCCAAATGGAAGCAATCAATATTATCAAAAAAACATTGAACAATAGAACCACTTCTGAACGTATACCTAATAGACTTATCATTACAGCCGCAACTATAGCATTGACACAAAACTACTTCAGCTTTTTAGGTCACTTCTTCTTACAAATTAAAGGGACAGCCATGGGAGCTTCTATGGCTCCTGACATAGCCAACCTATATGTAGCAAATTTTGAAGATAAATTTCTATCTAATCATGAATATCAAAATGAAGTAAGACTCTATAAGAGATATATAGATGATATTTTTATTCTATGGAAAGGCAGTGTTCCCAAACTCAAGACTTTTTTAGAATGGATCAACACATGTGATCATAATCTGAAGTTCAAAATGGAATTCCATGAAGACCACATTCCCTTTTTGGACATTATGATCTCCAAAACCCGTTATGGATTCCATACTACTATTTATAAGAAACCAACAGATAAGAATAATTATTTACATTATACAAGCTTTCATCAGCATGCACTTAAAAAGAATCTTCCATACAGTCAATTTTTGAGACTTAAGAGATTGTGTACAACACAAAATGAATTTGAACGACAAGCTCCTTCTATGGCTCAAAGATTCATTCAAAGAGGGTATCCCACCACAGAGATTGCTCAATGCTACCAACGATCACTATGCCAACACCGAGAAAATTTACTTCAAACAGGAAATAAGAAACGCAAAGTGCCAGATTTTACTTGTGTCCTGAAACATTCGTACCTCTCTGGGAAGGTTCAGCATATTATCAAATCTCATTGGCATATTTTGGAGTTACATCCATGTTTTAATGGTAAGAAGCCTTTGATTGCACTTTCTCGTAATACCAACTTAAGAGATCAACTTGTGCCATCTGCACTTCCTGTAGAGAATACGATCCAGCATGTTCACACTGGACATCAACCATGCATGAAATGCTCAGTTTGCAAGCATTCTATGCATGTCACTACTTTTATACATCCACGGACTGGAAAATCATATAAGTTAAACTTCAGCAGTAACTGTAACACTGAATGTGTCATTTACATCATCAGATGTCCTTGCAATTTATTATATGTGGGCAAGACCAAGAGGAAGATAAAGACAAGGATTATAGAACATAGAAGCTGTATCTTAAGAGAAATATTAACAGCGCCCTTGGCTCAACATTGGAGAGACTTTTCACACACTATTGATGAATTACGCTTTTTGATATTCAAAACTTATAAAAAGAACTGGAGAGGTGGTGATATTGATAATGTCCTGCTACGGACAGAACAAAGGACGATTTTTGAACTTAATACAATTATACCTGCAGGTCTTAATGCAGAAATAGATTACCGTCCTTTTCTTTAACTTTTGTTCTTCAATTTTTATGTCTTTTAGTTTTTTTTTATATAATAACTGCCACATGTTTTCAACATATGTTTTTTGTTGTATTTATATTTGAGACTTAAACAACCATTTACATATATATAATTTTCTTATTGTTTTAATAATAATAATTTTTTACTTCTTTAGTATATGTTATTTAAATACTTATTATTATTGCTACATGTTTTTAATTTTATGTCATATATTTCATGATTCCATTGTTTTATCATGTTGCTTAGATATTATTTATACAAAATATAGATTGTTGAGTTCCCCTTTTTTTCTCCTTTTTTCTTTTTCTTAATTCATTATTCATTAAACAAAAAGCTATCTTTATACTATTTTCTCTATATCTTCCATAATACCCACTATTCATATTTATATCTTTTATTATTTTATCACACAATAACTTATCTAGACATCTGACATAATTGTTGCTTAATATATTCTTTTAGTCTGAGTCCCTTCCTTTCTCATGAATGGACACGCCTATAAACAAGATGATTGGCTAGTTTTGTTCTGCCTATTTACTCTTTATTTATCCTTTATTTATACTAATTACAATCCTCTACACACACAGACACATATTTTACAATTAATCCCTTCCTTCTTCAGCATGTTTGTTTGTTGTTTTTTTAATTCTTAGTATCTTTCATTTTTTCACAATTGATCTGGCATTTTACTACAATTTTTCGGCAAATTTGCGATTGCACTTTACGGCCTCTTTCCATATATAGCTTCACTGGAATCAAACTTCAGTTTCACTCGGGCGGTTTTTTCAGCATGTCACCTATCGGGTAAGTCTCTATTTTCATCTTTATTTGTTGTTGTGACTTTTACTTCTCTCCTCTCTTTTGTATATGCCTGCTTTTCTCTTAGTTCTGCTGTTTATCGTTTTCAAACGCTCTGCTGTTCAATTTCATCCATTATGTTTCACATTTTTTCTGCATATTCTTTATTTTGTAATATCTGTCTTTAAAGCATACAATCTGTGACATCTGCTCTGAATCCTACTTTCTTTTGTAAGCCACAAGTATTTCTATATGGGGTTTCTCTTGTTATAATAGAATACAATATAATATTTGGTTGGGGTGCCTCTGCAAATGAGTAAATATATAGTGGTTTGGCATATATACATATATATCTCTTTATTGATTTCATAATCACTGCAGGGTTAAGGTTTTTCATAAAAAATGATGATTTTTTAACATGAGTATACCTCTCATTATCTGGGTTGTCTTCTCATTTTAATAGCATATGATCAGTAACTATCCTATGGTTGTACTGTTTTTAATTACTTTTAATTGTTGGTAATTGGCTTCCTTTCACATTCAATAGTATACGATTAGTAATTACCTAATGGTTGTATTGTTTCTAATTGCTCTCAACTGGTGTCAATTTCCTTATTTCTAATCATCATTGTTGTTTCATTGCTGTATATCATAGTGACTTATGACATTTATTTGGCTAGTGTTTTATTTGGCTAGTGCTAATATTCTAATTGTTTCTAATTGTTGTTAATTGTCTTTATTTTTAATTACCATTGTTATCATTGCTGTATATCATAGTGTTTTATGACTTTTATTTGGCTAGTGTTACATTTCATCCCAAATTATATTATTCATTTTAATTTTGACTAAGTTATATGTTTATGATGATTTTTATTGTTGATATGCCTTTTTTTATGTCCCTTGATAGCTAATCACCCAAGGCTTTTTTTTTTTTTTTTTTTTTTTTTTCTTTTGATAATTTTCTGCTTTACCAAAATTGGTATGTATCATATATTTACATTATTCAATTTGTTTTTATTGGTTCTTCTTTCTTCACTTTCCTTTTTTTATTTCCTCGGTATATTTTATGTGTTTCTCATTAGATATATATAGATTAATTAAAAATTAAATTATCCATCATATCATTTATTCTTTTTATGGAATATTTTTCCTTCTTTCTCTTCTTTTTATTTTTTAATATAATCTATTTTTTTAATTGAATAAATTGGACCATTATTGTAATTAATATATTGTTTTTTTTAAAAAAATTTTTAAATATACTGTATTTTTAAATATGTTTGTTTTAAATATTGTATTTGTACCTATTAGGACCCCTGACGAAGGTTAGTCCGAAACACGGACCGTGTTGGGTCCCTCACCTGGTAAAAGGTTTTTAACCTAAATTTACTTGTCATAATAAAGCCTGCCTGCATCGTGTACCAGGTCTGCAGTTTTTTGCTTTGTTTGTTCTGGATTGTTTTTCACTGCAGACAGTTGAACCTTGTTTTCCTCCTTGGATTTGGTTTTTTGCTTTGCATTCATTGTGGTTCACACCATGGCCTTTCCCGCCTGGGATCATATCTTTAGTTTTCCGGAAGAAAGACTCAATAATCTCTTGGAAGAACAACCTCCTCTTGAGGAAGAAGAAGATAATTCACAATCCATCTTTGACACTTGGAAAGAAATTATTATTATGAACAGAGAAATTATCAGAGCAGATCTTCATTTTGCCTATCTTTTAGAATATTGCCGGAAACAGATGATTCCCAGAGGTTTGAGAATAATGAAAGGTCCCACTATGTACACTGATGACCAGGCATTCTTAGACAAATGGTGCTGTATTCTAAATAAATGTTCATTAGATTTGATGATTCTTTTGATAGAAACCTCTAAACAGAAATCTGAATCAATTAGGTCCAAAATTGAAGCCAAATTAGAGTATGCTAAGAAAGAAGACTCAAATTTTGACCACATAATACAGGATGTGGACAATAAAATGAGTGAATACAAAAAAGATATTAAGGTTAATAAAAAAGAAAAATTGAAAAGGGACATCTTAGATTACCAAAATGGAGATATATACCCATGGGGGAAATCTAAAGTTCACCCCAGAAGGAGATCAATACATAGATCTAATTCCCGCAATTCTAGATCTCGTACTAGATATAATAGAGACAATAGGGATAATAGAATCCACTTTAATTCCACCAATTACACACAGGGTGGAGACCGTGGCAGAAAACGTATTAGGAGTTGTTCTGATGAAGAATACACATCAACAGTCACTAGTCCTACAAATGCCAATATTCCTATAGTCTCTAGCCCACAAGCCGATATACCATTACCAAGACAGTCACAGAATAATAGTTCTCATTTTTTAGAATCACTATGGAACACAATGAACTACAAGAATCCGAACAACATATACAATCAGGGTGGTCGGAACAGGAAATTCCAAGGGTATCTGGATCAATACAGGCCTCCATACAGGGGAGGATATCGAGGCACACGCAGAGGCAGGGCCCCCTTCAATCCCCATTACAAAGCCTAACCAATGAAATACCAGTTATTAACTTATCATCTCATCCATTAACGGCAACTCAAATTAACGTTCTTCAAAAGGGCTTGTCCTTTGTTCCTTCAACTAAATATGATGCATTTCAAACCCGTGTAGATCTCTATAAGTTTAAAAGAAAACTAAACATTCATCATTTTTTTAATAAAGATCAAATAATAAATACATATACGGACACATCCATTTTAAGAAAAAAGTCCAAATGGATTCCTCCAGGAACGTGCGATCCAATCATTAATACATTTTATGAGTGTGTTCTAAAAGATATAGAGAAGATAGAGAAGAAACAAAGATTCATAAAATATAATCCAAACATGGATTCTTTGGAATTTAAGGCCATTGATGAACTTAAGAAAAACTATAATTTGGTCATCAAACCTGCAGACAAAGGTGGTGGCATAGTGGTCATGGACAGGGATAAATATGTCAACGAGATTCATCGACAAATTACAGACACCACTTTTTATACTTCTCTTGACCATGATCCTACATCTTCATTAATGGACGATATTAAAGAACTAGTCGACATAGCATATAGTGCAGGTTATATTACTCAAAAAGAAAAACAATTCCTGGTTAATGAATACCCTGTAATACCGACAATATATATACTTCCAAAAATTCATAAATCCATGACAGATCCACCTGGAAGGCCTATAATCTCAGCAATTGGTTCAGTTTTAGAACCCCTTTCAGATTTTGTTGACTTTTTTCTTCGACCATATGTACCCCTCATACCTTCCTATATTCGAGACTCAGCACATATGATCAATATTCTAGATAAATTTGATGGAGACTTAGAAGACATCATCCTGGTAACACTTGATATTGAGTCCCTTTACACTAATATTCCCCAAATGGAAGCAATCAATATTATCAAAAAAACATTGAACAATAGAACCACTTCTGAACGTATACCTAATAGACTTATCATTACAGCCGCAACTATAGCATTGACACAAAACTACTTCAGCTTTTTAGGTCACTTCTTCTTACAAATTAAAGGGACAGCCATGGGAGCTTCTATGGCTCCTGACATAGCCAACCTATATGTAGCAAATTTTGAAGATAAATTTCTATCTAATCATGAATATCAAAATGAAGTAAGACTCTATAAGAGATATATAGATGATATTTTTATTCTATGGAAAGGCAGTGTTCCCAAACTCAAGACTTTTTTAGAATGGATCAACACATGTGATCATAATCAGAAGTTCAAAATGGAATTCCATGAAGACCACATTCCCTTTTTGGACATTATGATCTCCAAAACCCGTTATGGATTCCATACTACTATTTATAAGAAACCAACAGATAAGAATAATTATTTACATTATACAAGCTTTCATCAGCATGCACTTAAAAAGAATCTTCCATACAGTCAATTTTTGAGACTTAAGAGATTGTGTACAACACAAAATGAATTTGAACGACAAGCTCCTTCTATGGCTCAAAGATTCATTCAAAGAGGGTATCCCACCACAGAGATTGCTCAATGCTACCAACGATCACTATGCCAACACCGAGAAAATTTACTTCAAACAGGAAATAAGAAACGCAAAGTGCCAGATTTTACTTGTGTCCTGAAACATTCGTACCTCTCTGGGAAGGTTCAGCATATTATCAAATCTCATTGGCATATTTTGGAGTTACATCCATGTTTTAATGGTAAGAAGCCTTTGATTGCACTTTCTCGTAATACCAACTTAAGAGATCAACTTGTGCCATCTGCACTTCCTGTAGAGAATACGATCCAGCATGTTCACACTGGACATCAACCATGCATGAAATGCTCAGTTTGCAAGCATTCTATGCATGTCACTACTTTTATACATCCACGGACTGGAAAATCATATAAGTTAAACTTCAGCAGTAACTGTAACACTGAATGTGTCATTTACATCATCAGATGTCCTTGCAATTTATTATATGTGGGCAAGACCAAGAGGAAGATAAAGACAAGGATTATAGAACATAGAAGCTGTATCTTAAGAGAAATATTAACAGCGCCCTTGGCTCAACATTGGAGAGACTTTTCACACACTATTGATGAATTACGCTTTTTGATATTCAAAACTTATAAAAAGAACTGGAGAGGTGGTGATATTGATAATGTCCTGCTACGGACAGAACAAAGGACGATTTTTGAACTTAATACAATTATACCTGCAGGTCTTAATGCAGAAATAGATTACCGTCCTTTTCTTTAACTTTTGTTCTTCAATTTTTATGTCTTTTAGTTTTTTTTATATAATAACTGCCACATGTTTTCAACATATGTTTTTTGTTGTATTTATATTTGAGACTTAAACAACCATTTACATATATATAATTTTCTTATTGTTTTAATAATAATAATTTTTTACTTCTTTAGTATATGTTATTTAAATACTTATTATTATTGCTACATGTTTTTAATTTTATGTCATATATTTCATGATTCCATTGTTTTATCATGTTGCTTAGATATTATTTATACAAAATATAGATTGTTGAGTTCCCCTTTTTTTCTCCTTTTTTCTTTTTCTTAATTCATTATTCATTAAACAAAAAGCTATCTTTATACTATTTTCTCTATATCTTCCATAATACCCACTATTCATATTTATATCTTTTATTATTTTATCACACAATAACTTATCTAGACATCTGACATAATTGTTGCTTAATATATTCTTTTAGTCTGAGTCCCTTCCTTTCTCATGAATGGACACGCCTATAAACAAGATGATTGGCTAGTTTTGTTCTGCCTATTTACTCTTTATTTATCCTTTATTTATACTAATTACAATCCTCTACACACACAGACACATATTTTACAATTAATCCCTTCCTTCTTCAGCATGTTTGTTTGTTGTTTTTTTAATTCTTAGTATCTTTCATTTTTTCACAATTGATCTGGCATTTTACTACAATTTTTCGGCAAATTTGCGATTGCACTTTACGGCCTCTTTCCATATATAGCTTCACTGGAATCAAACTTCAGTTTCACTCGGGCGGTTTTTTCAGCATGTCACCTATCGGGTAAGTCTCTATTTTCATCTTTATTTGTTGTTGTGACTTTTACTTCTCTCCTCTCTTTTGTATATGCCTGCTTTTCTCTTAGTTCTGCTGTTTATCGTTTTCAAACGCTCTGCTGTTCAATTTCATCCATTATGTTTCACATTTTTTCTGCATATTCTTTATTTTGTAATATCTGTCTTTAAAGCATACAATCTGTGACATCTGCTCTGAATCCTACTTTCTTTTGTAAGCCACAAGTATTTCTATATGGGGTTTCTCTTGTTATAATAGAATACAATATAATATTTGGTTGGGGTGCCTCTGCAAATGAGTAAATATATAGTGGTTTGGCATATATACATATATATCTCTTTATTGATTTCATAATCACTGCAGGGTTAAGGTTTTTCATAAAAAATGATGATTTTTTAACATGAGTATACCTCTCATTATCTGGGTTGTCTTCTCATTTTAATAGCATATGATCAGTAACTATCCTATGGTTGTACTGTTTTTAATTACTTTTAATTGTTGGTAATTGGCTTCCTTTCACATTCAATAGTATACGATTAGTAATTACCTAATGGTTGTATTGTTTCTAATTGCTCTCAACTGGTGTCAATTTCCTTATTTCTAATCATCATTGTTGTTTCATTGCTGTATATCATAGTGACTTATGACATTTATTTGGCTAGTGTTTTATTTGGCTAGTGCTAATATTCTAATTGTTTCTAATTGTTGTTAATTGTCTTTATTTTTAATTACCATTGTTATCATTGCTGTATATCATAGTGTTTTATGACTTTTATTTGGCTAGTGTTACATTTCATCCCAAATTATATTATTCATTTTAATTTTGACTAAGTTATATGTTTATGATGATTTTTATTGTTGATATGCCTTTTTTTATGTCCCTTGATAGCTAATCACCCAAGGCTTTTTTTTTTTTTTTTTTTTTTTTTTTTTCTTTTGATAATTTTCTGCTTTACCAAAATTGGTATGTATCATATATTTACATTATTCAATTTGTTTTTATTGGTTCTTCTTTCTTCACTTTCCTTTTTTTATTTCCTCGGTATATTTTATGTGTTTCTCATTAGATATATATAGATTAATTAAAAATTAAATTATCCATCATATCATTTATTCTTTTTATGGAATATTTTTCCTTCTTTCTCTTCTTTTTATTTTTTAATATAATCTATTTTTTTAATTGAATAAATTGGACCATTATTGTAATTAATATATTGTTTTTTTTAAAAAAATTTTTAAATATACTGTATTTTTAAATATGTTTGTTTTAAATATTGTATTTGTACCTATTAGGACCCCTGACGAAGGTTAGTCCGAAACACGGACCGTGTTGGGTCCCTCACCTGGTAAAAGGTTTTTAACCTAAATTTACTTGTCATAATAAAGCCTGCATGTCTCGTACACCTCCCAGCGACCTTGTTTCACCAATTCCTTGGCTTTTCTGGGGATCAATGCACAAGCCTTGAATAGTGCAGCCGGGGCTGGTCACATCGTGGCTGCACTATTCAAGGCTTGTGCATTGATCCCCTGAAGACCAAGGAATTGGTGAAACAAGGTCGCTGGGAGGTGTATGAGACATGACAGCATGAGAGCTTAAGTCGTCTTTGAACGTGCCTTTGGGTGGCTTTGCCCTATTCTAAACCTATGCTGTAAAACAAGGGAGTTTTTTTGCCTATGAATGTATTGAAAGCGGTTTTTTTCTTGTGCCTTTGAGCATATCGCTGCTATGTTAATCTGAGGCTTTTTTCTCCCTCATTTTGGGTGCTGGGTTTGAATCGGGAATGCTTCTCAATGCAACAATCAGACATTTTTTTAAATTATATGATTGCTTTATTTTTGCCTAATCAACTTTCTTAGAACTTAAAGATAGTTTCTTCCTTGAAAAAAGTGACGGGTTTATTTACTAATTATTTGAGGCACAGTAACCTTCTGACAGGTTTGTGCCTTAAATGTTATTTACCTGTTTCTGTAAAAAAAAGTTTTGTAAGGATAGTGTTTGAATGAGGAAAAGAATAGGAAACATGTCTTAACAAATTTAAAAGTATATTCACAGTAAGGGGATAAAGTAACTAGTAGTCCCCCAGGCTGGCAAAGGGTACATGGGGCACATTTGCTGTCTGGTAAGAAGGGAAAGCTAACTCTGCCAAAGAAAAAGAAGTAAATAAACAAAAGTCTGTTTGTATAGTTTATTTCTTTCTTCAAACTTAAAAAGTTGTTACCAACATGTTTTATTAAATTAAAAAATAACAAAATCAGCAGACATCAAAATGGGAACTTTGAAAACTAATTCACACAAGGACTGACTGTAAAGCCTATAGAAATTTTCATTTTCAATTTCTCTTTTAGCAAACATATATTGATGGGTTTATCTAAAAAAACATCTCACCTTTGTGTTCATTTGCTTGTAACCCTCCTTTTGCCTGCTGTCACTGAACACACGTTTAGTGTTCTTCCTCATGCACAGTGAAATGACACACTTAATGCAAACAGACAAATGGACAACTGAAGATGCATGCAAGCTTATTTGGTGACAAAAAGAAATGAGATCTCAGGGTTAGAGTAAAATGTTTGAAAAAGAAACAATTTTACAGAAGGCTGGCTATTAGTTACAGGATTTTCATCATTAACAAAATTAGTCCCAGCATCTCACATTTAAATAACTTCCAGCAGAGAGACGGTTTAGGTAAGAGTCTGGACTAGCTGGCTGGTTTCCAATAGACAGCTAATTCCCAGTGCAATACTAATTTATAGAGAAATGTACACTTTTTTTCTACTTGTAACAGATAGCACAAGGTATGTAACAGATGGATTGGGATCTAGACCTCAGTAACTGTGCACTGTCCATCAGGCCTCCTAGATCGCACACCATTGCTGCTGCTCACTGCCCCAGCACCTGAAGCTGTTCTATCTGCTACTCTCTGATTTGCAGAAGGCAACAATAGTCTTTGCTGTACAGGTAATGTATGCAGCAGAGGATAGGCAGGCACTTCATCACTGTTGCTACTGGTGTCTGATTCTGTTTCTTCAACAGTATCGGGGGCTGCTGCAGCTGCCAGAGCACCAGCAACTACCCCTTCATGGTCCTCTTCTCCTTCTCCCCTATGGCTTCGTTCATTTGTGCCATCTCCATTCAGCTGCATTTGGGCAAAAGTGTTCTCTAGAGAGACTGAAGTATCTGGATACTGTGAGACAGGGCTTGTTGGCTGGCCACCTAGGGAGATGAGAGGTCGGGTAGAAGTGGGTATCGAAAGCAGCCCAGACATGGCCCCTGGAGCTGCTGTCATGCTATCTGCTCCATCAGCAGAATTCTCACGCGCTGAACTAACAGAAGCTTCCCAGTCAAACCTCAGGCCAGCCACGCCCTTCTTTGGTATGTCAATAATGTCCCGTTTTATTTTACGGCGACGACCATGTTCATTTCGCCTATACTGGATCATGTTTTCAAGGTCAGCCACATATAAGAAGCCAGCAATTAGCATCTCTGTGCTCTTTTTCCCCTTGGAGAAGGCCTCCTCCAGTTCTTTGCTGGTGCGCTCATCATACTGCCACCATCCATTTCGGCCCTCATAATACCAAGCATATTCGCCACTTCCTCGACTTGCTGCCTTCAGCTCCTCTGGTGACAGCAAAGTGGGCTTATCAAGGAAATCCTCAGGGATCTCCTGACGGCAGAGCGCACATCGTTTTCCTAGCCAGGAGGCACCCTTCACACATAGGTAACAAAAGACATGTTTGCATGGCAGGCTCACAGGATGCACACATGTTTGCAGGCAGATGGCACATTCAGGCACCACCAAGCATGGTGCTGTGTTAGAACATGGCTCTGTGATTTTCCGGTTCGCGGGAAGCATATTTAGTGAATGATTAACTTCACAACCAGCCATCCTATAAGAAATCATTAAAAAGGAAAATATCAGTTACTCCATTTTGTAAATAAACTTAGATCATTGAAATGTCTTGGCAGGTACAATGTAGATTAAAGCTAAACTCCTATTTTCTGATAACACAAGTGTGGGAAAACATGCAGAACATGGTTCATGGAATTTTTTCCAACTCCTCTACATGTAAATATGTGTGTGTGTATATGCACGTGTTTGTATGCATGCTTCCATTACTGTCTGATCAGAGGAGGGGAAGGCAGTTTGAAAGGTGCAGTTCCTTAATCACTATATTAAAGTTAGAGCCTGACCAAACTCAAGATCTTTGATTTCTGCCAAAAAAAAAAATTCATGCCCAAAATTGGCTGCTCAGTTTTGACAGAAACCAAAACTATAAACAAAGCTGTATCTCCTTCCACACACACACACATCAAAAAGCTGCCCTCCTAAGCCCCCACCCGTGACAGCCTCTCCAGAATCACTCTCCAACCCCCTTTCTCAACCACCCACAGGCTTTCCTAGGGCCCACCTTAGGAAATCCTTGTGGTCTGATGATCTTTTTGAGGGTAAGAATGAATCCCACTCACTCCTGCCCCATGTCATTGCTCCACCCAATGCTGCCAAGACTGCTTTGTGATGTCCAGACAGTCATTTTGAAACTGGAACCAGCATGGATAAGAGTAAGTCTCCTGTCTATGCTAGTTCCAATCTCAAAATGGCTGACAGGACCACCAGCAGGAAGTCTTGGCAGCCATTGCGTTGGAACAGCAGCATGAGGCAGGAGTGAGTGGGATTCATTCCTGCCCTTGAAGAAGCCACCAGACCACAAAGACTTCCTTATGCCCAGAAGGGCCTAAGAGTGGATGGTTGGGATGTGGAGTGGGAATGAGTTGTGTTTCAGCCAAAAATGCACAGGAGATTTTGGTCCAATTTCTATGCCAAATCCTAATCTGAAATTTGCTTGGCCTCTCATTACCATGAACTAGTGTTACACATACTGCCGCTGTTGAAACCGCTTCTCCCACAGTAATGTACTGGGGAATTTCTGGAGGGGTTTCATTTCTTTTCCAACCCTCTTCATTTGTGCAATTTCACTTCTACATAGAAAATGACACAGGGGAAAAATGTGTCCCCGTCTCCACGAACTCGGTCCCTGTCCCTGCCAGCTAGGTCCCCCACCCCGTCCCCGCAAACCATCTGATCCCATTCGCACAAGCCTCAAATAGTTTTATACTGAACTTACTTTAATAAGGTATAAAAAGAAACAATATTCTGTACAATTTTCATTTTATAAATCTGAGTTCTGGCTGCCGAAGTAGAGGAAGAGTTCTTCAACTAGCAGGGCTTTGTTTATAAACGTTTATCAACACAGCTACAATACTACTTTATCCTAAAGCAAAAAAAAGAAAAGAAATATAATTTTTCTATTTTTGTTGTCTGGGTTCTGCTTTCCTCGTCTTCTTGTCAATCTCTACCTTCTACCCACCGTCTGCTTTCTCTCTGCCTCTTCCATATGGCCTCTGCTCTATTTCTATACCTCTACCAGAAACTGCCTGCCTCTCCCATATCTTCCCCCCCCATTGGTCTGGCACCCATCTTCTCCCCTTCCATTCCTCCCTTCAGATCTGGTATCAGTCTCCCCCCCCCCCCATGCTCTGGTATCTCTCTCTCCCATCTCCCTTCATTTTATTCTCTTCCTTCTCATTTGTTTTCTACCTTTTGTCTATTTTCTTACTTTTCAATCAATTTCCCTTTCATTGTGTCTACCTACAGCTTGCCACCTCTTTCCCTCACCCCTTCCAGTATCTCACTAACTCATAAGAAATTATAAAATAAGCATAGCCTTACTGGGTCAGACCAATAGTCCATCTAGCCCAGTAGCCTGTTCTCACGGTGGCCAATCCAGGTCAGTAGTACGGTACCTGACAAAAAACCAAATAGTAGCAACAATCCATGCTACTGATCCAGGGCAAGCAACGGCTTCCCCCCATATCTGTCTCAATAGGAGACTATAGGGTCATTCCATAGTGAAAACTGCCCTCGCTCGAACCCCTTGAAATTCAACCAAATTTTACAGGGGTGTTGTCTAGGGTCTGAAATGAAACTGCA
This sequence comes from Geotrypetes seraphini, assembly GCF_902459505.1. Classification (NCBI taxonomy): domain Eukaryota; kingdom Metazoa; phylum Chordata; class Amphibia; order Gymnophiona; family Dermophiidae; genus Geotrypetes; species Geotrypetes seraphini. The sequence continues at coordinate 217,320,011 of NC_047086.1, forward strand.
AAATTTTTTGGATCTATCTCAATTTGGTTAGGAGCTAGGGGTGGTTGAACAAAAGCAATCGATCCACTATCATGCCTCATATGACCTAAAACGCCAACTTTGCTTAAGCACTGTGGCAGAAGGAAACTACCTAGGAGTCTGAAATTTTGCAGTATGGCACTACCCTTGGAGCAAGTTTCTGTGCCAAGTTTGAAATCTTTTACGAACGTGCTTCCATTTCTACAGGTCAGCAAAGTAGGCAAAAAAAATCACGAATGAAAATTTTTGGCAGTTTGGCTCCATACTGCTGCTGGTAGGTAAGTCAGCTGAGGGTACAACTTTACCAGCAGACATGTACCATGAGGTACTTCCAAGATTTGCAATATGAAATTTTACAGTCAAGTGAAGCTGAAGATATGGCCATCCAAAAAAAATATGGCTTTATGCCAAATTGAGATAGATCCAAAAAAATTCTGCAGACCCTAGACAACACCCCTGTAAAATTTGGTTGGATTTCAAGAGGGAGGGGGGGGGGTCGAATGTGGGCTTCTGGTCCACTTGACAAGGAATGACCCTATAGACTTTTCCTCCAGGAAATTACTAAATATTTTGATAGCTTTAACTCTTACAAATTATACTAAACAATTGGAAATCTGCTCATCTACTAAATAACACCTTCTGGTGGATGACAGTTCTAATGATTCATACATATGAATGTAAGACAGCCATTTTTTAAAATAAACAGCTCCCGATTGGTATAACTATGATTTTAGTACAAGGAAGTGGCAGTCGGAAAATACCACAAATTACTGAGTCCGCAATTTGTGAATTGCAAATTCACGGGGGTTTATTGTACCATCAATAAGATTTGGATACCAATCTCAAATATATAGTCCAATTGACATACCAGGTAATAAGAACAATATAACAGATGTATATCCTAACTATTTACTAAGTTGTTCATGCATTTTTTGATTATTACTTCTTTGAATCTTAGAATCAGTGATACATAGGGGTCCTTTTACTAAGGTGCGCAAGCTGCCCCAGTGCGCGCCAAACACCAGCACGTCCATAGACTATAATGGAGGCGCTAGTGTTTAGTACGTGCGCCAAAACGGCCAGTGCACCCCAATTTCCTTTCCATTGCCTACCTACAGCTTGCCACCTCTTTCCCTCGTGCTTTCCAGTATCTCACTAACGCTGTCCTCTTCCCCCAATCATGTGCTCTCACCTCCATAGTTCCATGCAGCGTCTGTTGCCCCCTCTCTTCTCCCCCTCAGCGCCACTCAACCTCTTCACCTCATCGGGCCATTTCCCTCCCTTCCCGTCACCTACGTGGGAGGTTTTCAGAGTTTTCTCTCCGAGCGGCCTGGACGCCACAGCCTTTTCAAGTCACGCATGGCTGCCCCAAAACTTCTCCTCTGATGCAACTTCCTGTTTCTGCCTGGCCAGCTCACGTCAGAGAAGTTTTGACACAGTTGCGTGCTACTTGTGAGAAGACTGTGGTGTCCAAGCCGCTCAGAGAGAAAACTCTGAAAAGCGCAAGGGAGGGAGATGGCCCGAAGAGAAGAGATGCCTGAACAGCAGCGATTGGGAGTGGGCTGCTGGACCGTGACGATTGCGAAGAAGGCTGCTGATTAAGAGGGGTGGGAAAGGAGGCAACACACAACAGATACTTTACTGCGGAGACAAGGACATTCACTGCTCCAAGCTTCAAATTTTGATGATGCATAATGCGTTAATCTCACCCTGCCCTTGATGTAGGAACAGTTGTAGGAGAGATGCATGGGCTAGTTGAGGATGGGCATTTTGCAGAGTTGTATGGCAAATATGGGGAGCTAGTTTTTGAACTGCGAGAGCCATCTGGGAGGATGGGGAATTATGAGGGTCAACTGAAAAACGTGGTTCGTTTTTAAACTATTGTTTGTATATGTAATTCTCTATGTTTATAAACATTTGTACTATTTTGTACATCGCCTAGAATGTAGAGTAGGCGTTTAATCAAACTATTTAATAAACTTGGAAACTTTCAGCCTGCCCAAGAAAGAGCAAGACTAGCATCACAATTCTATAGCTGTCTGGCAGATGGTGACAAATATCTACGGCTAGATTTCAAGTCAGTCTGATGTCTATTTTTGTCATGTCAGCCTTTTAAAAAGGGAACTGATCCAATTTATAAAAAAAAATGTACAAAATATAGTATTACGCTATGATAAAATCCCTTCGTTTGACATGGCTCTCGTTACTTTGAGAGCCCCCTCCAATGTATCCCACCGCTCCGGGATCAAGATGTTAATATCAGGATGCCAAGGAAATGCTGAGGACTAAGCTGTCACTCCACACATAAGGAAGGAGGAAGTACCGTGTTTCCCCTAAATAAGACAATGTCATATTAATTTTGGGCCCAAAAAATGCACTAGGTCTTATTTTTGGGGTAGGGCTTATTTTTATCATGATCATCTCTCCCTTCCTCTCCTTCACCCCAATTCTTCCTCTTTTCTTTCTCTCCTCCATCCCCTTGTGCCTTCCCCTCTGCAGCATCTTTCTATTCCTCCCTCCCATCCCCTTGTGCAGCAGAACCCTTGCCCAGCTTCTATTCTTACCTCCCTCCCATCCCTTGTGCAGCAGAACCCTTAGCCAGCTTCTATCCTTCCCTCCCTCCCCTCCCTTGTGCAGCAGAACCTTTGAGCACCCTCCTCCCCACCGACCCATACTTCCATCCCATCTGAACCTGCTGACCGCGAGCCCTACATACCTCACTCCAGAGCAGTGTAGGGCCAGCAGCCTTCTCCTGCTGGGACGTCATCAGTAATGCGGCAGAGGGAATTCCCCAGCAGGAAAAGGCCACGAAGCGAGTGCTGCCGGCCCAACGCTGCTCCGGAGGGAGGTATGTAGGACTCGCAGTCGGCGGCGTTCGGAGGGAAGAATGGAGGGTTAGCAGGGGTTCAGCTGCACGGTGGTGGAGGGAAGCACTGCTGCCAGCAAATCCGTGGACTAGGGCTTATTTTTGGGGTAGAGCTTATATTAAGCCCTACCCCAAAAATAAAATCATGCTAGGGCTTATTTTCAGGGTAGGTCTTATTTTCGGGAAACATGGTAGAAGAACTGGCTGAATGACTAAATCCAATTCATGCAGAGACTCTAAAATAAGATCCGGCAAGGCAGAAGACAAAAAGAGAATCATGGGATTGTCCCCTGGTTCTAAAGCCAAAGCATGATCTAAAGAGCTGCTGTGTCGCGGCGTGTTAGTGGTGTGCCGGGTAGGGTCAGTGGCGGGGGAGGAGGGGGAGTCGCGGTGTTACCTACCAGTCCTTAGAAGCACGCATGTGCACTCTTACCGCCACAGCCCAACAGATCAAGGATCAGGGAAGCACACAGTAAGAGTGTGCATGCACGCTTAGCATTTTATTATTATAGATATGGTAATAGGAGAAAGGATAGAACTATGGTTAACTAATGTTTAAGCTATATTTGGTTTGCTACCATAAGCAATATTGCCATATATCATATATCATTTAGTATTTTTATTTTTAGGTTTGCAGTTGTGTGGTAATGAAGTCGTTACAGTCATCCTAGGATTTAATTGACTAATGTATTTAGCTCTATTTGGTCTGATATACTTCCATTGCATTGCTCCATAACGGTAATTCATTTAAATACTTTATTTTTTTGGTATTGAGATACTTACATTAAACAAATCAATGTTTTTAGTTCTATTTGTTTATTATAGTCTCACATCAGTAAATATCTGATAAATCATTATATGGGTTTTTTAATGGGGAATGTTAGGTGTTTGAAGATTATAAATCAATAATAAAGTTCACTCCCCTTATAGTTTATTATTATTAGAGGTTTTTCAGACCGGTCTTTCTGTAATTTAACTTTTTCTTTGGAGTATGTTATATTTTTATATGGTAACTAGTCTTTAAGCCCGTTACATTAACGGGTGCTAGAACATATGTGTGTGTGTCTGTCTTTATTTCTTTCTCTCTCTCTCCTTAGCCGCTTTCTTTCTTTCTGCCTTTATTTTTCCTTGGCTGTCCTCTGTTCCTTTTTCTTCACCCCCCCCTGTCCATCAGCATCTCTTTCCTTCTCCCCCCTGTCCAGCAGTATGCATCCATTCCTTTTTTATCCCCCTCCTCCTTCTTATCCCTATGATACTCTTACCTTGCTCTGTCCCTGATCAGAGGTTCCCGACAGCCGCCCAGTTGCACCCATTGGAAAAGTTCCCACTGCCGCATCCCGCACCCCTCCTGACGCGGCTCCCGCTGTCCTTTCTGTCTGTCTGTGTCCCTGGCCCCCTTTGCCTGTCTGTCTTTCTGTGTATCTCCCTGCCCCTGTGTCTTTCTTCTTTCTCCCTCTGTCTGTCTGTCCAAAGCAGCATTCCCTCCCCCTCCATTTCCCTCCCCCCCCACCAGTTCCCTGTGCAGCAGCATTAGCGTTTCCTCTACCCCCCCCTTTCCCTTCCCGCGGTCCGGACTACAAACGTGGTGATTACAGCAGCGCTTGCATCAGTCTTCACACGCTGCTTCGGGCCCTTCTACTGCCCTGATTTGCTCTGCCGCGTCTCTGATGATGTCATCAGGGACGTGCCAGAGTAAATCAGGGCAGTAGAAGAACCCGAAGCAGCGTGTGGAGACTGATGCAAGCGCTGCTGTAATCACCACGTTTGTAGTCCGGACCGCGGAAAGGGAAAGGGGGGGTAGAGGAAACGCTAATGCTGCTGCACAGGGAACTGGTGGGGGGGAGGGAAATGGAGGGGGAGGGAATGCTGCTTTGGACAGACAGACAGAGAGAGGAAGGGAAGCACAAAGAAAATAAGAAAGACACAGGGGCAGGTGCACAGGGAACTGGTGTGGGGGGAGGGAAATGGAGGGGGATGGAATGCTGCTTTGGACAGACAGACAGAGGGAGAAAGAAGAAAGACACAGGGGCAGGGAGATACACAGAAAGACAGACAGGCAAAGGGGGCCAGGGACACAGACAGATAGAAAGGACAGCGGGAGCCGCGTCAGGAGGGGTGCGGGATGCGGCAGTGGGAACTTTTCCAATGGGTGCAACTGGGCGGCTGTCGGGAACCTCTGATCAGGGACAGAGCAAGGTAAGAGTATCATAGGGATAAGAAGGAGGAGGGGGATAAAAAAGGAATGGATGCATACTGCTGGACAGGGGGGAGAAGGAAAGAGATGCTGATGGACAGGGGGGGGTGAAGAAAAAGGAACAGAGGACAGCCAAGGAAAAATAAAGGCAGAAAGAAAGAAAGCGGCTAAGGAGAGAGAGAGAAAGAAATAAAGACAGACACACACACATATGTTCTAGCACCCGTTAATGTAACGGGCTTAAAGACTAGTTACCATATAAAAATATAACATACTCCAAAGAAAAAGTTAAATTACAGAAAGACCGGTCTGAAAAACCTCTAATAATAATAAACTATAAGGGGAGTGAACTTTATTATTGATTTATAATCTTCAAACACCTAACATTCCCCATTAAAAAACCCATATAATGATATATCAGATATTTACTGATGTGAGACTATAATAAACAAATAGAACTAAAAACATTGATTTGTTTAATGTAAGTATCTCAATACCAAAAAAATAAAGTATTTAAATGAATTACCGTTATGGAGCAATGCAATGGAAGTATATCAGACCAAATAGAGCTAAATACATTAGTCAATTAAATCCTAGGATGACTGTAACGACTTCATTACCACACAACTGCAAACCTAAAAATAAAAATACTAAATGATATATGATATATGGCAATATTGCTTATGGTAGCAAACCAAATATAGCTTAAACATTAGTTAACCATAGTTCTATCCTTTCTCCTATTACCATATCTATAATAATAAAATGCTAAGCGTGCATGCACACTCTTACTGTGTGCTTCCCTGATCCTTGATCTGTTGGGCTGTGGCGGTAAGAGTGCACATGCGTGCTTCTAAGGACTGGTAGGTAACACCGCGACTCCCCCTCCTCCCCCGCCACTGACCCTACCCGGCACACCACTAACACGCCGCGACACAGCAGCTCTTTAGATCATGCTTTGGCTTTAGAACCAGGGGACAATCCCATGATTCTCTTTTTGTCTTCTGCCTTGCCGGATCTTATTTTAGAGTCTCTGCATGAATTGGATTTAGTCACTCAGCCAGTTCTTCTACCATGTTTCCTGAAAATAAGACCTACCCTGAAAATAAGCCCTAGCATGATTTTATTTTTGGGGTAGGGCTTAATATAAGCTCTACCCCAAAAATAAGCCCTAGTCCACGGATTTGCTGGCAGCAGTGCTTCCCTCCACCACCGTGCAGCTGAACCCCTGCTAACCCTCCATTCTTCCCTCTGAACCCCGCCGACTGCGAGTCCTACATACCTCCCTCCGGAGCAGCGTTGGGCCGGCAGCACTCGCTTCGTGGCCTTTTCCTGCTGGGGAATTCCCTCTGCCGCATTACTGATGACGTCCCAGCAGGAGAAGGCTGCGAAGCAGCCTGTTTAGAGTGCTGCTGGCCCTACACTGCTCTGGAGTGAGGTATGTAGGGCTCACGGTCAGCAGGTTCAGATGGGATGGAAGTATGGGTCGGTGGGGAGGAGGGTGCTCAAAGGTTCTGCTGCACAAGGGAGGGGAGGGAGGGAAGGATAGAAGCTGGCTAAGGGTTCTGCTGCACAAGGGATGGGAGGGAGGTAAGAATAGAAGCTGGGCAAGGGTTCTGCTGCACAAGGGGATGGGAGGGAGGAATAGAAAGATGCTGCAGAGGGGAAGGCACAAGGGGCTGGAGGAGAGAAAGAAAAGAGGAAGAATTGGGGTGAAGGAGAGGAAGGGAGAGATGATCATGATAAAAATAAGCCCTACCCCAAAAATAAGACCTAGTGCATTTTTTTGGGCCCAAAATTAATATGACATTGTCTTATTTAGGGGAAACACGGTACTTCCTCCTTCCTTATGTGTGGAGTGACAGCTTAGTCCTCAGCATTTCCTTGGCATCCTGATATTAACATCTTGATCCTGGAGCCGTGGGATTCTTTGGAGGGGGCTCTCAAAGTAACGAGAGCCATGTCAAACAAAGGGATTTTATCATAGCGTAATACTATATTTTGTACATTTTTTTTTATAAATTGGATCAGTTCCCTTTTTAAAAGGCTGACATGACAAAAATAGACATCAGACTGACTTGAAATCTAGCCGTAGATATTTGTCACCATCTGCCAGACAGCTATAGAATTGTGATGCTAATCTTGCTCTTTCTTGGGCAGGCTGGAAACGTTTTTCAGTTGACCCTCATAATTCCCCATCCTCCCAGATGGCTCTCGCAGCTCAAAAACTAGCTCCACATATTTGCCATACAACTCTGCAAAATGCCCGAAGAGAAGAGATGAGATGCCTGAACAGCAGTGATTGGGAGTGGGCTGCTGGACCGTGACGATTGCGAAGAAGGCTGCTGATTGAGAGGGGTGGGAAAGGAGGCAACACACAACAGATACTTTACTGCGGAGACAAGGACATTCACTGCTCCAAGCTTCAAATTTTGATGATGCATAATGCGTTAATCTCACCCTGCCCTTGATGTAGGAACAGTTGTAGGAGAGATGCATCTCTCCTACAACTGTTCCTACATCAAGGGCAGGGTGAGATTAACGCATTATGCATCATCAAAATTTGAAGCTTGGAGCAGTGAATGTCCTTGTCTCCGCAGTAAAGTATCTGTTGTGTGTTGCCTCCTTTCCCACCCCTCTCAATCAGCAGCCTTCTTCGCAATCGTCACGGTCCAGCAGCCCACTCCCAATCGCTGCTGTTCAGGCATCTCATCTCTTCTCTTCGGGCCATCTCCCTCCCTTGCGCTTTTCAGAGTTTTCTCTCTGAGCGGCTTGGACACCACAGCCTTCTCACAAGTAGCACGCAACTGTGTCAAAACTTCTCTGACGTGAGCTGGCCTGGCAGAAACAGGAAGTTGCATCAGAGGAGAAGTTTTGGGGCAGCCACGCGTGACTTGAAAAGGCTGTGGCGTCCAGGCCGCTCGGAGAGAAAACTCTGAAAATCTCCCACGTAGGTGACGGGAAGGGAGGGAAATGACCCGATGAGGTGAAGAGGTTGAGTGGCGCTGAGGGGGAGAAGAGAGGGGGCAACAGACGCTGCATGGAACTGGGGAGGAGAGAGGTGAGAGCACATGATTGGGGGAAGAGGACAGCGTTAGTGAGATACTGGAAAGCACGAGGGAAAGAGGTGGCAAGCTGTAGGTAGGCAATGGAAAGGAAATTGGGATCGCCATTCGGGCCCGCGGGAAGAGAAGGGGTGGGTGTCAAAGGAGGAACAGAGATCGTCGTCTGGCTGCGGTCCGGCTTGTGGAAAGCAGGGAGGCTGTGGGGAAGAGAAGGGGTGGGTGTCAAAGGAGGAACGGAGATCGGCGGCGGCAGGAGGAACAGAGATCGTCGTCTGGCTGCGGTCGGGCTTGTGTAGAGCATGGAGGCTGTGACGTATTAAGCGAGAAGGTGGTGACGTAAAACCCACGCATGCGCACTCGTGTTTTCGCGACGGATCAGGGAACGTTTTTTTAGTGCGCATACGCGGCCTATCATTTTATTATATTAGATAGAACTATGGTGAATTACATCTTTAGTTTTATTTGGTTTGCTACTTAATTTACATGGAAGATATGATGTATCAGTATTTTTATTTTTAGGTTTTCAGTCATGTGGTAATGAAGTCATCATAGTCATCCTAGGATGATATAGGATTAATGTACAGTGGTGCCTCACACAACGAACTTAATTGGTTCCAGGAGCAAGTTTGTTATGTGAAACGTTCGTTATGTGAAACGCGTTTTCCCATAGGAATACATGTAAAAAAAAATAATTCGTTCTGCAGCATAAAATATGCTAAGATGACATAAAAAAGATAAATTTTTTGTTATTATTTTTATTTAGATACATCTAAAAACATACATCTCCCTGTCCTTTTACTTCCACTATCTTCCTATCCCATCTCTATTCCCTTTTGTCCCTCTCCCCATGATCAATCATCTCACCACCTCTCTCTGCCCTCACCCTCAGGGTTCAAGATTGCTTCCACTCTTTTTCCTGTTGTTCTCTCTGCCTGTCACCCTATGATTTAGCATCCCTTCTGCCCTTGTCCAATATTTCCCCTTCTCTCCCTCCCTCTCATCCCCTGCTCCAACATGTGCTTTCAGCGGCCTTCTCCCCCCTTAAGCGTCTTTTCTTCTCCACTCCACCTTTCCTCCCTCCCTGCCTCCACCTTTGTGGCGCTTTTGCACCCGACCGACAACAGAACAGGCCCGGTCGGACAAATCTCCCTGTCCTGTAGCCGCGAATCTAAATTACCTTCTTACAGCAGCTGGATTATTGAAGCTGCTGTAAGAGGTAATTTAGATTCGCGGCTACAGGGCAGGGAGGTTTGTCGGCCGGGCCTGTTGTCGGTCGATCGGGGGACCTGACCAGCTGTGCACATTCTTCGGGGCGGACCGCCCCCTCCCCCCTCTTTCGTTCGCCATTGCCTTCTTCCTACCTGCCCTGCCGCAGCCGCACACAGCCGAACGGAAGTCTTCCTGATGTCAGCGCTGACGTCGGAGGAAGGGAGGGCTTTGCTTAAGCCCTCCCTCCGACGTCAGCGCTGACATCGGGAAGATTTCCGTTCGGCTGTGTGCTGCGACAGGGCAGGTAAGGAGAAGGAGACTACCCTCGCGGCTCGACCAACCCCGCTGCGATCCAACCCCGCAGGAACCCCGGACTTCGTTGTGTGAAACGAAGTCCGTTGTACGAATCAAGACATAAAGTTCGTTGTGCGCAGCGTTCGCTGTGCGAGGCGTTCGCTGTGCGAGGCACCACTGTATTTAGCTCTATTTGGTCCAATATACTTCCTTTGCATTGCTACATTATAGTAATTTATTTTATTTCTTTTTTTTGGGGGGGGGGGGAGGGGGGAATTGAGATACTTACATTAAACAAATCAATGTATTTCGCTATATTTGATTTATTATATTGTCATGTCAGTATGTATCTGATATTTCATTGTATCGCTTTCTTTCGGGGATGAATTAAGCAATTTAATGTCTTAGCTATATTTGATTTGTTTCAATAGTATAGCACATCAGGATGAGTGTGTGGCGCAGTGGTTGGAGCTACAGCCTCAGCACCCTGGGGTTGTGGGTTCAAACCCTGCGCTGCACCTTGTTACCCTGGGCAAGTCACTCAGTCCTCCATAGCCCCAGGTACGTTAGATAGATTGTGAGCCCACCAGGACAGATAGGGAAAATGCTTGAGTACCTGACTGTAAAACCGCTTAGATAACCTTGATAGGCGGTATATAAAAAAAACCTAAACTTGAAACTTGAACTTGTATCCTATTCCCTGTATAAGTATTATAATTTTCATTTTATTTTTTTACTTCTGTTTTCTTCTGATAATAATAGGTATTACTGGATCAATTTGTTCAGTATATTATTGAGTTAGTTCATAATTTCATTCCCTTTATGGGGAATTAATATGGTTTTGACTTAATTTTTTTTTCTTCTTGAAGATAAAATAATATACTAGTATATACAGGGACATAAAAGTATTATACTGGTTCAATCAATTAAGCTTCATTCAGTTTTCTTTGTTAACGTTACCATACAGTTATAAATTATTTTCTTTCATTAACTTTTTGGAGGGAATGGAAATATATTCCTTCATTTCATTGCATGAGTATATAGTGTCCATCCATTCATATTGGATTTGTTTAGTATTATATTAATATATAGTTTTATTCTCTTTATATGGGATAACAACAGGGCAATTAATGATAAATTTGAAAATGTATACTAAATCTACTGTTTTGGTTATTTTGGGATATTACATTTGAATGCAAGGGGGGATTACGGGTCTATTAGTACGTATCCAAGTTCACTATGAATTATTTTGTTGGGTGGAGAGGAAGGGTGGTAGGTTTGATGGGGTCCTGCATGGAGGTGAGAGGGGAGCAGACGTTGCATGGAAGTGGGGAGGAGAGGGAAGCAGATGCTGCATGGAAGTGGGGAGGAGAGAGGGGAGCAGATGCTGCATGAAAGCCAGACCATGGGGAGCAGGGAAGGGATTCAGGGTGCAAGTGAGAAAAGTGGTTGGGTGAGGTGAGGGGATATGGATGCTGAACTGCAAGTGGGGGGGATGGTAGAGAGATAGAAAGAGTGACCCAGACCAGAAAGGGGTTGGAAGGGAGGAAAATATTCTAGATAGAGATAGAGACCAGATCATGGGGGCTAGGGAAGGAATTCAGGGTGCAAGAGAGGGGTAGGATTTAGAGGGAGATAAGATTGCAGTTTGAATGAGAGAGGAATAGGATTTTGGGGGGGGGTTTCGAACAGACTCCACTGGCTCTTTAAGCCGAAGCTTGACTGGTATCGGTGGCCAAGCAGCCAGCTGAGGCACCGCTACAAAAACCTGGGGAGGTGGAGGAGGGACCCAACTCGAGACCCATCAGGTTTGACATCCGCAAGGTTGGACGGACTCCCAAACAGGACCCGTCTAAGCTCCGTCCAGCACCAAAAAGGGGGCCAAAGGTCCTAAACAAATTCAATCAGCTCTAACAATGGAAGCCTAACAGTACAGCTTACCACCTGCTTGGAGACTGAGCAAGACTGGTTTCTAAGAGGAAGCTTCAGATAATATATTATAACCAAAGTTTGGTCTCCATCGCCACCTGCTGGTCATAGTGAGCTATTACCCATCAGTCAAGAACTGTACTGTTCTAAAGAGCAGCAGGAAAGGTCATGGCCACAGTGTTTTGGGATTAGTCATTACAACAGCTTCTTACACCGTCCTATCTTCCAAGGGGCCAAACAGTTAATGCAGATTCTTTGTCACTTCTTACTCCGACTCCAGGTACCCGAAATTTCCTCCGACTCCTCGACTCCGACTCCACAGCCCTGCTAAGGACGCCTTCGACACCTTACCTCTGTAACAGGCAATAGTTGCAACTTGAACCCGAAGGGAATTGTAGGCTAACCCTTTGGTGACCCCAGCTTGCAAGAAGGAAAGAATGTACGGCAAAGAAGCACGAAAGGGAGAAGTCCCTAACTAAGCGCACCAAGACTCAAACACTCGACATAAGCAGTAAAGGTAGACCTCTTCTTTGCCTGCAGAAGAGTAGCGATAACCTGCTAGGAATATCTCCTATGCTTCAGCTGTGACCTTTCAATAGCCAGGCCACAGGAGGGAGGGATTTTCCACCTGTACCAGACCTTGTGCGAGGAAGTCGGGTGTCCCCGGAAACAAGACAAGCATCCTGCAACCACCTCATCCAAGTTGCAGACCATGGACGGCGCAGCCAATCTGGAGCTACACATATCGCTAAGCCCGGGAAGCGAGCCATCCGATGCAATACCCGTCCTATCCTCAGCCAGGGAGGAAACACCCTCAGCAGCTTTCGTATAGACCATGGAAGAACAAACGCATCCACTCCCTCTGAAGTCCGTTCCCTGTGCATGCTGGAGAACCAAGGAACTTTCGGCCAGGGAACAAAACGACAGACATCCTTGAGGTCTAGCGCTGTAAGGAATCGATTGACCCTCTTGAGGTACACCAATTAAATGGAATTGCACCCCTGGTCCCTCTGATCCAAAGGGACTGGAACTACTGCCCCCAAGTTTCACAGGCCCTGGAGCAAACTCCCCATCACCTCTTCTTCAGCCCCTGAACACAGGGATGCCAAGAGAGAATCTGCGACAGGAGAGAACTCTAATTTATAACCTTTGTGAACTATATTGAGGACCTCCTGGCTTGATGTAATTTTGGCCCATTCTGCCAATAATGAAGACAGCCGCCTCCCTATCTGACCGGCGGAAGGGGCCAATACCCTGTCATTGTGCAGATCATGAGGTCTGGGGACAATCTGGCAGTGAGGAAGAAGGCTTGGCAGGGCGAAAGGACTACTGCAAAATCCTGGACCTGGCACTGTATGACATGTTATAGGAAGCCCTATTCGCCAACTTCCCTGGGCTATATCTCCTGGTATCCCAAAAACATGGCCTAAATGATGGTGACGGAGGCGAACCTCTCAGCCTATCTTCCGGTAACCGCTGAGACTAAAGAGTCCCCAAAATCCTTCACCAACCTATCCAGGTCCTCCCCAAACAAAAAACAGCCCTTTAAAGGAAGCCGCACCAAATGCAATTTAGAGGCAGCGTCCACCACCCAATGCCGCAGCCACAAGTGCCGTCTGGACAGCACAGATAGAGCCATCTGCTTCGCTGAGGCCCGAACTACATCATATAAGGCATCCACCAGATATGCCAGCCCACATTCAGAATATCCAGGGGTAGAGCCCCCCCCCCCCCCCGACTCTACCAACCCATTCGTAATCTGTTGGACCCACCGAAGACCAGCCCATGCCGCATAAGAACTGCACACAGCCACCTGCAGAGTCAAGGTTGTCACATCAAAGGAAGACCTCAAGAAAGACTCAAGTGGAGACTGATCCAAGATGGCTGCTTCAAGTCAGACGCGCTGAGCTGCTCGCGTCGGGCTTGCTTACAAATCAAGAATTCCTTCATAATTGAACCCTGGAAAGGGTTTGTGTCTACTTACAATTATGCCCAAGAGAAGAGGACGGAGCGCTGCTGCTGTCTCGCGGCGTCCGGAGGTTCCCTCTCTGGGCAATATTGAGCGGCTTTTGAGGCAAGTGCAGGTTTCTCGAGCGTTGGAAGGCAGCCCGCTGAGGACACAGGGAGGCGAACCCGTAGCTGTTCCTCCAGGGCACGGAAGCCCCGATGTAAGGGAGCCGCCTCCACGCCTTCAGGTTATCAGTTCTCCCAGGGGTGGGGAAACCCCGGAGTTGGAGGTGTTCTCTCCCTCAGAGGCAAGTGTCAATCTGGGAGAAGGTTTGGAGGTTGGGGCTCATGCTCAAGGAGCCCTAACAAACATACCTGAGGAGAATCCAGCTTCACAAGGGGGTGAAATCCAAGAGACAGGCCATGAAGACTTTCTACAGAATGGTGAGCACTCTACTATTTTACAAGCTTCAATTTCTTTGGTAAAACCTGAAGTTGTAACCTTAGATTCACTATGGGACCTAATTGCTGGTTTTGTAAAGCTCACTACGCCTAAATTTCAATATTTGGAAGGAAAAATTACAGAACATACAAAAGAACTTAAAGACTTAAGAAAAGAACTGTCTGACTCAGATAAAACCATTCAGAAAATTGAAAAGGAAATAATTACATCAAAACAACTTCAAGAGACTTTAATTAAAGACAATACCAACTTGAGAAGGAAAGTTGAAATGCTTGAGAATAATTCTCGTAATAATAACTTAAGGCTAATTAACTTTCCTAAATTAGAAATGGTAAATCCAAGAGAAATGCTTAAGAGATATTTGATGGAAACTTTAGAAGTATCAGAAGAAATGTTACCACCATTCTCACGTGTCTATTATTTGCCTATGAAAGTTTCTATAAATCAACAAAAAGAATTGGGCCAACAAACTTTAAATGTTTCAGAATTATTGGAGACATCTGATAAAGACTTGGCATCACCAGCAACTTTGATTCTAACTGTGGCGCTTCCGTTAGATAAAACATGGTTATTAAGACTTTACTTTAAAAATAGACAAAAAATTTTTCTTGGTTGTAAAGTACAGATGTTCCCTGACCTTACAAGGGAGACACAGAAGCGTTGCCGTGAATTTCTTCTTTTGAAACCTGGGGGTTACTTCTCTGGGGGCAACTTTCTATTTGAGACATCCATGTAAATGTATAGTGTGTTACCGTTCTGTTAAATATGTTTTCTTTGAACCATCTCAATTGACAACTTTTGTAGCTATGTCTCGTTTGGATGGAGGATTATCTTGAACCCTAATATAATTAAGAAACCTCATTTTTCAGTGCTTCTGCTTTGAACATCTTGCAAAATAATTTCTTTAATTTTAATTTTTCGCTAATTTAAAATCTTGGATCCCTTAGGAGGACTTGAGCTTAAATAGTTAAATAACGTTTTCTTATTGGATGTTAAATTGCCTTATGATTATTTTATTATTATGACTATTGCTTTCTGTACAAGTGTTTAGCTTGATTTAAATTGAAAATTAATAAAGAAATAAAATACAAAAAAAAGATAGACTCAAGCTTCCTGTCCTGAGGATCCTCAGGGCTGGAAGTCTAACTCATCTGCATTAGGTATCACCCTGCGCCATTTGGCCCATTTCTCAACCCTCCCCCGCCCCCCACACACACACACCAAACTGTGGCTGGGCCAGCGAAACTTGGGCCAAGCCACCCCCTGAGCTCTCCCCCCTCTCTGTCCAGGTTTGCCTTCTGTAGCAAAAAAGCCTTATGTAGTAAAAGGACAAACTCCGGAGAGAAATGCAGAGAGCCTGCCAGCATATTCCAATCTGCCTCTCCCTATGTCTTTATCTCCCCAACAGCCGCCACTGAAGTACCCAGATGCACCTCTACCGCTGCTGAGGCCCACTCCTGCGAAAGCACCGCCTTCTTATCCACAAGCGCTTCTTTCACGAGGGAAGCAAGCGCACCCTCTGGTGCTGCCACCGTGGTGTCCCCTCCACACACGGCAGAGCATACTCATAAGAAACGCCCTCACCGGATCAGACCGAGGTCCATCTAGTCCGGTGATCCGCACACGCGGCGGCCCATTTAGGTACTCCTTTTTGGAGACCCGGATTTACCGTATCCCTCAATATGATATGCAAGAAGGTGTGCATCCAACTTGTGTTTGAATCCCAGAACAGTAGTCTCCTCCACAACCTCCTCCGGGAGTGCATTCCAAGCACCCACCATGCGCTGTGTAAAACAGAATTTCCTGACATTTGTCCTAAACCTGCTGCCATTCAGTTTCAGTCTATGTCCTCTTGTCCTCGTCACATCAGAATATTTCAGTAATGCTTCTTTTTGGTCTATTTTATCAAATCCTTTTAATATTTTAAAAGTCTCTATCAAATCCCCTCTTAGTCTTCTCTTCTCAAGGGTAAACAGCCCCAGGTCAAATTTTCCATTCCTTTGATAAGTTTTGTGGCTCGCCTCTGCACTTTTTCCAGCAGAGTTATATCTTTTTTAAGGTATGGAGACCAGTGTTGGACACAGTATTCTAAGTGCAGTCGGACCATTGTTCTATAAAACTCCCGATGGCAAACGGCTTTTCTCGCACCACGAACAGCGCTTAACCATTTTTGCTGCTATGCCTCCCATGGCCCCTCTCACCCGCACAAACAGTGCAAAGAAAATATCAGCGTTACTCACGTACCTCCTGCTCCTGAAAGGCAGAGTCCTATAACCACAGTACAAATCTTGTGCGGGCAAAACCTGGTTTGGGCAATTTTTTTTTCTCTTATGGGAAAGAAAACCTCTGAACCAAAGACTTCCTGTTCTCCATGGGTGGTGATGGTGGAGAAGGGACATGGGGAGGCCCAAATGTTGCCCCCAAAGTTGGTACCTTTTTTGCCAACACCCCTAAAATCAACTGAAGCCTAAGCAACAAGAGTCAGGAGCCAGTTGCTGAAGCAAGAAGCCAGAGGAATAGCAGCCATCCAACCTGCTGGAGATAGAGCATACTAACTGGCCAGGAGGGATTCCATCCAAGATATACGAGTCTTGTTTTCTATCTCCACCTGCTGGTAGATGTGTACTATCCCACTAGTGTCTGAATTCATCTGCTGCCAGCGCTAAGGAATTTTTTTTTTCTTTAACAACTTTATTAGGCAGACACACCAAACCACTGGTATTCTTGCTATCTTGATGGCTCTGCAGAGAGGATCTCTGAGAACTGTGATCACTGCCCTGAGCTGGCTCATGGGGAGGGGGCATGCAAGGATAGGGCAATAAAATCAAATATATACTTACCCCTGTCAGCCAACCTCATAGATCAAGAGCTTGTAATGTAAGGCTCAGGGCACGAGAGGGTGAAACTTCTCCAGGCTCAATCAGGACAAGGTCTGTGGGCTGATCCCTAGGAGATCACAGTACCCAAAAGCACTCTACCATTAAGTCACCAAGCCATGGACTATGCCTCAAAGAGATAGGTCAGAAGAATTCTATTGCACCAGTCCAACCTCTACTATCTTCTGGAAGCAGAAAAATACTGACTAGTTGAAGACTGCTGATGATGTCACTGGAAGAGTTCAGTATCTCTGCCTCCATCTGCTAAGGTGTCATAACCTGTTGATCTAGATCAGACATGTCAAACTCTAGCCCGCGGTGTAGTAATATTTGGCCCGCCAAAGGATTATCAATTTGCATTGAAAACTGGCCCACTGGCAGAAGCATACATAACGGACAAAGCTTTGTTTAAAAAAAACCAACAAAAAACCTATATCGAATCAGACCAAAATTCGTCGTATTACAATAAAACTATGGTAGGTGCAGCAACATAGACATACCAAGTCTACCTACATTTCCTGGTCTGCCCCCAAGGTGTGGCATCCAGTCTGACGTCGGGCCGTTGCCTCATTGACGTTTGTGCAAAAAATTGAAAATTCTTGTGTTAAAGAGTAAGAAGGAGAAACGTGAGCATCACCGGTAAGTGAATCATGACCTAGGTCCCAGAAAGGGTAAGAGTAGAAGGTCTTATGTCTGGCAAAGAAAGGGGAGGATTGATAGTTTGGGCGTGGGATGGATGTAGCTGCGAAGGATTTTGCTGGATAGCGAGAAACTGGCTTTGGCCGCTAGTGGCAAGTCTTATTGATTCGCTTTCATGTGTACATCCACTTGGTCCTTATCAGGGAGCTGGTCGCTTGTGGTCTTTTCCTCTATTAAATAGAGTCGATTTGAACTATGTAATAAAGCACCCTGCTGTGTCTAAGAGTACCACCTTCTCAGTTTGTGCACTGTGCTATGAGAGTAATGCTGTGCTCCTCTTGGGCCCACCACACTAAGGCTTGGAATAATGACCAGACAACAAATGGTAGAAAAAATAATTTTATTTTCTGTTTTGTGATTACAATATGTCAGATTTGAAATGTGTATCCTACCAGGACCTAAAAGAGAGAAGAAAAGTCTTTTTAATTTATTTTGTTTACATCACAGAGCCGGCGTGGGGTTGGAGAGATTGTAACCCTATACTTCTACTAAGACTAAGGGGTACTTTTATTAAGGTGCGCATTTAGTGCGTGCTAAATCGGTTAGCATACCTTAATAAAAGGACCCCTAAATATCTTAATTAAAAATTTGGCCCATGACTTAGCCTAAGTTTTAGATTTCGGCCCCTTATGTGATTGAGTTTGACACCCCTGATCTAGACTGATATAGTAGAATGAAAGGGAAAATCATGTATGGTTATTTATTTATGAGTACAGTGAGCCCTCCGAATCAGTATCCGCGGATTTGGTTATTCACGATTTTTTAAAAATTTTAAATAAAGCTGCATTCCAGACCTGCCCAGCCTCCCTCCCAGCTTCCCAGACCTTACCTGGTGGTCTAGCGGGCTTTCGGGGCAGGAGCGATCTTCCTACGCTCCTGGCCCCATGCAGATCACTCATAGCAAATGGCTGCAGGGAGTTCCCGTCATAGTCTCGAGAGACAACGGGAACTCACAGCAGCCATTTGCTATGAGTGATCTGCATGGGGCAGGAGTGTAGGATGATCGCTCCTGCCCCGAAAGCCCACTAGACCACCTGGTAAGGTCTGTGATGGTGGGAGGGAGGAGGGGTGGGTCAGAGCCGGCCCAAAGTTATTTGCGAATATTCAATATTCACAGGCCTGCTCTGCCCCTAACCCCCCCGAATACAGAGGGGGGAAGTGTAGTAATACTGCCATTTACCTGGCATCATGACGAGTGTACAAAGTCAGCACTGATTAATAAAACAGCAAAAAAAAAAAACCTTCTTTGCACTGAATTCCTGTTTCTGCCAATGTTAAATTGAAAATCATTCTCCTGGTTCATTGTGCTCTTTGCCTTCCTATCTTGCTGTTATAATCTTGTACCCAGTTGTAGTCTTTAACTAAGGACTAGATTCACTAAGCCCACCGATTGTGTCCCGACCAGTTTGCGATCCTGACCAGATTCACTAACCTTCCTCCCAATCCGAACCCGATCCGCACATGCAAATGAGGGGGAAGGGCATCCAAAAGTAGGAAGGTAGCTATTAACAAAACAAATTCAGGAACACTGACTGGGCTGGCTGATCAAAAAAAAAGCGACTGCTTAGGACTAATCGCTCACATCCTTGCCGACTGTCCTCACCCTGAAATCCCAGCCTTGCAGCTCTGAAACCATCAAAAAAGTGCCCTGCTCTCTGCTGTCCTGCCTCTCTGCGAGGCTGTGTTTTTAACCCATAGGTTAAAAGCAGGGCTCCACTAACATTGCTGCCCCGAAATCCTTGCAACCAGGCATAGGATTCATTGCTCACTTTACCTCTGGCCAAGCCCCCCATTGCAGCGTGTTCCGTTTCATTAAAGCCCTCCCTTGTAATGTAATGTAATTTATTTCTTATATACCGCTACATCCGTTAGGTTCTAAGCGGTTTACAGAAAATATACATTAAGATTAGAAATAAGAAAGGTACTTGGAAAATTCCTTTACTGTCCCGAAGGCTCACAATCTAACTAAAGTACCTGGAGGGTAATAGTGAAGTGAAAAGTAGAGTTAGAGGAAAAATAAAAATAAAATAAACATTTTAAAAAGACAGCATTGATCTAAATACTTTGGAAGGTAGAAGAGAGGAGAGAAAGGAATAGAAGCAGAATGGGTCAGCGTCAGTGATGAAGTGGAGCAAGTAAGTTTAGGAGGAGCGATTGACGTATCCAGAAAGGGCTTCTTCTGGCCGACAGTCCCAGGATGCCTATGTCTCCTCCCCTGCGATGTTCTCCCATCCATGCATTCCCTCCCAGACACACTGCCCGTGCCCCAGCCGCTCCAAGGAGGCTGCCCCAGATGAGGTCCACGGTGAATGCAGGATTCTCTCCTCTGCGGGAAAGCCGCCCGGAGCCGACAGTCGATCTTCTTAGCGGATTGCAGGGGGGGAAGAGTTCTCTTGTGTAGAGAGCAAGCATATACAGGCAAGAAAATGGTCTGCACATGCGTCAGGATCGCTCTGCAGCGATCCATGGGGTTGGTGTGGGGCATGCCAACGATTGGGTTAATTTGCATGAAAACTGGTAGAGAATCGGTTGCCAGCCACAGATCGCTCACAGCTCAGATGGGAAAAGTAAGTTTAATAAATCTAGCCCTAATCACCCCCCAACCCCCCCCCCCCGCTTTCTCTGCACTCTTTCCTCCTTCCCTCACCCCCAGCCATCTCAATTTCTCATGGGATACAGCCTTCTTTTACTACTTTGAACTCTCTCCTTCTGCCCATTTAGCAAGAAAACTTCCCTACGTTGAAAAAGACAGTTGAAACCTGGTTGTTCCATCTTGCCTTCCCTTAAGTTGAGAGAGCAGAGAAAACACAGTTACTTACTGTAACAAGTGTTATCCAGAGACAGCAGGCAGATATTCTCTACATGTGGGTGACGTCATCCACGTAGCCCCATAGCGGACAGCCTCGCAAGAATGCTAATGAAGCTCCCTACAAGAATTCTTGGGGGAAGGGGATGACTACCCACAGGTTCAGGAATGGAGTGTCTGTCGCACTAGGAAAACCCCCCAACCCATTTATGCTAGCAAAAGAGTATTCCAATTCTCACAAGAAAAAGTGCGAGTTTATAATGAAAAAAGCATTTTTTAATTTTACCTGCTTCAGTTATTTTCCCTTAGAGACTATACCACTTTTTGTGTTTTTTTTTTAGGTAAGCTACATCATTTGTATTACCGTTTTAGAATTGAAATAAAAATTTAAAAATGGCATAAAAATAAAAATAGGTAAACCTAGGACGAGCATGGTCAAATATATTACAAATTCACACAGGTGGGATTCAGTACTGTTTCCAAAAATTACCAAGCTATTAATGATCCAGCTGGTCTTTCAGGCAAACTTCACAGCATATAATCAACCTCGAGATATTTGTATGCCTCTTTAGCAATGGAACATTAGGGAGGGGAGGCACCCACAGCAAGTGTTAGTATATGACAGCTGTAAACATTCTTCTCACTTTGCAGTGGTGTGGGGAGTTTACCGAGATGATGGGGAGATTGGAGTTTGCCCATGACAAAAGCGATGCCTGTGGGCGCGTCCTACGTGATGCGGGGGCGCAGTCATCCTGTTTTGCTGCGGAGATCAGGGAGGACGATCGGCCGTCAACTGTGGCTGATGAACTGAAGACGGGAGTTACAGCTGATCGCTGGGTTCCCCTCCTCACCTTCTCCTCATCCTGCTGCCTGCCTCCGGGATCTTCTTCTTTCTTGCCTGTCTTTTGCTTCTGCGATCTGCTGCTCCTGGGGATCTGCTTACAGGGAATCACTGGGAGCTGGGTTGATGAAGCCTGTGTGGTCTGACAGCGGAAGACCTGTGGCCTGTCTGATCTTCCAGCTCTCCTCAGCATGATGCCTTCGGCCATTGGGACCTGCTTCCTCTTCTACCTTGACTTTGATAGAACCGATATTTGCTCCGATTTTCTACTGCTCCTTCTTTTCTTTTTTTTTTTAATGGTATGTTTATTGGGTGAACAAATCACAAGAGAAACAAACAGCAGCCAAGCTGAATACAGCACTTAAGAACCAGCAATACAGATGAACAGTGCCGCTAGGCAAAAATCAAACAAGCATGCAAAGAACTCATGAAAAGTTCAAAGTTTGTGTTTTTATACAGAACTACAAAAATACAACCCCCCCCACCCTCCCAAAGCCAGCCCCCCCTCCCCCCTAGAAATCAGACCCAGTCTAGAAAGAACTGACTGCTCCTTCTTTTCTACCTACAATCTTCGGCTGTTGGACCGGCTCCTGCGGTGGGGATCCTGAGATAATCTTTGGCCAATGATGGATTGACATCAAAGAATTATCTCAGCCATTGTGTCCTGCTGTTGCCTTGCACTGGACTGAGCCCAATTGGATCTTTATTTCACTTCAGTTTAATTTCTATTTTTTAAATCTCAAATTTTCTTAAATTTACTTTATTTTAGGTGCAAACAATTTTTATTGATGCAAACAACAAAAACAATGCCAGGGCACCCCATGGGTGCACAGTAAAATGTACTTTATTTTTAAAGTAATTTTTTTGTTTTCACCTGTAATGAATACTTGTTAGGATATCTTGTATCTTTCTCTATCTCTACCTTTCCTATCTGAATATGATCAGTGGAGTTCCTTTCAGTATTCAATTGTTACACTGTAAATTGCTTAGGTCAATAAAATACGGGAGCGGTATATGAAATTCTTAACAAACATATATACTGTGTTTCCCTGAAAATAAGACCTACCCCAAAAATAAGCCCTAGCATGATTTTCAGGGTAGGTCTTAATATAAACCCTACCACCGAAAATAAGCCCTAGTTGCCGGCGGCAGCAGCACCGAACCGTAAGACAGAAACAATGTACCTTAAAATAAACCGGCAGCGTCGGCAGCAATCTGGAGAGGCTGATTCGCGGCCTGGGCCGTTCCTCTGCCGCCTTGCTGATGACATCATCAGTGATGCGGCAGAGGAATGGCCCAGGCCACGAAGCAGTATGTCTAGATTGTTGCCGACGCTGCCGGTTTGTTTTAAGGTACATTGTTTCTGTCTTACGGTTCGGATGGGAGGGAGAGTTGTGTCGGTGCTGCTGCTGCCGCCGGCTTATTTTCGGTTTGTTTTAAGGTACATTTATTTCTGTCTCGCGGTTCAGAGGAGAGGGAGAGATGGGTCGGCGGAGGGGAGGGGGTGTGCGGCAGCAGGAAGGGGATAGAAAGATGCTACGGGAGGGGGGAGTGATAGGAAAATACTGCACAAGAGGATGGATGAGAGGGGAGGAAAGATGCTGCATATGTGGGGGAGAGAAAGAAATAGGAAAAATTGGGGTGGAGGAGAGGAGGGGAGAGAAAGAAATAGGAAAAATTGGGGTGGAGGAGAGGAAGGGAGAGATGATCATTGTACATAAAAAAAATAAGACATCCCCGAATATAAAGACCTAGTGCCTTTTTTGGGGGCCCAAAATAATATAAGACAGTGTCTTATTTTCGGGGAAACACGGTATGTAGGCCGAGTGCTCATCCAGGGAACAGTCGTTTCGGGAAGGAGCGCAGGCCTATTATTTGCTTCTCCTATGTGCGCCACTGCAAACAATGTCGGGGGCCAGACACCCCTTCTTCCCTAAACAGAACGTTGCTACCAGGTATATTTTTATATATACTCTTCAGTATGTGAAGAGATTTCATGCAAATCCATGTACTACGTCCACCACCTCACGAGTCCTCCTTCTAAACAACCAGCTTTCGCTCCCCACCTGTGGCAGAGAGACCACCACCCCTTTTCTTTCTACCTCTCTTATGACATCTCTACTCTCTATCCTCTCCACTAGGCGGAAGGAGAGAAAAAGGGTGGGGTCACCTCTGCCCAAGGCCTCAACCCCTCCCCCACAGAAGATACCCAGACAGACAAACACACACAGCGCTCTCTCCCCTCCCCCCCCCCCTTGCCTCAGACACCAAGGGCCGCGCGCTGCCCACTCACCAGACTGGACGTCTTGAGCCT
Organism: Geotrypetes seraphini; assembly: GCF_902459505.1. Lineage (NCBI taxonomy): Eukaryota > Metazoa > Chordata > Amphibia > Gymnophiona > Dermophiidae > Geotrypetes > Geotrypetes seraphini. The sequence goes on from NC_047086.1 coordinate 217,343,532, forward strand.
CCTTTTCCCGACGGCGGCTGACGTCCTTTAATCTCCGCCGTTCTGTTACGCCTCGCTCTCTTCTCAACCACAACGAAGGCAGCTGTTGCTGCTGCTACTCGGGGATCGGCCGACGACGACGACACAACCGTCGCTACGTCACTCCGCACGGGTTGAGAAGCGCGTCGCAGCCAGAACACGCACGCGCCCTCACTGTCGGCTAGCGCTAGGGGGGGGGGGGAGTTGACTGCGCGTGGACGTTGGAGCGCGTAATTGAAACCGTCCTGAGGCAGCTGGGTTTAAGAGTCTTGAAGCGCTCCTAAGTAGGATGTCGAAAGCAGAGACAGGAAGTTACTCTTGTCAAAGCAGTACCCATTTGAAGCGCATGACCTAAACACCAATAAGGAACAAGGCGGTGGGGTTGCCATATTTGTGAAGTCAAAAAAAAAAAAGAGGACCCGTGACCCCACCCCCACCATTCTCTTAGGGTCGTTAAGTTTGTTTCTCTTGCTTTCAGTGAGAAAAAGTCTAGGCTTGACAGCTGCTAGTAGGCGCTGCACCAGTTCTAATTTCTCAAACCCGAGCTCCCTTTCCTCTGGTATGGGATCTGGTGAAAGCTTATTCTCTGGCTCAAAAAGGGCATTTCTGCAGTTTTCCTTTAGATCTGTGCATTTGTAGCCAACTGCCTTCACTCCCGTGTGCTGCTTTGGTTTACAATCGTTACTCAGAAAACTTTTGTGCTTTCACTCCATACTATTCTCTTTATGAGAGCTGGACATTTCTTTAACTGGGAAAGATCATTTTTTGTTGTAATTTTCCATTGTCTTTACTGTAAGTTCTGTAACCTAAACCACCTTGTTTATACTGTAAATGCTGTACAGTCTGTATTTCTCACTATGAATAACGTGACCATTTATTTTTTCATCAAAAGGGGACATCTATTAATATTCAGTCCTGCCCCCAATTTCTTCCATTCATTTTTCATGTACACACAATACCTTATTTTATAATGGTAACCATAAAATTTAAATAAACACAAAGCACCCTATATGCAGAGAAAATGTTAATTATCATTTATATTTGGGGGGTTTTCAACGATATCACCTCAGTAACTATAGAAAATAGACAAATATAGTGCAAAACATAGACAGCAGATATAAATTCTCAGAACTGACACATAAAATCATTTTTTTCTACCTTTGCTGTCTGGTGATTTCATGAGTCTCTGGTTGCTTTTCCTTCTGACTGTGCATCATATCTTTCATTTCTTTCTGCACTCAGGCCCAACAATTGTCCCTTTCTATTCCCTCCCTCCCTCCTTCCTTCCTATGTCCTTAGTGCCCCCAGTGCCTTCCTATGTCCTTAGTGTCCCCAGTGCCGCCTTCCTATGTCCTTAGTGTCCCCAGTGCCTCCTTCCTATGTCCTTAGTGCCCCCAGAACCAGTGTCAGTTCTCCTTTGTACCTTTATTCCAGGTCTCCCTCCTCTGTTATGATCTTGCCTCTCTCTGCTCTTCCTCAGGGGCTCTCCCCCTGTCTGTACCTCCCAAAGTCCTGCCTCCTGTCTTTCCCCTTTAGTCCAGGCCTTTATCTCTCTAGTCTTTCTTCTACTTACGACCCCCCCCCTTCTCTGCCGTTTTCTCTCCTTCCTTCATCCCTCCTTCCTATGTCCCCTCACTGCCTTCTAGCCTTTGTCCCACCCCCTCCCACAAAGCCTGCCGGCCTACCTCCCCCAGAGCCAGCCACCCTGCCTGCCTACCTCCTCCAGAGCCTGCCTGCCTGCCTCCCCCAAAGTCAGCCAGTCTGCCTGACTACCTTCCCCAGAGCCAGCCAGCACTGGTCGCCGTACATGAAGGACATGGTACTACTAGAAAGGGTCCAGAGAAGAGCAACTAAAATGGTTAAGGGGCTGGAGGAGTTGCCATACAATGAGAGATTAGAAAAACTGGACCTCTTCTCCATTGAAAAGAGGAGACTGAGAGAGGACATGATTGAAACATTCAAGATAATAAAGGGAATAGACAGTAGATAAAGACAGGTTGGTTCACCCTCTCCAAGGTAGAGAAAACGAGAGGACACTCTCTAAAGTTTAAAGGGGATAGATTCCATACAAACGTAAGGAAGTTCTTCTTCACCCAGAGAATGGTGGAAAGCTGGAACACTCTTACTGAGGCTGTTACAGGGGAAAACACCCTCCAGGGATTCAGGACAAAGTTAGAAAAGTTTCTGCTGAACCAGAACGTACACAGGTAAGGCTAGTCTCAGTTAGGGCATTGGTCTTTGACCTAAGGGCTGCCGTGTGAGCGGACTGCTGGGCACATTGGACCACTGGTCTGACTCAGCAGCGGCCATTCTTATGTTCTTATTTCCATTTTCTATTAATAAACGATTATCAACACAGCTACAATAATACCTTATCCTACAGCAAAACTAAATAAATAGAAATTTTTTTCTACCTTTGTTGTCTAGTTTCTGCTTTCCTCATCTTCTCATCTTTCTCTTCCTTCCATCCACTGTCTACCCTCTCTCTGCCTCTTCCATATGGCATCTGCTCTCTTTCTATGCCTCTTCCAGAAATTGTCTGCCTCTCCCTTCCATCTCTCCCTCCCCCCCATTGGTGTGGCATCCATAGTCTTCCCTTCTCCAATGATCTGGCATCTATCTCCTCTCATTCCCTTCCCTCTCCCACACCCCCTTGGGCTGGCATTTCACTCTCTCATCTCGCATCCCACTTCCATCAGCATGTGCCCTTTCTTTCCCTTCAACCCAATTGCATCCAGTATCCTTCCCCTTATGTCTCTCTTCCCTTTCCTTGCACACCAATTCCATCAGCATCTGCCCCCTTTCTCTCCCTCCACCACCCTTCCATACCACCCTGCCCCCTTTCTCTCCCTCCACTACCCTTCCATACCACCCTGTCCCTTCTCTCCCTCCACCACGCCCCTTTTCTCCCTCCACCACCCTCCTCTACCACCCTGCCCCCTTTCTCTCCCTCCACCACCCTGCCCCCTTTCTCTCCCTCCACCACCCTTCTATACCACCCTGCCCCCTTTCTCTCCCTCCACCACCATTCCAAACCACCCTGCCCCCTTTTTCTCCCTCACTACACTTCCATGCTCCTTTCTCTCTCCCCTCCAAACATTGCAGCTGCAAGCTCTAGCAGCATCAACGGTAACGGCACCTCCGGCATCAATGGCAATGCAGCCAGCTCCGTTACAGGAAGGTTCTGCGATGACTGTGTCTGCCAGTCCATCCCCCATCCAACGTCACTTCTTCCGGAGCAAGTAAATGACATTGGAGGGGGATGGACTGGCAAACGCAGTCATCGTGGGACCTTCCTGTAACAGAACCGGCTGCATTGCCATCGATTGGGGGAGGGGGGCCTCTTGCTGTTTAAAAAAATGGTAAGGTGATTCGTCCTCCTTCAGCAGGACCCCCTCAGTTTCGGGCCCTAGGCACGTGCCTACTGGGCCTATCCATTAATCCGGCCTTGACTTTGAGGATTGTAGCTCTGAAGCTGATATGCTGTGGGAATCAGAACAGGGCTCATAGGAGCCATTATCCCAGGACAAGCAGGCAGGTATTCTCACTAGTGGGTGACGTCATCCGATGGAGCCCCGATGCGGACGCCTCACAAGCATACTTGCTTGTAGAAACTTTAGACGTTTCGAGTCGCCCACACCGCGCATGCGCGAATGCCTTCTCGCCCAATGCACCGGGCATGTCTCAATTCTTACTTTTCCGCGGAGCCGAGAAGTCCGTCTTCGACTCTCTGCGCGAAGTAACTTCCCTTGTGCCTTCTAAGTCCGCGGTTTTGGGTTCTTTTCCTCAGAATTGTTGATTTTCGTCGTATTTTATTGTTTTTCCAAAAAAAAAATTTTTTTTTCCTTCTCTTCGACCGGGCAGGCCACGTGGCCGCAGCCCCGCGGCTTAGACCTAGCGGCAGAGCTTTTTCGGCCTATGTCCCGGCCTATCACCGGTTTTAAGAAGTGTGTCAAGTGCCAGCGCGCGATTTCGCTGACGGACCCTCATCGACGCTGTCTGCAGTCTCTCGGGCCTCAACACCTTCCGAAATCGTGCCAGCCTTGCTCCACACTTACAGCACTTGCGTTTAAGCGTCGCTGTTTCTTGTGGGAATCGCTGTTCAGCATGGAAGCTTCGTCGGAGCTGACCTCATCGAAGAGCGCCAAGTCTTCGACTTCTGCCTCGACTCTCCCATCTTCCACCTCCGCGGCCCCAAGTCTCCTCAAGCCTGCTTCGTTTGTGCCGGCTTCGACTTCGCCGCCGGCTACGGGGCCTTCCTCTGCCTCCTCAGGTCAGGTAGCTAAGCAGCCCATTCCCCCTGTGGTGCTCAAGATGCCCAAGGCTTCTAAGTCCAAGCACCTGGGATCCCGATGTCCGTGCAGGAGGTCCTATCTCGGATGCGGATCCCTCCTTGCCGGCGTCGTTCCAGACCTTGCTGGAGAAGCAGTTCATCGAGCTCTTTACTACCATGGGGCCAAAGCTTCTTTCCCAAATCCAGCCTGGGCACGTGGGGGCCTCCCGCGAGGTCGAGCCGCCTCCGGTGCCTCCTTGTCGTACATTCTCGCTGCAGGGAGCCGAGTCTCTGCGAGTGTCTGGTCTGGCATCGATGCATGCATCGCAAGGAGCAGAGTCTTTGCCCATGCCTCCCTTGGAACCGATTCCCTTGATGCAATGAGAAGAGTCTTTGCAGATGCCTCCGTTGGAACAGATTCCCTTGATGCTGGGAGCCGAGTCTCTGCGAGGGCCTCTCCCGGACCCGATGCCCTCGATGCCGAGCCTCGAGGCTTGGCGAGTGCCTCGAGGTGCATCTACTCAGCCACCTCTGCTTCGATCCACCGCCTCCAGTCCCATTCATTCACTGGAAGCCTCGTCGGTGCCTCGCTCGCCTCGATGGTCGAGGCCAACTTCCAGGCACAGTTCGAGTCGTCGCTCGAGGCATTCATCGAGCCGTGACTCGCCTCGACAGAAGCAGCCTTTCATCAAATATTTGCCTCAAGAGTCTTCACCTCCTCCTATGCCAGAACTCAAAGACACTTTGGGATCTTTTTCTCCCTGCCGATCTCCAGCCTCGTTGGACCTGGAGGCCTCATCGTCCTCGAGTTCTTCTCGAGGCCCGACGCTGGCTGACCAGCTGTCGTTTTCCTCTTTCCTGCGACAGATGGCTGTAGATTTGGACATTACCTTGGACACGGGGTCCAAATTTTCGAAGAAATATTTGGAGACGATGCATCTCCCTCAACCACCTGCGGAGTCCCTCCGGCTTCCTTTGCATAAGCTGCTGGACCAGACCTTCATGCGCTGCTTCGAGACTCCTTACTCCATGCCAGCTGTTCCGGGTAAATTGGATGCCAGGTACCGCACGGTTCACCACAAGGGATTCGATGGGGCTCAGCTCTCTCATCAGTCTCTGCTGGTGGAATCTTCCCTGAAGCGATCTCACCCTTCCCAGGTCTATGTCACCGTTCCACCTGGCCGGGAGGGCAAGACCATGGACAGATTTGGCAGGCGCATCTACCAGAACTCGATGATGGCCTCTCGAGTCCTGAATTACAGTTTTCATTTTGCCACCTACTTCGAGTTTTTTCTCTCAGTTCTGCAGAAGTTTCTGCCATATTTGGACTCCCAAGCTCGCTTCGAGTACTCGGAGGTTCTGGCTTTGTTATCCCAACTGAGGCTCCAGATGATGCAGTCTTCTTACGATGCTTTTGAGCTCTTGGCAAGGGCTGCTGCTTGTTCGGTGGCCATGCGACGCCTGGCGTGGCTTCGAACCATCGAAATGGACCTGAATCTTCAGGACAGACTGGCTAACGTCCCGTGTGCTGGAGCCGACCTCTTCAATGAGTCCATCGAGGCGGCGCCCAAGAAGCTGTTGGACCATGAGAAGTCTTTCCAGTCCATTCTCCGTCCGAAGCCCAAGCCTGCTCCTCCTCGTCCATCACGCCCGCCTTTGATCTATCAGCGGCGTTACCCACCGAAACAGGCACCTACCATCCGTCAGCCTGTTAAGAGACAGCACACGCCGAAGCAGCAGCAAAAACCTTCCACGTCTGCTGTACCCAAGACTCCTCAGCCTTTTTGACTGTCTCGTAGAGAGCATAACTACCATCGTTCTGCCCTCCCCTGTTTTTCCCATCGGAGGTCGTCTCCATCATTTTTACCATCGATGGACGACTATCACCACCGACCTCTGGGTCCTTTCCATTGTAAGGGAGGGATACTCTTTTCAGTTCTATCAAGTTCCTCCGGAACATCCTCCAAGAGAGTATCCTTCCAACTTAACCCAGACCGACCTTCTTCTTCAAGAAGCTCAGGCTTTGCTCCGGCTTCGGGCTGTCGAGCCGGTCCCTTTGGACCAACGGAACAAGGGTTTTACTCCCGGTACTTTCTTGTTCCAAAAAAGACGGGCGATCTGCGTCCTATTTTGGACCTCAGGGTACTCAACAAGTTTCTGGTGAAAGAGAGGTTTCGCATGTTAAGTTTGGCTTCTCTCTATCCCCTCCTTGAGCAGAACGACTGGTTATGCTCTCTGGATCTCAAGAAGGACTACACTCACATTCCCATCCATCCGGCCTCCAGACAATACCTCAGATTTCGGGTGGGACATCTTCATCTTCAATACCGAGTGCTTCCTTTCGGCCTGGCTTCGTCTCCCAGAGTCTTCACCAAGTGCCTGGTTGTGGTGGCCGCAGCACTCAGGAACCACGGTCTTCAGGTGTTTCCCTACCTCGACGACTGGCTCATCAAGGATTCCACGTCTCAGGGATGGTCCAGGCGACCCAAAGGACGATCTGGTTCCTGCAGAGTCTGGGGTTCGAGATCAACTTTCCAAAATCCCATCTGCAACCTTCCCAGACTCTTCCCTTCATTGGAGCTGTTCTGAATACCATTCAACTCAGGGCTTTCCTGCCTCCGCAACGCCTGGATGCCCTTCTTCGTCTTTGTCATTCAGTGTCCTCTCGCCCATCCATCTCGGCGAGACACATGATGGTTCTTCAGGGCCACAAGGCCTCTACAGTACACGTGACTCCTTTTGCCAGACTTCACCTATGGATTCCTCAGTGGACACTGGCATCTCAATGGACACAGGTCTCCAACCCTCTGACTTGCCATTCAGATCACTCCTGCTCTGACATAGTCTCTTCGCTGGTGGATGCTCTCTTCCAATCTCTCCAGAGGTTTGCTGTTTCACATGCCTCCCCATCAAAAGGTTCTCACGACCGACTCCTCGACATATGCTTGGGGGGCCCATCTGGATGGTCTGCGCACTCAAGGCTATTGGACCAGTGTGGACCGCCTGTGTCACATCAATCTACTGGAACTCAGAGCAATTTTCAATGCTCTCAATGCTTTTCAGCATCTCCTTCACGACATGGTGGTTCTCATTCGCACGGACAACCAAATCGCCATGTATTATGTCAACAAACAGGGAGGAACGGGATCGGCCTCCCTGTCAGGAAGCTCTGAAAGGCTGGGATTGGGCAATTTGCCACAATACCTTCCTCAAAGCTGTCTACATTCAGGGGGCGGACAATGCCTTGGCGGACAACTTGAGTTGTCTTCTCCAGCCTCACGAATGGACTCTCCATTCCACGCCCCTTCATCACATCTTCTCTCTGTGGGGAACGCCTCAGATAGATCTATTTGCAGCCCCCCACAACTTCAAACTGCCTCAGTTCTGCTCCAGGATCTACACTCCTCACCGCCTCGAGGCAGATGCTTTTCTTCTGGACTGGAGGAATCTCTTTCTGTATGCGTTTCCTCCGTTTCCTCTCATTCAAAAGACTCTGGTCAAGCTCAAGTCCGACCGGGCCACCATGATTCTGATTGCTCCTCGGTGGCCCAGACAACCCTGGTACTACCTTCTACTTCAGCTGAGCAGCAGGAAGCCCTTCCTTCTACCAGTGTTTCCATCTCTGCTTATGCAGCATCAGGGATCTCTACTTCATCCCAATCCCAGTCGCTACACCTGACAGCTTGGTTCCTTTCAACGTAACCTCCCTTCAGTTTTCCCAAGCTGTGAGGGGTGTTTTAGAAGCTTCACGGAAGCCTGCTACCAGACAATGCTATTCCCAAAAATGGACTAGATTTTCTGTATGGTGTTTTTCTCATCATAAGGAGCCTCAACACGCCTCTTTAGCCTCTGTTTTGGACTATCTTTTACACTTATCTCATTCTGGCCTCAAGTCTACTTCGATCCGAGTCCATTTAAGTGCGATTGCTGCTTTCCATCAGCCTCTTCAAGGAAAACCTCTCTGCTCATCCTGTGGTTGCCAGATTCATGAAAGGACTTTTCCATGTCAATCCTCCTCTCAAACCGCCTCCAGTGGTTTGGGACCTCAATGTTGTCCTTTCTCAGCTTATGAAGCCTCCATTTGAACCTCTTAACAAGGCTCCTCTGAAGTATCTCACTTGGAAAGTGGTGTTTCTCATTGGCCTCACTTCTGCTCGGCGAGTCAGTGAGCTTCAGGCTTTAGTTGCGGATCCCCTTTTTACAGTGTTTCATCATGACAAGGTGGTTCTTCGCACTCATCCCAAATTCCTCCCCAAAGTGGTCCCGGATTTTCATCTGAATCAATCCATTGTTCTTCCAGTGTTTTTTCCAAAGCCTCATTCTCACCCTGGAGAATCAGCTCTTCATACTCTGGACTGTAAACGTGCTTTGGCTTTCTACCTAGAACGCACCAAGCCACACAGAACTGCTCCTCAACTTTTCATCTCCTTTGACCCGAACAAGTTGGGACGTGCTATCTGTAAGCGCACCATCTCCAACTGGATGGCGGCTTGTATCTCTTTCTGCTATGCCCAGGCTGGATTACCCCTTCGCAGGAAAGTCACAGCCCATAAGGTCAGAGCAATGGCAGCCTCTGTAGCCTTCCTCAGATCTACACCGATTGAGGAGATTTTTAAGGCTGCTACTTGGTCCTCGGTTCATACCTTCACTTCTCATTATTGTCTGGATACTTTCTCCAGACGAAATGGACAGTTTGGCCAAACAGTATTGCAAAATTTATTCTCCTAAGTTGCCAACTCTCCCACCATTCCACTTGGGTTAGCTTGGAGGTCACCCACTAGTGAGAATACCTGCCTGCTTGTCCTGGGATAAAGCACAGTTACTTACCGTAACAGTTGTTATCCAGGGATAGCAGGCAGCTATTCTCACGTCCCCTGGGTTGGCTTCTCTGCTAGCTATCTGAACTGAGGAGACACGCCCAGTGCATCGGGCGGGAAGGCACTCGCGCATGCGCAGTGTGGGTGACTTGAAACTTCTAAAGTTTCTACAAGCAAGTATACTTGTGAGGCGTCCGCATCGGGGCTCCGTCGGATGACATCACCCACTAGTGAGAATAGCTGCCTGCTGTCTCTGGATAACAACTGTTACGGTAAGTAACATTGCTTTATAGCCAAACCAGGTAGTGGTTATAAAGATTTCCCCAGTGAGTGTGAAAGGCAAAGGGATGAATGTTTATGTGGTAAAGCAGTGCAGTGCTTAAGAAGGTTTAAACCAGTGGTCTCATTGTAGGTACTTGGAGGGCCTCAGAAAAATTAGTTAATGTTTTATTAAGGAAATGACAATTTTGCATGTCTGGGAAGGAGGTCTACGACTCCGGTTGGCCCAGGTGCCTATTAGAGGAGCCTTAGGCACCTGGGCCAATCAGAACTTTAGGCCCCGGAGGGGAAGGTCCACCATTCTGAAGAGGCAGGCCTGCCAGCCAGAGGGAGTAGGCATCCCTCCAGCTGGCCTTGCAGATAAGGTACAAGGAAAGGGGTGTCCGGGTGGGCTTTGGAGGGGTGCCATGTGTTCGGAGGGGGGTGCCAGCAGGAGGGATTGGGCATCCCTCCTGCCACAGTGTACGTGGGGGATTCAGGGATGGTGGCAGCAGGAGGGAGTGGGCATCCCTCCTGCTGGAAGTCTTGCAGTGGGGTTCGGGAGTTCCTTGCCACGGCCACTAAGCTGATCACAGCGGGGAGATCTCCTTGCTGCAATCAGTTTAGCAGCCACGTCTATTTGAAATGTAGGTCAGCATTTTGCTGGCCTACATTTCAGGCGCCTATCGCAGCCCTAGGGAGACCTCTAGGGTTGCTTAAGATTGCTTAAGGCCACTTCCGAGCGAAACCATACCCACTCCCAGCCTTGGGCAAACTTAAGCGTCTATAGGCACCTCCCTGCACCCGCGACAGATACATGCAGCATAGAAGGCCTACCTCGGGTGGTTTTGTTTTTTTTTTAGAAAACATGTATCCTGATTGGCTGGTTAGACAGTGGTAGGACACCTACTGCCACCTAGAATCGGAACGCCATTTATAGAATTTGGTCCAAAGACATACTTTCAAAGGTGTGCTTTGTATTCTGGCTATGTACAGGCCTAAATTTTCAAAAGCAAAAGTGTACAAGGTACTTCCCCTTTGGTGCAGTCATACCTGCAGAGTTTCAAAATCACCCTCAGAGAGGGTATGTATATTATTTAAGAGGTACATGTAAAAAAGGATTATTTCTGTTTCTTTTTTTAACAATTCTTTTGCATTCAGAGCGACTGAAGCTAACTGCTGCTGTTTCTGTGCATCTGGTTAAAGCGTAGTAGTATAGAAAATTGTAATAAACCCAAAATCATGACATCAGATTTATGGCCTTACGTTGGTGGTGTAGGTACAAACAGATGACTCCTAGAGTCAGATGGATAGGTGTAATTTTATAAACTTTTTCCATGTGTGAAACTTGGACAGTTACCTTATATACCTTAATATACGCTGACCCGCATATAAACTGAGGTAACCCCCTCCAAAAAAAAGTTGGCTCGAATATAAACCCGGGGGGGGGGGGAATTAATAATCAAGTGCCCTCCCTCCTCTACCAACCTCTGCATCATGGACCTCCTCCCTGCCCTGTGCCCTCTCCCTCCCTCCCACTGCCTTGCAGGCATCTACCAGGCCTACTGTAAGACCTACTTTTACATGATCTGTGCACCGCAGGCCCAGTTTCAAGACACTTGTATGTTATAAAACATGCCTATAGGCAAGGCCTATCAATTTCTGAACAGGTGTCAAGATCTGTGCATTGACATCTACTTGCTACTTAAGATGATGGCAGAAGACTATGTTACGAGGTCAGCGAGGCTTACATAAGTGCCTTTTGACACTCCTCACACAGGCACCTTGTTATAGAAGTATAACCATATAGATTTCATTTTAAAAACTACTACAGCAATGGCAGCAGCCAACCTCCATATAAATAGTGGCAATTTTCAAAAGGAAAATTATACAAATACTTTTCTTTCTAAAGCTGCCTCACACATGTGTAGGATGGCTACCACTGTGTACTTTTACACTTCTTTCTAATATATTACCTGGAAAAAAGCTTTTTGATGGAAAAAGTTGAGTTTTACAAGGGGAAAGCTTTTCTAAAATTACTTCCATAGGGTGGAACTTTGATAATTTTTATTACATATGGTACTTTCAAAATTATACAAAAAAAGAAGTGGGAAGCACAGCATGAGAGAAAGAATATTATCTACCTACTTACTAAAAATATTTTAAAAACTCCAGCTCCTGAATAGAGCTTACTGCACCCTATAAGGAGGTCTTCATGGATTCTCAGTAGGAGAGCCATCACTGTAAAAACCTTGTTCCTTTACAGAAAGGGTCTAATGCCAAAGTAACAGTTTATGAGATGAAAAGAGGGGGAGGGAGCTTGCATTTAGTCACCACAGCCTTCTCAGGGTACAGCTCCAGAAAAGGCAGCACACATACAAATCCAATAAATAAAATTCTGGGATAAAAAGCAACTGTCTTTTTTTTTGTTGAAAAGAGGCATATATATATAAAAAAAGCCAAAAATATTTCTGCTCCTGAAACCAAATGTTAAGTAGCTGGTCCTGGTTGTGGAATCCTTCTCGAAGTTCCAGGGAAGGATGAAGAACAGTCCGTTAATGGATGCACATCATCTTCCATCACAGCTCGTCGTGAGGTATATGAAGAGCATAATCACATAGGTCTGCAAAGATGAAATAAAACCAATGAGGATGCAGAGCCAAGGCAAGCTTTGAGAGAAAGTAAGAGAGAGAGAGCGAGAGAGTGTGTGAGAGAGATAAATGGCAACTTCACCCAAAGCAGACCATTGTTTGGTGTGAACCTGGAAATGGTAATGTAAACAGTAGCAAATAACCAAGACCTGATGGCATGTCACCTCAGATTTCTGCACAAAATGTGTACTGTAGCCTATTATTAAAATTCATCATGTGATACGGACACAGCAGCAGATTTACAGCCTTAAACCACTACCTCCTACCTTCTGAAGGCAAGTTGGTCTGATGGTAGGGGCAACCGTTCTGTAGGAATGAAGGCAGCTACTAACTGCGGCAATTCAACTGAGCCCTCACAGTTTAGAAAGCAATGACCTAAAACCACCACATCCGACGCCATACAAGTGATTCACAAAGGCACTCACTTCTATGAACTGATAAATCTTCTACCTGCCAGCCCTTGGATGAAAGATAGTGTAACAGTTTTTAAAAAGAGATTCAGGGCAATGCTGAACACGATGTCTAAGCCAGACAAAACGATGAAAACCATTGTGGAGAACAGAGTTCCAAGGGCTATGTATGTTCAAACAGTTTTTATTGAAAATATAAAACACAGAGCAACAACAAACACCAAAAAGAACAGCTCAGCGAGAAGTACATCAAGCTCTGCCATACTACAAGAGATAAACTAACAGAGAGTAATACAGTAATAGGATCTCCCCTCATCCCTACCCAACCAACAGACCACAATAATACAGGAACAGCCAAGCAAATCCCAACAGGGGGTAGAAATCCAAGGGCCTTGTGTTTTATGACCCTGGGGCACCTAAACATCCCTAGCTGTCCCTCCAAGAATAAGATCCCCCCATTCTACTACAGAGCACAGATGCCAATATCCTAATCTAAGAAGACGTAAGGCCGACCCCCCCCCCCCCCCCGTCATCAGACCAGGATATTCAAAAGAAGACTACGCCCAATCGGAGGTAGTGAGTCCAAATAAAAACCCCAGAGAAGCAAAAAACTGTGTTACCTTTATTAAATCCCTCCACCTCCCGCACCTCCCAAAGAGCCAAGGCATGAAGCTGAGCCCTCCACTCCAAGGGCTATGTATAACATGACAATGTGGACGAGCCAGTATGGGTTTACAAAGAGATCAGGCCCTACTAAATTATTAGAATCCTTTCCTGGTATAAACCATGTGCATAAGAGTAAGTCAATCAACACGTTGTAAACGGATTAATAATATTGTAGAAGACAGCAGAAAAGACCGACCAACCACCCATCCAGACTGCCAAAGCATTTTTGGTAGCCATTTAGATTATTACACAGCTTTGTGGCCTGAACGCAGTGATAGATCTGGAATGCTGTACTCCATAGAGCAACAAACTATTTTGTAAGGAAAGTGAGTAACAGTAAGAGGAAAAGAAGGCCGCTTTGGTTCTCAAAAGTAGTAGCTGAAAAGGTAAGGAAAAACGGGTCTGTCGGGTACCATTTGCCGCTTTGCGGATGATGTCAAAATCTGCAATAGAGCAGACACTCCAATGGTGTGAATAACATGAGGAAGGACCTAGCGAAGCTTGAAGAATGGTCTGAAATTTGGCAGCTAAGAAATTTAAGATCATACATTTGGGCTGCAAAAACCCAAGGGAAACGGTACAGTTTAGGGGGTGAAGAACTTTTGTGCATGAAAGAGGAGCAGAATTTGGGTGTGAAAGTATGTGATGATCTTTTCCATATTCTATTTTTATTAAAGAATAGAAACAACCAACATACAAATATCCTGCAAGCCAGATACAGGAAAAAAGGAAGCATCCAACCAAAAACCAAGACTTAGGCAGCCAGCTGAATGCAGAAGTGTAATAATATACGAAACACGTCTCAAACCTTCTCCCCATCCCCTATAGATCAACAACCTACAGGGAGATCAAGACAGAAAAAAGTTGATATAAATAAATAAATTTAACAGAGATTCTCTCCAAGTTACATAACAGTCTCAGATTTTATATGACTGCATTGTATTGTCGCAATGCTTTCAATTGAAGAAAATCCAATCTGCTCAATATTCAGTGTAGATCAGGAACAATATCAGAGCACAAACACTTAACAAGTGCCAGCTGAGCTGAAGTAAATAAACAAGCTGCAAATTTTTGTTCATCAGACTCATAGCCAGGGATCGGCACATTAAGCAACAGCCCATAGACAGAGGACAGTACTTGCGTGTTAAGTCGCACCAAAAGACATCCCCATCTCTTGCTGAAAAAGCTTGTAGAAGGGGACAATACCACCAGAAATTATAAAAGTTCCCATCCTGTCCAAGTGTCTCCAACACAAGGCAGTACGTTTTTTTTCAATTTACATGGAGTATAATGCCATCTGTAATACAATTTTTATCCCAGGACAAGCAGGCAGGTATTCTCACTAGTGGGTGACGTGATCCAACGGAGCCCCGATGCGGACGCCTCATAAGCAGACTTGCTTGAAGGAAAACTTGAAGTTTCGAGTCGCCCGTACCGTGCATGCGCTAGTGCCTTCCCGCCCAGCGCAGGGCGCGTCTCCTCAGTTCTTACTTTTCTGCGGAGCCGAGAAGTCTGTATTCGACTCTCTGCGCGAAGTTCCTTCACTTGTGCCTTCTAAGTCCGTGGTTTGGGGTTTATAGTCTCATAATCACTGATTTTTGTCGTGTTTTATTGTTTTTCAAAAAAAAAAAAAATTTCTTCCATCCGTTCGACCGGGCAGGCCACATGGCCGCAGCCCCGCGGCTTCGATCTTGCGGCGGAGCTTTTCCGGCCTATGTCCCGGCCTGCTACCGGTTTTGAAAAGTGTTCCAAGTGCCAGCGCACGATTTCACTGACAGACCCTCATCGACGCTTTCTTCGGTGTCTCGGGCCTCAACACCTCCCAAAATCGTGCCGGCCTTGTTCAACACTTACAGCCCGTGCTTTCAAGCGTTGTTGCATCTTGTGGGAGCAGCTATACTGCATGGAGTCTTCGATTGAGCTTTCGGCATCGAAGGGTGCTTCACCATCAGCCTCTCCCGAGGCTCTCCAGGCTTCCACATCTTCTGCTCCTAGCCTCATCACACCTGCCTCGTTTGTGCCGGCTCCGTCTTCGACGCAGGCTGTGGTGCCTTCCTCTGTCTCTTCAGGTCAGATAGCGCAGCAGCCCATTCCCCCGGTGGAGCTCAAAGTGCCCAAGCCTTCTAAGTCCAAGCACTCTCACACTGCCTCGAGGGAGCACGAAGCCCGTGCAGGTGGTCCCGTTGGAGACGCGGATCCATCCTTGCCGGCTTCATTCCAGACCTTACTTGAGAAGCAGTTCATTCAGCTCTTTACTACAATTTGGGCCGAAGCTTCTCTCTCAAATCCAGCCTGGGCATGCGGAGGTCTCCCGCGAGGTCGAGCCGCCTCCGGTGCCTCAGCAGTACGCACACTCTCTACAGGGAGCAGAGTCTCTGCGAGTGTCTGGTCTGGCATCGATGCATGCATCGCAAGGAGCAGTCTTTGCCCATGCCTCCAGTGGAACCGATTCACTCGATGCAAGGAGTAGATTCTTTGCGAGTGCCTCCATTGGAACCTATTCACTCGGTGCAAGGGCTTGAGTCTTTGCGAGTGCCTCGTGGTTCTTCCAGTCAACCACCTCTGCTTCGATCCACTGCTTCCAGCCCTATCCACTCTCTGGGGGCTTCAACGAAGACACATTCACCTCGTTTGTCAAGGCCTGCTTCGAGGCACAGCTCGCATCATCGATCGAGGCATTCTTCGAAGCACTCATCCAGGTATGCCTCGCCTCATCGGGAGCAGCCATTTCTGCAGTATTCCCCACCGGCTACTTCGCCTCCTCCACTGCCGGATCTCGAGGACACGATGGGGTCTCTGTCTAGATCCCCGTCCTCATTGGATCAAGAAGCCTCGACGTCCTCGAGCCCCTCTCGAGGCCCTGCTTTGGCTGACCAGCTGTCGTTCTCTTCCTTTCTCCGTCAGATGGCAGCTGATTTGGACATCCAGCTAGACACTGGGTCCAAATTTTCAAAAGAATATCTCGAGACCATGCATCTAGCCTCAACCTCCTGCTGAATCCCTCAAGCTTCCTCTTCATAAGCTTCTGGATCAGACCTTTGACTACTGTCTGGAGACCTCATATTCCATCCCCCGCTGTTCCGGGAAAGTTGGATGCCAGGTACTGCACGGTTCATCATAAGGAGTTTGATGGTGCCCAGCGATCCCATCAATCCCTGCTGGTGGAATCTTCACTGAAGCGGTCTCACCCCTCCCAGGTATATGCCACTGTTCCACCTGGCAGGGAGGGCAAGACGATGGACAGGTTTGGCAGGCGCATTTATCATAACTCTATGATGACATCCAGAGTTCTCAATTATAATTTTCATTTTATTACATATTTTGAGTTTTTCCTGTCTGTCCTTCCGAAATTCATGCCCTACTTGGATTCTAGAGCACATTTCGAATACCAGGAGGTCCTGGCTTCTTTGTCCCAACTCCGGTTGCAACTGATGCAGTCGTCATACGATGCCTTTGAGTTGTCTGCTCGGGCTACGGCTTGCTCAGTGGCCATGTGACGCCTGGCGTGGCTTCGGACCATCGACATGGACCCCTATCTGCAGGACAGGCTGGCTAATGTCCCGTGCGCTGGTACTGACCTCTTCGATGAGTCCATTGAGGCGGCAACCAAGAAGCTTTCGGACCATGAGAAGTCTTTCCAATCTATCCTCCGTCCGAAGCCCAAGCCAGCTCCTCCTCATCTTTCACGCCCACCCTTGATTTACCAGCGGCGTTTCCCACCTAAACAGGCTCCTGCCATCGGTCAGCCTGTTAAGGGCATCAACAGAAGCCTCAGCCGTCTGCTGTCCCCAAGGCTCCTCAGCCTTTTTGACTGTTTCTCTCAAAGCATAACGTCAGTCGTTCTGCCTTTCCCCGTTTTTCCCCCTATCGGAGGTCGTATCCAGCATTTTTACCACCGCTGGACGACTTTCACCTCCGACCTCTGGGTCCTTTCCATCAAGTTCCTCCGGAACATCCTCCAAGAGAGTATCCTTCCTCCTCGGCCCAGACCGCCCTTCTTCTTCAGGAAGCTCAAGCTTTACTGCAGCTCTGGGCTGTCGAGCCGGTTCCTTTGGCTCAACAGAACAAGGGTTTCTACTCCCGGTACTTCCTTGTTCCGAAGAAGACAGGCGATCTGCGCCCTATTTTGGATCTCAGAGTGCTCAACAAATTTCTGGTCAAAGAAAAATTTTGCATGCTGACCTTGGCATCTCTGTATCCCCTCCTCGAGCAGAACGACTGGTTATGCTCTCTGGATCTCAAGGAGGCCTACACTCACATTCCCATTCATCCGGCCTCCCGTCAATACCTCAGATTTCAAGTAGGACATCTTCATCTTCAATACCGAGTGCTCCCTTTCGGCCTGGCATCGTCACCCAGAGTCTTCACCAAGTGTCTGGTTGTGGTGGCCGCAGCGCTCAGGAACCATGGTCTTCAGGTGTTCCCCTACCTGGACGAATGGCTCATAAAGGATTCCACGTCTCAGGGAGTCGTCCTAGCGACTCAGCGCACTGTCTGGTTCCTGCAGAGTCTGGGGTTCGAGATCAACTTTCCAAAATCCCATCTACAACCCTCCCAGACTCTTCCCTTCATCGGAGCAGTTCTGGATACTGTACAACTCAGTGTTCCTCCCTCAGCAGCGTCTGAAAGCTCTTCTCCATCTTTGTCATTCGGTGTCGTCTCGTCCATCCATCTCGGCGAGACACATGATGGTTCTTCTGGGCCACATGGCTTTTACAGTACACGTGACTCCTTTTGCCAGACTTCACCTCAGAATTCCTCAGTGGACCCTGGCCTCTCAATGGACGCAGGTTTCAGACCCTCTGACTCGACACATTCAGGTCACTCCTGCTCTGACACAGTCTCTTCGCTGGTGGATGCTCTCTTCCAATCTATCCAGAGGCTTACTTTTTCACACGCCTCCCCATCAGAAGGTGCTCACGACAGACTCTTCGACTTACGCTTGGGGGGGCTCATCTGGATGGTCTCCGTACTCAAGGCTATTGGACCAGTACGGATCGACCGTGTCACATCAATCTCCTGGAACTCAGGGCGATCTTCAATGCTCTCAATGCTTTTCAACATCTGCTTCATGACCGTGTAGTCCTCATTCGCACGGACAACCAAAGCGCCATGTATTATGTCAACAAACAGGGAGGCACGGGATCAGCCTCCCTCTGTCAGGAAGCTCTGAAAGTTTGGGATTGGGCGATTCGCCACAACACCTTCCTCAAAGCTGTCTACATTCAGGGGGCGGACAATGCCTTAGCAGACAACTTGAGTCATCTTCTTCAACCTCACGAATGGACTCTCCATTCCACACCCCTTCATCACATTTTCTCTCTGTGGGGAACGCCTCAGATAGACCTCTTCGCAGCTCCCCACAACTTCAAACTGCCTCAGTTCTGCTCCAGGATCTACACTCCTCATCGCCTCAAGGCAGATGCTTTTCTGCTGGATTGGACGAATCACTTTCTGTATGCGTTTCCTCCATTTCCTCTCATTCAAAAGACTCTGGTCAAGCTGAAGTCTGACCATGCCACCATGATTCCGATTGCTCCTCGATGGCCCAGGCAACCTTGGTACTCCCTTCTACTTCAACTCAGGGAGCCCTTCCTTCTACCAGTGTTTCCATCGCTGTTTACACAGCATCAGGGATCTCTGCTTTATCCCAACCTGCAGTCTCTCCACCTGACAACTTGGTTCCTCTCAACATAACTCCTCTCCAGTTTGCGCAAGCTATGGGGGATGTTTTGGAAGCTTCACGGAAGCCTGCTACTAGACAATGCTATACCCAAAAATGGACTAGATTTTCTACTTGGTGTTTTTCTCATCATCAGGAGCCTCAGCATTCCTCCTTGTCTTCAGTTTTGGACTATCTTTTGCACCTTTCTCATTCTGGCCTCAAGTCTACATCAATACGAGTCCATCTGAGTGCAATTGCTGCTTTCCATCAGCCGCTTCAAGGAAAACCTCTCTCTGCTCATCCTGTGGTTTCCAGATTTATGAAAGGACTTTTCCATGTCAATCCTCCTCTCAAACCGCCTCCAGTGGTTTGGGACCTCAATATTGTTTTCTCAGCTTATGAAACCTTCATTTGAACCTATTGACAAGGCTCATCTGAAGTATCTCACTTGGAAAGTTGTGTTTCTCATTGGCCTCACTTCGTTGCGGATCCACCTTTTGCAGTGTTCCATCATGACAAGGTGGTTCTTCGCACTCATCCAAAATTCCTTCTTAAGGTGGTCTCGGAATTTCATCTCAATCAATCCATTGTTCTTCCAGTGTTTTTTCCAAAGCCTCATTCTCATCCTGAATAATCAGCTCTGCATACTCTGGCCTGTAAAAGTGCCTTGGCTTTCTATCTGGAACGTACCAAACCGCACAGAACTGCTCCTCAACTTTTCATCTCCATTGATCCGAACAAGTTGGGACGTCCTATCTCTAAGCTTACCATCTCTAACTGGATGGCGGCTTGTATCTCTTTCTGCTATGCCCAGGCTGGATTACCCCTTCACAGTAAAGTCACAGCCCATAAGGTCAAAGCAATGGCAGCTTCTGTGGCTTTCCTAAGATCTACACCTATTGAGGAAATTTGTAAGGCTGCCACTTGATCCTTGGTTCATACCTTTACTTCTCATTATTGTCTGGATGCTTTCTCCAGACGGAATGGACAGTTTGGCCAAACAGTATTGCAAATTTATTCTCCTAAGTTGCCAACTCTCCCACCATCCCATTGTGGTTAGCTTGGAGGTCACCCACTAGTGAGAATACCTGCCTGCTTGTCCTGGGATAAAGCACAGTTACTTACCGTAACAGTTGTTATCTAGGGACAGCAGACAGCTATTCTCACATACCACCCGCCTCCCCTGGGTTGGCTTCTCTGCTAGCTATCTGAACTTAGGAGACGCGCCCTGCGCTGGGCAGGAAGGCACTCGTGCATGCGCGGTGCGTGCGACTCGAAGCTTCGTGTTTTCCTTCAAGCAAGTCTGTTTGTGAGGCGTCCACATCGGGGCTCCGTTGGATCACGTCACCCACTAGTGAGAATAGCTGCCTGCTGTCCCTGAATAACAACTGTTACGGTAAGTAACTGTGCTGTATCCATTTTCAATATAAGCTGCTGCCATAGTCAGTTTAAATAAATGTTTATAAGGCAATCCCCAACTGACCCATCCAGTTGCAAATCTCACATCTCTTTCCCAACTGAATTTATAGGGATCCCAAGGAGATTCTTGCTTTAATAGAGCATGATATAAGTATGGAATATCCCCTCTCCCAGCCCCAGCCTGCAGTGCAGTTACAAGCAAAGTCTCTCCCAAGCTAAGGTCCCAAAAGGCTCTTTTATATAAAAGAGGTACAGAGCTGAGCATAAGAAAAAGCATCTCTAGCTTCTAAACCCATATTCCTGCAATAAATCAAAGGGTATAATCTGTGACTGTGCCCACAATTGCCCCAAGGTAGGTAAGCCCAAAGACACCCATTTCCATCTAAAGGGCAAATCATTTCCCGGAGCGAAGCCCAAGGCCAGACTAATGAGAGTAAAAGAAAAATACTGTATCTCCAGGAACATTTAGAATACAGAATACAAAGTGCGTAGTATGGCTGCTAAAAAGGGATTAGGATGGTTCTGATAGGCACCAAGCAAGCTATGGGGGCCCAAGGGAGTCTCCAAAAAGACACATCTGGAAGAAATTTTGAGCTATATGCAACCAAGGGCGATCTACATATGTAATCCAGTGCGCCACTTCTTGTAACAAAGTAGCTTTATAAGAAAGATAAAAATTAGGGACCCCATCATCCTTAGCCTGATAAAGTATTTGATGCCGCACTCGGGATGGCCTTTTCTGTCATATATATGCAACCACCTTACGAGAAAGAAGGCAGAAAAAGCAGTTAGGTATCAAAATAGGGAAGGCCATAAACAAATAAAAGTAGTTCAGGTAATTATCTTAAATGAAGAGATATGCCCAGTCCAACTCAGGGCAAGCCATCCCATCTATCTAAATCTGCAAAGATCGGTGAGAAGGCCTGAAAAATGTGCCCTATACAGCTGAGTGGGATCCGTTGTCAAATGAATCCCCAAATATTGAATAGAATGCCTGGCCCAGGAAAAGAGGAAGCGATCTTGCAATCTATGAACAAGCTTGGCATCTAAATTTACATTCAAAAAGTTTGTGATGATCTTAAGGTGGCCAAACAGGTTGAAAAGGTGACAATTCTAGAGACTGTACCTTTGAAAAGATATAAACAGGATGGAGTCTGTTCAGAGGAAGGCTACTAAAATGGTCAGTGGTCTTCATCATAAGGCGCATGGGGACAGAAATATCTCAATATGTATACTTTGGAGGAAAGGCAGGAGAGGGGAGATATGATAGAGACGTAAAAATACATAGGAGGCGAGTCTCATTCATTTGAAAAGAAGCTCTGGATGACACTGGCTCAGCAATGGTGCACTTCAAACGTACCCACAGTAGAGATATGAGAGACCATTTAGGAATAGTGTGAAAAATATAGACTATCGTCCCTTTTAACAAATCAATGGTCAAACTTTAAAGATATATGGGAGAGGTATATTGAACTGGAAAAAGAGGTTTTATGAAAGAATTGAGTTGTACATTATCCTATCCTTATGAATTGGGAATCCAGATCTCCTGGGAGGGGGGGAGGTAGGGAGTGGGATTATTTT
Source organism: Geotrypetes seraphini (assembly GCF_902459505.1). NCBI lineage: Eukaryota > Metazoa > Chordata > Amphibia > Gymnophiona > Dermophiidae > Geotrypetes > Geotrypetes seraphini. The sequence goes on from NC_047086.1 coordinate 217,365,290, forward strand.
AATTATTGTGATAATAAAATGGACTATTTTATTAATTTATTAAGGTTATGAATCATGTTAAATGTTACTCATGTCTTGTATTGAGATTATTGTATTAAAATTATTAAAATAAAGAATTAAAAAAAAAAAAAAGAAAGGAAGCTCTGGAATGAAAGGTTTTAGGATGAAGTTAAGAAGTGACAGGCTCAGGAGCAGTGTTCCCGCTAAGCTGCGCTGGGGTGCGCTGACGCACAAAATATTACCTCGCAGCGCACAAGTTTCTCGTCACAGCGCACACAGTGTAGAGCACAGTTCTTCAACCGCCGGTCCGCAAACAAAATCTTGCCGGTCCGCGAAGGATTCGGTCCCCGCCACAACGAAAGGCCGGCGTCAGCTGACTTGCAACTTCCTGTTGCAGTCGCTGTGCCGGGACTCCTGCCTTCGCCGGGACTCCTGCCTTCCACCGCGTTTGCCTCCTGCCTTGTCTCCGCACCTCCAGACCAGCAGCGGCAGCTGTGTATGCTTTTAACTTCGGCACAGAGCTGCCCCTAATCAATAGTTTAGCGCGGTTTCATAAGGCAGCCTCGGGGCCTTTGCTAGGCCGGCCCACATCGCATCATCGAAGCGGGCCGGCTATCAAAGGCCCCGAGGCTGCCTCATGAAACCGCGCTAAACTATTGATTAGGGGCAGCTCTGTGCCGAAGTTAAAAGCATACAGAGCTGCCGCTGCTGGTCTGAACTCTTGGGCCGCTGAAGGAGGGCAAAAAGCAGCTGTCCTGGAGGTTTCCCTTCCTCTCGCCTTTACAGGTTCCTTTTTTCCACCTTTTTTTTTTCCTTCAAACGGCAACGGGCCCCAGCATCGACATCAATCAAGTAAGTTCCACTGTCAATCATTCTGGATGAGGTTATATCCCAGTACTCATGAGCCTTTCAGAAGGAATCCACTCTGGATTTTTTTCTATTGCATTATGAGTTACCAGGAAGGATTCTGCAGCAGTGAAAGTGAGGTGATAGTCTGCCTGCTCTAGCATCTCCCACCTGTTCCTAAGCAGTACCAATACAAATCCTGCTGCCACTGAAAACAAGCCTCACATGTAAAGAAAATAAGGTCAGTATCACATTTAGGATCATGAGTGCTGCAACGTTTATCCAGAAACTGCTTCTGCTGCTGTTTCATATTTCAAAAAGGAGAGCTGGAGGGTTACAGAGCTACAAAACAAAAGTAAAATCCCAGCAAACAAGGACACAGCAGCCAGTCAGTTTCAGTGATTATCTGTAACTCCCAATAAACACTGTCCTTAAACATACTGTCCACTGGATTTCAAGTAGCAAAGTAAACACACCTCATTATCCTAGCACCTTCTGCTTCCCCTCTCTGTGCTGCAATCAATTGGTACAACTTCAGTTCCTACAACACTCAGAATAAGCTTTGGGTTTTACTTCTAAACTGGAGCAAATTTTTTTTTTTTTGTATTTTGCATTTAGGAAAGCTGTGCTGTAAAAGAGTTTAAAAAGAGAGGGAAGGAAACTGGCAGGTTCCACTCACCAGTGCGCTTACTGCATAGCCGGTCCTTCACATTGTCTTGTTCATGTGAAAAGAGCTCAATCAACTCATCCTCGTGCTCCTCAGCGATCCATTCACACTGAAGAGAAACAGAACATACAGTAATGCTCATGGCACAAAATATAATTCTAACAATAGAAGCACTGTCACCAGGGCAATTTGCTTCCAGCATTTGACATACTGCTTGGAGTCTGTCAAGGCTAATATAATATTTATAGCAGTGTTCTTCAACTGTCGTGGCCTGATGAGCTGGGTACCCGCGTCTCCCTCCTGTACAGCAGCCGACGTTTTGCTCCCCCCCCCTGGAATAGCAGTGGCTCTCTTCCCAGCCTCCAGACTAACAGTGGCTTCCTCACCTCCCAGCAGCTCTCAGTATTCTAACTTGCCTGCAACAGTGCCAGTAGCATCAGTGCAGTGATTCAATTAGGCAGTCTTGGGGCTTTTGCTAAGTTGCGGCACGCCTCTGATGATGCAACTTCCTCTTTCCTCGAAAGCGGGCACAACCCATCAAATGACCCAAGGCTGCCTACGCGAATCGTTCTGCTGACGCTACCGACACTGCTGCAGGCAAGTTAAAACACTGAGCTGCTGCTAGTCTGGGTAAGGGAAGGTGCTGAGTGGGATAGAGAGGTGCCTGGCAGCAATGAATGCTCTTGGGCATGTTTTGGGGTTGGCCTTGCCTTACCTGGAAGTCTATTTCTGTTTCTTACGGTGTCACCGCTTTTCTTTTCTCAACAGCATGGAGGGCTGGAGTGGGGGGGGGGGGGGGGAAGTGTTGGGGGGGTTGTTTTTCTTTTCTTATGATAGTGAAGATCAGACGTTGGTTGATTGGAAGGTTTGCTTTTTGAATAAAAATAAGGAAAACTGCAGCCTGTATGTCATGACTTCACATTGGTTTTCCATGATTATATTTTTGCTTATTTGCTAGTCCTGTTGTATTTCTTTTGGGTCTGGCATCTGAGTGGAAGCCTTTATAGTTGGCTGCTTTCCTATATTGTTACTATATCTGTACCTTTTAGTGGTTCTTGTTGTGATTATACTGTTGCACTAATAAAGATACTAATTAAAAAAAAAAAAAAAAAGGTGCCATACTGGACTGGATACCGAGGATGATGAAGAGGGAGTTGCTGATGTTAGGGTGAAAGGAGAAGGGGGAGCTAGAGCTGGTTGGGGGGAAGGGGGAAATGCTTCTGCTGGTCAGGGGAGTTGCCACACTGGACTGGAAATGGAGAATAGTGAAGGGGGAGCTGCTGCTGGACAGAGGAAAAGAAAGGGAGGAAGGGAGAAGGAGAGATGCTGCTGGACTGTGGGGAGGGCAGTGGAAAAGGGGGCATCGAGAGTGACTTGGTGGTTGGGGGACAGTGGACTCAGGGAGGGAGAGGTGCTAACAACAGGGGGAGAGCAAGGAAGGCATACAAGCCATAGGGTGGAGGGTCTGGGCTCCGGGCAGAAAAGAGAGATGATGCCCAGAGAAGATATGCTGTGCATGGAGAATAGGGACAGACACAGAGGGGGATTGCTGGATGAAGAAGGGATGGGGACACAGAAGGGCAATACTGATCACAGGGGTTCAGAGGGACAAGGATGCAGAGGGTAGTGGTTTTTTATTTCAGTCTTAGTAGTTTGCCGGTCCACAAAATAATTTTTTTATTTCTACCAGTCCATAGGTGTAAAAAGGTTGAAGAACACTGATTTATAGCATTTGAATAGATTCATTGGGAGGAGAAGGCTACAAAAGGGAGGATGATAATAGATCAGGTTAGCCTATAAGCTTCAGAGGAAGAGATGTGTTTTGAGCAGTGACTTGAATTTTGTGTAGGAAAGTTCTAAATGGATATGTGAGGGAAATGCATTCCAGAGGGTAAGTTCAAGGAAACTGTAAGGCAGTGGTCTTTACTGCAAGGCCCGCGAGACAATGATGGCCTGAAGAAATATTTTTTGGTGGCTTGTTGCCACAGCTGTTTTTTCTCTCTTTAGGCCACTCGCAACTTGAGGGAAGTAAACTCACTGCCTTCGGCGACCCAAAGGTTTTCTCTCTGCTAATGCTTCCTGTCCCCGCATAGGCACGAAGCAGTACAAAGGGAAAACTTCCAGGCTGATGAAGGCAGCGTGTTTACTTCACTCGCGCTGCCATAGGCTTGAAGAGTGAAAGAGCTGCTGTATGGGATCCCGTAAAAGGGAGGAACATAGGGGAGGTTGCAGGGGATCACAGGAGGGGTGGTTATTATGCTGGATCGCAGTGATGGGGAGGAAAAAAAGAAAGAACCAAACCACAAGAAGGGAGAAAGGGAAGGACAGAGATGGACTACTGGAGAGGGAGGGAAGGAGAGATGCCAGACCAGGGAAGGAGGAGAGAGAGGTAAAGGAGAAGGGGAAAAGAAGGACAGAGAGATGCCAGACTGTAGGAAGAAGAGGATAAAGATCCCAGACCAAATGAGAGGGAAAGAGAGGGAGGAGTGGGGAAGGGAAGAAAGATGGAAGAAATGTTTATGGATAGATGAATATAGGGGAGAAGAAAGAAGAGAGATGGCACACATGGATGGTGGTGAAGGGCAGAGAGAGGGAAGAGATAGTGTACATGGACAGCTGGAAAAGGAAGACATGGAAAAGTAGATAGATTTGAGGAGGAAGCAGAAAAATGGAAGAAAGTTGAATGTTAAAAGTTAGTGCCAAAGGTGGATGCAGGGCAGAAATCGAAGGAGAGAAAAACAGCAAATAGATAAGAAGGCCTTGGAAACAGAGTTAAGAGCACAGACAGAAGGAAGTTAAGACTGGGAAAAGTCGAGTAGAAAAATAAAACCACCAGACAACAAAGGTAGGAAAAGTGATTTTATTTTCAATTTAGTGAGTGAAATGTGTCAGTTTTCAGGATTTGCATCTGCTGTCTATATTTTGCGCTGTTCAGGAAGAAATGCATTTCTTTCTATTTCTCTGGTACTATACTGCATGCAGATTCTGGCATCTTAGGGTTTCATTTGTGTATATTAGGAGTTCTAGTTTGTGGTCCTGTTTCTGCATAAGGTTTATCAGTGTTCTGCACATGCGACCAAGGCCAGGTAGGAATGAATGTGTCATGGCCCCAAGTAGGAAGATATTTGTCAGCTCTACATCAGCCCTTCTGGACCCAAAACGGCCCTCACTTAAAAATTAGCAAAGGCCACTGCTGTAGGAAGTCTTATGGAAAATGGTCATGCAAAATACAGGGAGAGAAGGCACTGTCAGAAGGTCAGCAGTAGAAAAGTGAAGGAAACATGCTGGAGTTGAGGTATGCAGGGGCTAAGGGGAGATGTTATTTGAATACACATCAAAAGGATTTTAAATGTCACCTGAACTGAGATGGGGAGCCAGTGTTCTAGATCAGTGCTTCTCATCTCAGTCCTGGAGTACCACTTTGCCAGTCAGGTTTTCAGGATATTCACAATGAATATGCATGCAATTGATTTGCATTCACTGTCTCCATTATATGCAAATTTCTTTCATGCAATTCATTGTGAATATCCTGAAAACCTGACTGGGAAGGGGTACTCCAGGATCGAGTTGAGAAACACTGTTCTAGATGAAAGAGAGGAGTGACATGACCAAAGTTTGATTGTTGTAAGTTGAAGGCATTCGATATAGGGGGGAACCAGCAATTCGTGCCTCTGCCAAGATCACAGTTGAAAGTGCTCCCAACCTGAGAGAGAGCAATACTGAGCAGATCAGCAGCAAAGCAATTTGTCTCACTCACCGCAAACTTCAGTTTAGAAGTCACGTCACCCTCAATCATGATGCCCGATAGGTCCATTTTGGTGCCATCCCTGGACAAGACACGGACATAGGTTTTCCGATGTGTGGATGAATCCACCTTCTCCCCATAATTCTGCATATTTTCACAGACACGCTCAAGCAGATCCGTTAGGTGTGCCTCAGAGCGGGAGTAAGGAATCTGCCACAGAAGCAGGAGGATGCAAGATCAAATCACGCACAACACGTATGCCTTCATGCAAAGAATCATTCTTGTCCCCAGGCATAAGAGCTCCCATTAACTATAACCAAGGCGGAATACTGCTCCTCCAACTAAACATGCCCCAGTAGACCTGAGGGCCCAGCCGTCTACCTGGATACTTCAGAATCTACTATTACCTACCACGGGTCAGACAGGGTCACGCTACCTCTGTAACCGACTGGCTGCCATCAGGATTTATTCGGAAAGATCCCAGTTGAATGGTCTTCTTGGGGTCCACCTGGGAGATCTCCCACTCCAACTCATCCACTAGTGCTCTGCAAGCTAAACAAATCAAACAGAAAACAGTAAGCTGATTTCAAGAGAGTACCAAGACATACTTGGAGTTGGAAGAAGAAAATAAGGGGAGATCAGTTCTGTTTCAGGTCCTTCAACTATGTACCCCATTGTTGAGGTCTGTATATCCCATGGTGTTCACGTCTCAAAGCTCTCTCACCAGAATAGTATAATCATTAAAATTGCAAGTGGAAAATGTCTGGCCTAAAAGTGATGGAATTAGCCTGTGATTTGTGTGTACAGTATTTGAGTCCTAGATAAACATAATGTAATAGGAGGAAATTTTTTTCACTCAGAGAATAGTTAAGCTCTGGAACGCATTGTCAGAGGATGTGGTAAGAGCAGATAGCGTAGCTGGTTTTAAGAAAGGTTTGGACAATTTTCCGGAGGAAAAGTCCATAGTCTGTTATTGAGAAAGACGTGGGGGAAACCACTGCTTGCCCTGGATTGGTAGCATGGAATATTGCTACTCCTTGGGTTTTGGTCAGGTACTAATGACCTGGATTGGCCACCATGAGAACAGACTACTGGGCCACCATGAGAACAGACTATTGGTCTGACCCAGTAAGGCTATTCTTATGGATTCTCCCTGACTTTTTGTCACAGTTTCAGAATGCAAATAGAAGTATGTTAACCAAATGGCACTAGGGAAGCCCAAGAGCTTCCCAGAATTATGAAAGGACAATAATTCAAAATACTGCTTTTTATAAATTAAAAAAAAAAGAATGAAGATTTTAAACAAAATAGAAGGGTGCTCCTAGAAAGACTCAGAAAAAGATAATGGGTCAGATATTTTAAAAGTATGAAGCCTAGGGCCACCCCTGGAGACCTCTGGGACAGCCTTCAACAGCATTCTGGGGTTTTTTTCTGCTACACTCTGCCTCTGTATCCAAGCTTACCGTAGAAAGAAGGAAGTGAATAGGAGGATGAGTCACATGCTTTAAAGACAAGGCATGTCTCAACAGACAAAGAGAATATATTTGGAAATGCGGTGGGAAAGTGAAGCTGATGCCGGACAAACTTCTATGATCTTTGTCCCATATATGGTGGTCCCGCGCCTCTGCCTTCTTCAGTTGTTTAGTGCAGATCCCGCAACGAGAACATTATGGTGCTGCGTGGCGGCAGTGGATGAAAGAGGAAGGAGAAACAAATGGGATTTTGCTTATCGTATTTAATTTGGTTTTCTGATAATCTGTGAACCACCAGTAGGGACCCCTCAGGAAGGAGGGTTCCTTCGAAACACGGACCATGCGGGTCTGGTACACAGGAAGGTTGAGACCAATTGTTTTAAATATATACTTTTGATTCAATTTTGTTTTTACACTTTTTGATTTTGTGTTTTTAATAAACTCCTGTACATTTCCTTGCAGTATTGCTTTTGTTTGTCGTTGCTGTTTTTACTGCAAGTCCTATTGGTCTTTTTGTTTGTTTCTCCCATATTTGGCAAGACAGGGCGGACTGGAGTTACGGTAGTTTTGATGGCGACTCTGGCACTGGGGCAATTACATTACATTACATTACATTAGTGATTTCTATTCCGCTTGTGCCTTGCGGTTCTAAGCGGATTACATTAGAAGATGGCTGGACATTTCCAGGCGATGACAATACAATTATTTGTATAACTTTACAAACTTTGCAAACCTAACTTTACTTAACTTTTCGTACATAACTTTACATAACTTTACGTACATAACTTTACATAACTTTACGTGGAGTTACTTTGTGTTACTTTACATTATCCTTACCGTGCTTGCATAACTTGCATTAAGTTTACATAATTTATCTTACATAATTTATCTTACATAACTTTACAAGACTTTACGTAGAGTTATTTTATGTTATTTTACCTTATTATTCCAGTACATTGCATAACTTACATTACATGATATTACAAAGCATAACCTTATGTTATATTACAACGCATAACCTTATGTTACTTTACATAATATTACAACGCATAATCTTATGTTACCAAAAAATCGTCTGTTCCTAGGTTGCTATATCTGATTTTTTCGGTATTTGGGGAGACTGTGTTTCTAGATATGAATTGGCTTTACGCCCGATGCAGCTAGATTAGATGTTGCCTATGGGGACGAAGTTGCAGTTGGTTGTGAGTTGCAGTAGGTTATGAAGGGAGAGGAGATGATGGTAGATTATAATGTGGCTGTGTGGCTGATGCTGGATGGACTTCTACAGTTTCAATTCTGTCTATGGCAAGACAGATGGGAGCACGTGTATTTTATACCACATTGATATCATCTGAATGTAGGTCATGCCTATCCAGAGGAGGGGAGGACATGTTATAGACCAGTGTTCTTCAACCTTTTTACACCTATGGGCCGGCGGAAATAAAAGAATTATTTTGTAGACCGGCAAACTACTAGGACTGAAATTTTTAAAAACCCCGTTTCCGCCCCGTCCCCGCGAGCTCAGTCCCCGCAAACCATCTGATCCCATCCGCAAAAGCCTCAGTTATGATTTATATTGAATGTAGTTTATTAAAGTATAAAAAGAAACAATATTCTGTACAATTGTCATTTTATAAATACAAATAATACAGAGCAAGGATCAACAAAACCCTGTCTCCCCCTCCCCTCCCCTTCATATATATCTCCTCTAATATCAAGAAAACTGAATAAGCCAAATTATTACAGAAATATCATGCTAACAGAATACCGCAGTTACACATGACAGGAATAGTTTTAGAGGAGAGCAACTAGGGCAACTGCCCCCTGGTCAGAGATAACCATAAACCAGCTGGAAGCTAAAGAAACACTGCCTGGGCTTTGCAGTCCCCAGTTATGTTTGACACCAGCTCTAGCAGGATATATATTTCAAATTTGATATATTCTAATCACAAAATAGAAATAAAATTATTTTTTTATACCTTTTGTTGTCTCTGGTTTCTGCTTTCATCTTCTTTTCACTCTCTTCCTTCCAGCATCTGCCCTCTCTGTCTCTTCAATCCAGTATCTGTCCCTTCCATCCATTGTCTGCCCACTCCCCCTTCCATATGGTATCTGTCTTCTTTCTATGCTCATCTCCCCTTTCCATCCAGGCTGCACCCCCTCTCTACTTTTTACATGATATATTCCAGCTTCACTGCTCTCTTCATTTTTATAATAATAATAATAATAACAGTTTATATACCGCAGGACCATGAAGTTCTATGCGGTTTATCTCTCCTACGCCAGATCTAACATATTTGTCCCTCTCTGCTGACCCCCTTCCCAGCATCAATCTCTCTACTTTCTCATTCCTGTCTCTCCCCTTTCCCTCATCTGATCTCTCCATTCCACCCTGACCCCTTCCCCTCCTCTAATTTCCCTGCCAGCTGTTTCCTTCTCCTTTCCCTCTTCCCCCTGTCCAGCAGTAACTCTCTTCCCTTCCATTTCCCTCCTCCCCTCCCAACAGCTTCTCTCCTTCTCCCTCCCTCCAGGTCCAGTAGCAGCTGTCCCTTTATTTTCCCTTGTCCAGCAGCTTCCCAGCCTCCAACAGTGTCTTTCTCCCCTCCCAGCAGCTCTCTATACTTGCCAGTGCAGCAATTCATTAAGGCAGCCTTGGGTCCTTTGATGGGTCACGCCGCTTCTGAGGAAAGAGGAAGCTGCATCATCAGAGGTGGGCCGTGACTCAGCAAAAGCCCCAATGCTGCCGAAGTGAATCGCTGCGCTGGCAAGTACCTAGAGACCTGCTGGGAAGGGAGAAAGCCACTGTCAGAGGCTCCCCATGATTTCGCCGGCCCTGCACGGACCGGCAGGAATTTTCTGCGGACTGGCACCGATCCACGGACTGGCGGTTGAAGAACACTGTTATAGACTACAGGAACTTAGGCAGTAAAATGAATAAACTCCCCTCCATATTTGTGGGTTTAGGATTCACAAATTCAATTATTCTTGAGTCTCTAAACCACCCCACTTCCAGGACCTTTCCAAACCTTACTGGTGGTTAAGCGGTGAAGTGGGACAGAAGCAATCTTCCTACACTCCTGCCCCATGCAGAACCATGAACAAAAATTGTTGCAATGAGTTCCTGCTTTAAAAGTAAGGTGTGGAGAGGTCCAGAAGGCAGTGGTGGTTCAGAATCTGCCCTAAAGTTATCTGCAATTTTTTCTTACTCGGAAGGGGGCTATGCCCCTAACCCAAGTGAATATGGAGGAGGGTGTGTAATTAGTAGATGATGAGTGCAAGACTGCAAGGCAGACTGGATGGACCACATTATGTAACTGTGCAGACTTTGAAGACAGGTTGGTGGGGTGGATGTCATTTACACAAACACTAATCAGCAGTGTTGTATCTCACATGGGAAGACATTTATTAGCTCTCCTTCAGCTTATTTGGATCCAGTAAAAGAAGGGAAGACCACTGCTCATTTAAGGCAGGCACCAGAAAAGGATTAGTAGAATAAATAATAATAATAAACTTTATTTTTGTATACCGCAGTACCAGAATAGTTCAAAGCAGTTTACATGACAAGAGACTGTACATTGACAGCCAAGTCAATCAATCAATATAGCTTAGCAAGTCGGGAGCAGGCAAGAAGGAGATAGCGAGGTTATAAACAAGTCAATCAGCGTAGCTTAGGAAGTCGGGTGCAGGTAGGTAGGAGGTACAAAGCATAGATAAAGGTAGAGATACAAGGAGGGCGGGAGTCAGAGATATTTGTCAAAGAGATAAGTTTTGATTGATTTCCTGAAAGTTTGGTAGGAGGGAGAATTAGAGATGAGAGTGGATAGACATTTGTTCCATTTGCCTGCCTGGAACGCCAGGGATCTGTCAAGGAATCTCTTGTAGATCAGCACTTTAGGGACAGGAAGGCAAACAAGTGGGCGTTACATGTGCGGGTGGGGCCAGGACGGACAAAGTGATCTGACAGGTAAGTTGGAGATGAGCCCGTTAGGGTTTTGAAGCAGAGGCAAGCAAATTTGAAGATAATCCTTGCCTCCATTGGTAGCCAATGCAGTTTTTTGTAGAAGGGGCTTATATGGTCTGATTTTTTGAGATTGTAGATGAGTCGAACGGCTGCATTCTGAACGAGATTTAAGCGTTTGATGGTTTTTTTTTTTTAATGAACCTAGGTAGATGATATTGCAGTAGTCTAGGATACTCAGGATTAGTGACTGGACGTGCAACAAACAATCTTTTGTTCTGTACCTCCACAGTGCAGATCTTGACTCCTCCTGGCGCAGACACTGTGGAGCGGAGACACCAGAAAGACAGATAAACAGACAAACTTGAAGCCCCAGACATTCATCGTTAAACACTGCTACAAACTGCTGCCTGAACCTGCAAAACAAATGCAACTCCATTATCATGGTACACGCCACCTAATACAGTTCAAAGACCAGCAGGGCAGAGAGAGGCCAGTCAGCGGCCACCTCTTTCAAGATGAGCAGCTGCAAGCGACACGACCGGAGAGGAGGCACAACCTTCCCTGCCTCCACCTGCTTCAGAGAATTCCCCCTCCGCCCGTGAGCAACAGGACAAGGACAGAAACCTCGCCTACCCCCCACCCCCTCTTACTGTGTTCACTTTCCTTGCAATAAGTATCACCGGGGTTAACGACGGGAAATCCGCAGCAAAGACCATCGTCCCCCAGGGCTCACCTGCTGCAGCTCCAAATCCCTATCCAGCCCCCCGCGCGGATCCGCTCCGAGGACCTCCTCTGACGGCTCCCGCGCATGGGCCTGCCCTGTAACGCGCCTGTTTCCACTCCAGCGCCTTTATCGCGTTCTTTTCGCCACCGCTATCTTTGGGTAATACACCCTTCCCACTCAACAAGAGTCGATCATCTTTACTCACAGCTACCGCTTTCTAATCCTTTCGCAAAGATACCTAGGACAGACGAGACATACGTCGGACAGCTAAAGCTGCCCTTCCTGCCCCTCCAGAACTGGAGGACCTTGTTAGCGTGGCGTTCCTTTCCACGTGGGCTGTCAGGGGAGGGGTACGGAGGGGGAAATAGTCGTATGTCAATGTTGCCAGTTTGGCGGTTTTCCCGCTGAGTTTGGATACTTTTAAAGCTCTCGGCAGGAAATAAAAGGCATTGTCGGGTGGCGAGTTTGGGGGCTACTTTTCAGGCAAATGGGCTATTTTGGACGGATGACGTTGCCGGACCTCCTATTGTTGAGTTGTTGGTTTTTTGTGGGGTTTTTTTTTTCATTGGTTCACTTCAGCTGCAGCACAACGGGCCAATCACAAACGACCATAGGAATCCATTGTGCCCTAGGCTGAGCCAATGACACTTCATCTCGATCTCCTCAGGGGTGTGAATTATTTTACTATTGCACGTACAAATTGTTAAATGCTATTAGAGCAGGGAATCGAGGAGTGGCATGCTTTTTAATATATTGTAAACCGCTTTGATCAGTAAAATGCAGGAGCGGTATATCAAACCTTAAATAAACACAATATGTGGTTTGAATTTTAGTGCCTAGATATTTCCTTTATAAACTTGTCTGCAAAACAGGTACATCTTTGCGAATGAAATAGACTTTGCCGGTGTCCATCCTTTAGATTTCTTGCAGCGGTGAGGTCAGACGGAGGAATAACCGAACTCCCCCGCCAGCCTCGTGCCTAAAGGCAGTAGGCGCAACAAAATATTTAAGGGTGTACCTTTGGATGTGCGAGGTCCACGGTTTACCCGGGTGAGTGTCTAGCCAGTACGGGGATGCCGCAATTTTATTTTCAGTTCCGAATAGCCACGGGTGGACCCGAGTTGGGCCCACCCAACAGCGCTACAGATTTAATAGCAGGTATGGGGGAATCAAATGGTTCCCACCAGTTCTTTCTCGCCCTCCCTTAAGAGTTTCTGTTCAAAAGAGCAGTGGTAGCCAAGGCAGGGTTAACCAATAGGCCAAGTAGGCACGTGCCTAGGGCCCGAAATGGTTAGGGAGGCCCGAAGGAGGGCATCAACATTGGTTTTCCAAACGGTGATAGGCCTCCTCCAGCTTCGATCGGCAATACGACCTCCCCCATCGACGGAAAGTAAAATAAACAAGCAACGCGGATAAGAAAGGCAACGGGAACTATAATTTTGCAAGCGGTGCTGCTTGCCCAAAGCTTTCCTCTGACACAGCTTCCTGTTTCCACCTGTGTGAGTCAGAGGGAAGCTTTGGGCAAGCAGCACCGCTTGCAAAATTACAGTTCCCGTTGCCTTTCTTACCCGCATTGCCTGTTTGTTTTTCTTTCAGTCCAGGTTGCTAATTGATGCTTGGGGAGGGGCATCGCCATTCTAAAAAAAATCGGAGTGAAAGGTGAGTGGTGAGATGGGCCTGGGGTGGATGGAGAGACAGAAGGGGGCAAGGCAGATGATGGATGTGGGAAGAAAGGGGCAGGACAGATGATGGAAGTGGAGAGAAGGGAGCAGGGTAGATGATGGAAGTGGGGAGAACTTGTGCACAGCCCTCACCTCTGCTACTGCTTTCCCACATGCTGGATGGGGGGAAGAAGATAGTTAGTGAGATAATGGAGGGGGTGAAGGAAAAGGGTGGCAAGCTGTGAGTAGACACAGTGAAAAGAGGGAAACCGAGGGCTGAATAGTAAGAAAGAATTTAATTTAGATAGAGGCAGAAAATAGAGAAGGAAGAACAGAGAAGGAAAGGGAAGAAAGAGGAGAGAGATGCCAAAGAACAGGGAAGGACACAGATATCACATCCGAGTGAAGGAAATGAGAAGAGAGATGCTAAAAACCACAGGGGGGGGAGGGAAGGAGAGAGATGCCAGACTATGAGGGGAATAGAGAGAAGGTGATGGATGCCAGACCAAGGGGGGAGGGGGCAGGAGCATTAATGGCAGAGGGAGACAAACATTTTCTGGAAGGGGCAGACAGTGGATGGAAGGAAGAGAATGATGAGAAGATGAGGAAAGCAGAAACTAGACAACAAAGGTAGAAAAAAATTTATATTTGTTTTATTTATTTATTTTTGCTTTAGGATAAGGTATTATTTTAGCTATGTTGATAATTATTTATTAATAGAAAATGGAAATAAGATGATACTGTTTATTGAACTAATTTTAATACATTTTTTACACATTCAGAGACCATAACTCCTTTCCTCAGGTCAGGACAGGGATACTGTAACAGCAGTATAGTTTACTGATCTGAAGAAAGAAGTTTTAACCTCTGAAAGCTAAGTAAGAAATGTATTAGTCCAATAAAATGATAGGCACTAAATTTTCTTCCCGCTACCCCCATGCCTCCTACCCAAATGCAAAATATAAATTGGTAGGCTTCCCAAAGCCCTGCCAGCTGAAGATCTCTTCCTCTAGAAAGGAAGGGGAGTTTTGTTCAGAGATGTTTGGAGGTTGCATAGAAGAAAAATTGTACACTGGCACTGGTATGGTAATCTTTATTTTTAATTTTAAAATAAAATAAGTAAATACATGGGGGTGGTGGGGCGGGGCAGGGGGGCCCAGTGTACTTGTGTGCCTAGGGGCCCTCGATTAATTAATCCTGCCCTGGTGGTAGCGAGTGCTATAAGTTGGCTGCAACTGACCCGGAAGCCTCTCTGCAGTGTTCTGTATCTCCTACATCGTGCAACTTCTTATTAGTGGGGAAAAAGAGGTTTCGGAGTTAGTTGCAGGCAGAGTGTATAGGAATAGCTGGCATTGTTGCTCCTTTGAAAAAAGAAGCTTGTTAAGGTAGGTAGGTAGGGGAGACCAGATGCTAGGTAGGCTGCACAACGGAAGGCAGTGAGGGATGTTGCACGGAGGTAGTTAAGAATGGAAGGAAGTAGGCAGAGGGGCTACGAGATGGGATACAGACAATAAGGAAGAGCTGAGAAAGAGTCGTCTTTGTGGGTTCCTTGCCACGGCCGCTAAACTGATCACGGCAGAGAGATTCCCTTGCTGTGATTAGCTCAGCGTCAACCCAGTTAAAGCAGTGTTCTTCAACCTTTTGACACTATGGACTGGCGGAAATAAAATAATTATTTTGTGGACTGGCACCGATCCGCGGACCGGCAGCTGAAGAACACTGGGCTAAGTTGTGCCCATCTTCACCCAATCTCCATTCCAGACCCCGCCCCCATAATAGTACTAATTCATTTTTTCCATCCACTTTTCATATATACACACATACAATATAATCATATTATTATTATTATTCTTTATTCTTATATACCGCCATACCCAGTGAGTTCTAGGCGGTTTACATCAATTAGCAAATGATCTGCATTGAATAGCAGATTTACAACAAAATTAGAAGTAGGTTTACAAAATTAGAAGCAGATTTACAGCATAATTAGAAGTATTTTTAACAGCAAATTGCAGGCTGAATTACGATAAATTACAGTGATTTGCCGCAGTCAGCCGTGAAATTACAGCAATTCTTAACTGTCTGCAAAGAGGGCAGGTTTACAACAATATTACAGAAATTGCAGGTTTGATCGAGCTAGGTAGGGGAGGTAGAGAGTGGGGGAGGGAGGGACTGGTGAAGGAGGAAGGGGGCAGGGGTGGGGTAAGTGTCATGTGAGGTGAATGGATTATTAAGGGTCGTGTTTGCTGAAAAGGTACGTTTTTAGTAGTTTTCTGAATGATAGGTAAGTGGGGGCCTCGAGTATCATCTGTGCTAGCCATGGGTTCGACTTGGCTGCTTGGAAGGCAAAAGTTCTATCAAGGAATCTTTTGAGAGGACAGTGTTTAGGCGAAGGGAAGGCGAACAATTGAGTTCTCCGTGATGTCCTGTTGCTGCAGTAAAGGTTAAAGTGTGTGTTTATGTAACTTGGGGAGGAGCCGTTAACCGATTTGTAGCAGAAGCATGCAAATTTAAAAAGAATTCTAGATTCAAATGGTAGCCAGTGTAGTTGGTGATAGAAAGGGGTGACATGTTCCCATTTCTTTAGGCCAAAGATGAGGCGCACCGCGGTATTTTGGACTATTTTTAGTCTCCTGGTAGTTTTCTTAGTGGCGTTAAGGTAGATGATATTGCAGTAGTCGAGGATGCTGAGGATGGAGGATTGTACAAGTAGGCGGAATGCATTGTCATAGATGTGTTTTTTTATGGTGCGAAGTTTCCAAAGTACCGAGAAGCTTTTCCTAATTATGAGGTCGGTATGGTTATCTAGAGATAAGTTTTTGTCCAGCGTGACTCCCAGAATTTTTATGGTCGGATCAAGGGGGAAGGTCTTTCCTTTTAGTTGAATTGTGGTTTCCTTAATTTTATCTTTGGGGGAGGCTAGGAAAAATTTTGTTTTGTCTGGGTTTAATTTCAGTCTGAATGAAAGCATCCAGAGTTCTATCTGGTTGAGAGTGTTTGAGATGTGGTCGAGTAGTTCTTGTGAAAAGTTGGTTAATGGGATGGTTATTGTGATATCGTCTGCATAAATGAAGAATTTGAGATTTAGGTTGTGTAAGAGTTTACCTAGTGAGGCTAGGTATATGTTGAATAGGATGGGGGATAGGGGGGAGCCCTGTGGGACCCCGCAGGTGTTGTCCCAGCAGTATGAGAAAGAGTTATTCTTGAGTACCTTGTATGATCTATTTTGTAGGAACCCCTGAAACCAATTGAGGACCTGGTCTGAGATGCCTATGTGCGCTAGGCATTCCAGGAGAATGGTGTGGTCGACCAGGTCAAAAGCACTGCTCAGGTCGAGTTGTATGATCAGGGCACTTGAGCCCTGACTGAAGAGTGTGAGGAGGTGGTCGAGAAGGGAGGCTATGATGGTTTCAGTGCTGTGGTCCGCACGAAATCCTGATTGGTTGTCACTTAGAATGTTGAATTTTTCAAGGTATGCGGAAAGTTCCGCGTTTACCAACCCTTCCGCTATTTTGGTAAATAGGGGGATGCTGGCGATCGGCCTATAATTAGATGGGGAATTTGGTGGTTCTTTCTCATTTTTTAAAATTGGGGTGATCATTATTTGACCCTGCTCCGACGGGAAGTTACCTTTGGAATTAACCCATGTAATTAACCCATGTCATCATTTTTGCTTTAAAATGGGGGGAGGCCGTTCTCATGATTTTTGGTGGGCATGTGTCCAGATGGCAGTAGGAGTGAGTATACTTGTTGTAGTAAGTATTGAAGGTTTGCCAATCGGTTACTGCGAATTGTTTCCAACTAAGGTCGACTTTGGCTCCCGGGTCTGGGTTTGGTGGATTCATGTCTGTGAGGATGGGGAAGAGCTCGAGGGGGTTGGGGCTGGCTGGTAGAGTTGTTCTTATTTTTTGGATCTTGGTATTGAAGAAGTCGGCAAGGGTGTTGGCGGTTAAGGTGGCTTCTTCGTGTAGGTTTGTGTCTATGTTGTATAGATCGTTGACCAATCTGAAGAGGTTATTGCTATTGGTTTTAGGATTACCGATTTTGTGGGAGTAGAATTTTTTTCTTTTTTCACTAGTGAGGGTTTTGTACTGTTTTAATTTTTGTCTCCATGCCAGTCTGTGTTCTAGCGTTCCGGATTTTTGCCATGATCTTTCGGCTTTTCTGAGATCCTTCTTGCATTGCAGCAGTTCAGAATCGAACCAGCCCTCTTGGTTGGGGGTTCTTATTCTGCGGGTTTTTTTGGGGGCAATCTCGTTTAGTATATTGGTACTATCTTGTATCCAGGAGGTCATGATTTGTTCCGTATCTTCTATTGGATTGGTGTTGATTTCGAAGTGGGACCAGAATTCCATTGGGTCAATCTTTCCTCTGGTATTGTGGGTTTTGACGGTTCTTGTTTTTTCGCTTTTAGGAGGTTTAAGTTGGCATCCAATGGTGAAGCTACATAGGCGGTGATCGGACCAAAGGGAGTCTGACCAGTTGCCTTGTTTCCAATAAAAAGTGGGATTGGTCTGTTCCTTGGAGGATAGAGTTACCAGGTCTAACTGATGTCCTCTTTGGTGGGTTTTGATCGGGGGGTGTTTGTCAAAGCCTAGTTGTGAGAGCAGTGACCAGAAGTCCGCGGTTTCAGGTTGGTCAGTTTGCTCGAGGTGTATGTTGATGTCCCCACACAGTAGGTTGTATGGGCTTGTTAGAGAATTGGTAAGAAGTGATTCAGCGAAGTCGTCTTTGGTCGTGGTCCATTTTTTGGGGGGTATGTAAAATAAAGTGATGGTTAGTGAGGAGGGCAGAGATGTTGATGCTAGGGCGATGGTTAGAATTTCGGAATTAGGTGAAGAGGTTGTGTTAAGAACGGAAGCATTGAGATGGTCTCGGAAGATTATTGCTAGTCCTCCTCCTCTTCCCCATGTTCTGGCTAGGGAGAGTATCTTGAATCTTGGTGGTAGACAATCTTTAATAATGATGTCTTTGTCTGAAAGCAACCAGGTTTCTGTGAGAAGGACAAAGTCGGGGTTGTTTTCAGTTAGCCAGTCTTTGATTAGTGTGGATTTATTCCTCATAGATCTGATATTCAGGTAAAAGCCCTGCAGGGACTGGTGGTTGGTGTGATTGGGTGGGGAGTAGTGGGAGTACGCCAGTTTTTTTAGGGTTCTTAGTTTTTTTGGGTGGGGCTTGGTCGGTTTGTAGTGGTGAGGGGGGTTGTTGGGCAAGTGGGCGTGCGGGTGGTCTTGTGTGGTGTGGAGAGTGTATGTAGTGGTTCTGGGCTTTACCGATCGGTGCAGCGTGATGTGGATGGGAATGGGGGATGCATTGGAGTTGTCTGCGTTGCAGAGCCTGGAAGAGAGCAAGAGGAGTATAAGTAGAGCTACGCATTGTTGTGTATTTGGCTTGGCCATTGTGAGGGGCTCGTCCCAGCTGTGGTTGGAGACGTTGGGGAGTTTCCTGCGATTGAGGTCAGGATTAGTGCAAGGGGGGAAAAACGGAAGTTGGGGTTTCTAGATTAGTGGGTCAAAGGGCGGTTTAGTAGATTCCTGTAAGATGTCCTGAAGGTTAAGCAATGTAACAAGGATAAACAAAGTGGTTTCAATACAGTGGTGCTATGATCTGTATAGGTCCGGCAGGGTTATACACTAGAGTTTTATGTAACAGTAAAACTTATCCGGATTGGGGGTATCAGGGTTATATCCACGAGACCCGGAGTCGGTGCTGTTGGATCTGTCTCGTGGGAAGGAGTTCCTTTTAGGGTTGAGACGGTTGTGTCTTTGTCGGAGTGCTGGGGCTGTGACTGTAGTGGCGATCTGTGGTTGTCTCTGTGGTCTGGGCAGGCTCTGTGGTCGGTGGGCGGTATCGGAGGCTGCCTGTGCGGGTGTCTCCCGCAGGTGCTTCGCGGTTGGGTTCCTGCTGGTTCGGGAGGGGTGTCCGGCTGAGCAGGGTCGATTCTTGGCGGTATGTGGTCCACCGAGCTGCGTCGGGAGAGGGGCGGAGCAGTGCTTTCACGCTCCTCACAACTCGGGCCGGGGGTCTCCTCTGTGGCTTTGGTGGTACCTGCTGGTTCCCGTCGTTCTCTCCGGCGCGATGCCCAACAGGTTTGCTTGAATTTTTCAGATCACCGCAGCCTCCCGTAAGAGCGAGAGAGAGCAACGTGAAAAGAAGAGAGAGGAGATGGCAGCCCAGTTGTTGGTAGGCTGGGTGTTGCTGGGATCCGGGTGAGGGGATCGGGCTCGCCAGGTACAGGAGTCGTTCGCAGTCGCTTTGCAAAGGCGCGTGCTAAGGCGCACGCGCCTTAGACGTGCGCCTTCGACGGCACGCCGAACGGCTGCACGCCGTTGGCGCGGCGGCTTTGAGGCATCGGGTTCGGGAGGGGGGCGGAGCGGGGCTCACACGCTCCTCTCCTGCTGGTGCCCGGCTGAAGAAGGCCGCTCTCCGGGGGCGCGGCGGCTTTGAGGCGTCGGGTTCGGGAGGGGGGCGGAGCGGGGCTCACACGCTCCTCTCCTGCTGGTGCCCGGCTGATGAAGGCCGCTCTCCGGGGGCGCGGCGGCTTTGAGGCGTCGGGTTCGGGAGGGGGGCGGAGCGGGGCTCACACGCTCCTCTCCTGCTGGTGCCCGGCTGAAGAAGGCCGCTCTCCGGGGGCGCGGCGGCTTTGAGGCGTCGGGTTCGGGAGGGGGGCGGAGCGGGGCTCACACGCTCCTCTCCTGCTGGTGCCCGGCTGAAGAAGGCCGCTCTCCGGGGGCGCGGCGGCTTTGAGGCGTCGGGTTCGGGAGGGGGGCGGAGCGGGGCTCACACGCTCCTCTCCTGCTGGTGCCCGGCTGAAGAAGGCCGCTCTCCAGGGGGCGCGGCGGCTTTGAGGCGTCGGGTTCGGGAGGGGGGCGGAGCGGGGCTCACACGCTCCTCTCCTGCTGGTGCCCGGCTGAAGAAGGCCGCTCTCCGGGGGCGCGGCGGCTTTGAGGCGTCGGGTTCGGGAGGGGGGCGGAGCGGGGCTCACACGCTCCTCTCCTGCTGGTGCCCGGCTGAAGAAGGCCGCTCTCCGGGGGCGCGGCGGCTTTGAGGCGTCGGGTTCGGGAGGGGGGCGGAGCGGGGCTCACACGCTCCTCTCCTGCTGGTGCCCGGCTGAAGAAGGCCGCTCTCCGGGGGCGCGGCGGCTTTGAGGCGGCGGGTTCGGGAGGGGGGCGGAGCGGGGCTCACACGCTCCTCTCCTGCTGGTGCCCGGCTGAAGAAGGCCGCTCTCCGGGGGCGCGGCGGCTTTGAGGCGTCGGGTTAGGGAGGGGGGCGGAGCGGGGCTCACACGCTCCTCTCCTGCTGGTGCCCGGCTGAAGAAGAATATTAACAACATATTAACCACAAAATTTAAATACACAAAGCACACTATGCTTTTCAACATTCATTCCTACCAGAAAACATAACCCCATGCAAATGCAGGACCAAAAACTAAAAGTACTAATATTTACAAACAAACCCTAAGATGCAAGACTCTGCAAGTAGTACAACCCCCAGAGAAAAACAAACAAATGCATTTCTTCCTGAACAGACAGGACAATTAGGGCAGATGTAAAATCACTAAATAAAAAAAATAAAAGCATTTCCCCTACCATTGTTGTCTCTCTCCCTCCTTGTGCCTTGCCTTCTGGCCTGCCCCCGGTGTTAGCTTCAGGCCGGTCCATGGTGCGATCAACGCAGGGTCTTCGGGCCGGCTTCCTGAGTGCTGGATTGCACAAAGCTGTGGGCAGCGAGAGAAGGCTTCCGGGTCAGGTGCAGGCTTTGGGTAGGAGCCTTTTCCCAAGGAGCCTTTGTGCACTGCAGCACTCAGGGAGCCAGCCCGAAGACACCGCATTGATCATACCGAGGACCGGTGGCTACAGAACAATGTCTTGGGCCTGATGGAGGTGTCGGCCCTGCAGATCAACAGATTCTCTAATGCATTTAATTGGCGCCGGAATGTTACCTCAGGCAAGTTAGCTACCAAGACCGCCTCTAGCTCCCTCCCCCCAAGGCCCTGTTTCGGCACTTCAAGGGGAGGGAAGCCAACGTATGCCGATGCTGCTATTAAACAAAAAAATGACAATATCGACGGGAAAAAAGAAGATCCCGGTGTTGGACAGAAATTTGACACCCTCTCCACCGGCGTCTTCATTTTCCCAGAGCTCAACTTCAAAAGCAGCAGCGGCTTCTACTTCAAAGCATGCAAAGGCTCCTGCGGGCTCAGCCTCGCAGTCCTTTCCTGTGGTACAGCCTGCTACTTCGTAGACTACAGGTACTTCTAGTAAATCTACTAAAAATCTAAAATAAAAGTGGGGGCTTTCTATTTTATTATAAACGGAGCCTATTTCTCCCCAAAAGGATTTTTATGCCTGCTATGCAGCCAGAAATACCTTCACAGAGAGTTAAATCTTTTCAGGCTGTCACTGGATTTTTGTTACTGCTATAAAAGTTTATGTAGGATAGTGCTTCTCTCCTGCAAACTTCTCACCAGCTTCCTCCTGTTCTGGAGGCTCAACCTGCTTTAACTTATATTCAACAGGTTGCCCCAGAAGAACCTCTACTCTCAAGTTCAGTGGTACCGTCGCCTCTAGCGTCATGGGGTCCTGGTACACCTATCTGCTCTTCTCTAATGTAGTCTCCACCTGCCTGGTCAGAGCCCGACGTCCTATCAGAGTCTCACTCTCAGCTGGGGCAGCCTATTCAGCCGAGCTCCTCAAAAGAGTATTCCTATCTGAAGTTTCTACAGAAAGTTTCTTCTTTACCTCTCAATGCCTGCCTCAAAAAAGAAAAATTCCGAATGGTATCTCTGTCAACTATCCAACCTCTTTTGAAACAATACGATTGGTTAGCCATCCTAGACCTCAAGGATGCCTATACCCACATTTCCATTCATCCTTCTCACTTGCATTTCCTACGGTTCAAATTCCTGACTCAGCATTTCCAGTATAAGGTGCTACCTTTTGGCCTTTTGTCAGCACCAAGAGTTTTCATGAAGTGCCTGGCTGTGGTAGCAGCACATCTGCGAAAACAACACCACATGGTCTTTCCGTACTTAGACGATTGGCTCCTTGTAGCACATTCCAAAGACCAGTTGCTTCTAACCATCCATACCACAGTTCAAACCCTTCAATCTGTAGGATTCATCATCAATTATCAAAAGTTCAACCTCATTCCAACTTGCTCTCTTATGTTCATCGGAGCACTCCTGAATACGGAAGCTGCAAAAGCCTATCTTCCTCTAAACAGACATTAGTCCATCATTACCCTGGCAGATTACTTCAGACATGTTTCAGCCATGCCAGCTCGGACCATATTGCGACTTCTAGGGCACATAGCAGCTTCTTTATCTCTAGTACCAAATGCAAAGTTGCGCATGAAACCGCTGAAGTGGCACCTAAAATTGCATTGGAATCAACGTCATCATTCTCTCACCAGAATGATTCCACTTCCAAAATACATTCAACAATCCCTCCTGTTGTGGATTCATTCCCAGTCTATGAAGGAGGGTTGTCTTTTCCAGCCTCTTCCTCCTTCCATCACAATAACGACAGATGCTTCAACACATGCCAAAGTGCGCATCTCGACCAGTTGTGCACTCAAGGGCCATGGTTAGCGAGTGAACGAAAGCTACATATCAATCACCTGGTGCTCCGGGCAATATACTATGCTCTTCAAGTCTTCCATCCTTGGCTTGTCAACAAACAAGTTCTGATTCAAATGGACAATCAAGTCACAATGTTCTATGTAAACAAGCAGGGAGGTTCAGGATCTCTTCCTCTCTGCAGAGAAGCCTTTCGTCTGTGGTCTTATGCTTTGATTATAGGGTCCATCTGCAAGCAGTCTATATTCCGGGAGAACACAACATCCTTGCAGATTCTCTCAGCAGGAAACTCAACCCCCACGAGTGGACCCTTGACCCTGCCATTTTGCATCAGATATTTCTTCTTTGGGGAACTCCCATAGTGGATCTCTTTGCTTCTCATGACAATGCCATCTACAAAATTTTTTGCTCTCTCTGTCCAACTTCAAAAGCAATAACAAGGGATGCTTTCTCCATACATTGGGGCCACAACCTTCCCTACGCTTTTCCTCTGTTTCCTCTAATATCCAAGGTACTTCAGAAAGTTGCTATGGACAGGGCTCACATTATCCTCTTTGCTCCTTGTTGGTCCCGTCAAATCTGGTATCCACTCCTCCTGGACCTTCTGGATGCTCCCCCAATTCCTTTTGGCGACCATCCGTTTCTTCTGTCTCAACAGCAGGGCCAATTACTTCACCCCACCCTTTGCAGTCTCAGCTTGACATCTTGGAAATTGAAATCTCATTCCTAGCATGTTTCCCACTTTCTCAGCAGGTGAAAAGTGTTCTTTTAGCAGCAAGATTTCCATCTACTAGAAAATCCTATCATTCTGATTAGAAACGGTTTTCCATCTGGTCTCAAAGTCACCATCAGAATCCTATCAACTGTCTAACAGAACACATTTTGCCATATCTCCTGCATTTGTCTGAGTCTGGTCTTAAATCTAACTGGGCTCGATATTATCTTCAATTTGTCCCTACTGTAGTACAACTCAGAACTCATCCAAAATGTCTTCCTAAGGTTGCAACCGATTTCAATCTCAACCAACTATAACTTTACCAACATTTTTCCCTCTTCTGCATTCTTCTTCAGAGCACATTGGACTGCAGACGAGCATTGCTTTTTTATCTCAGAGCAACGGCTTCCTTGCGACAATCTAACCAGCTTTTCATTTCTTATAATCCAGCTACCCAAGGAAAACCAGTATCTTTCGGCAGGAGGGATTGGGCATCTCTCCTGCCTCGTTCATTTAGGGGAGGGGGAAACTGGCAGCAGGGAGATCCCTTGCCACGATTAAGTATAGTGGCTGCGTCTACTTACAATGTTTGCCAGCATTTTGCTGGCCTACATTGTAAGCATCCCCGCTCTATTAGGGAGATGCATAGGGTGGCTTAGGTTCGCCTAAGGCTACTGCCTAGCCTTAGGGGAGCTTAGGCAGGCTTGCAGGCCTCCCTAGGCTCCTGGAGGCGCCTTCAACATAGGCGGCCTACCTGGGGAGCATTTTTTTTAAATGCTGATGCTGCACCCAATTGGGGAGAAAGAGGGAAAGAGAGAGAAGGAAAAGGGAGAGGAATGAGAGATGCCAAGTCCATGGGAGGGAGATACCAGACCATGGAGAGAAAGATACCAGGGCATGGGGGGGAGAGAAGGAGACAGATGTCAGGCCATGGGATGCCAGATAATGGATGGGGAGGGGAAGGGAGAGTTGGAAGGAGAGGAGAGATGCCAGGGCATGAGGGGAGGGAAGGAGATAGAGATGCCAGACTATAGGGTGGAGTGGTTAGGAAGGAAAGAAAGGAGAAGAAAGATGTCAGAGCATAGGGGAGGGGTGGAGACAGAAAAATGGAGAGGGGGTGAAGCTGAAATGAATCATGTACAAAGGAGAGAAGGGGCACAGGATAGACAGTTTATGGAAGGAGCATAGAAAGAGGGAAGATACCATATGGAATGGGGAGAGGGCGAAGAGAGAAATGGAAGGGGCAGAGAGAAATGGAAGGGGCAGAGAGAGGGCAGACAGTGGATGGAAGGGGCTGATGCTGCATGGAAGACAGAGGACAGATGCTGTCTAGAAAGAAGAGAGTGAGGACAAGATGATTAAAGCAAGGGGGATTTGTTCAGAGATGTTTGGGGGGTTGCACAGAAGAAAAACTGCACTGATAAGCTAATCTTTGTTTTGAATTAAAAAAAGAAATACAAGTGGAAATAAAGAAGTAAATAAGAAAACAGATAAATGGGGGTGGGGAATGGGCAGGGCCAGGGAGGCCCAGTGTACTTGTGTGCCTAGGGGCCCTTGAAGAATCCTGCCCTGCTGTAATGCACACCATCTACCGCTGCCTGGAGTGTTGAGACTGAGGGTGTTGAAGGGATGTACATAATGTGTTAGATATGGAAGGCGTGCTATACAGTCACAGAGAAGTCAGTCCCTGCTCAAAAAAAGCTTACAAATACAGTATCCCTGTCCAGCTACTTCTTCAGGCCAACCAGCTGACAAATACTTCTGGAGAGAAGTGAGAAAGTTAAAAAAAAAAAATACAAAAATAGATCTGGTTAAATATATTGTTTTGTCGTTAGGCAGTTAAAGCCAGGTGCATTTACCTCCCTGGCACTCTTGCCCCAGGTAAAAACTCAGCATTTTCCTCCCCCATAATCTGAGTGGTTAAAAACACCCCAGCAACAGGTTACATTTCTAAGAGATAGGCTGGGGGAGAAGAAGAGGAACAATCTTAAGATACTCTTCCCATTGACCAGTGTAGCAGTCAAAGTTCCTGGCCACTTGAAAGTATGCATAGCACTATTATGTCCAAGCAGCAATCCAACAGAATGCACCTTCCTCAGTCACCAGAGGTTTAGAGTTTCCTTCAGACCAAAAATTATTTTTGCAACAGGCCCCAAAAGGGTCTCTAATATCCCTGTGATTGTATCTCCCTCACAGGCCTTCCTTGGGGACTACCTTCACCTCTCAGGGTGAAAAGGAAAAATTCAACATTTCCCTTGCCCCTTTAGGATAGGTGGATAACAGTCTCTAATGGCATCCACTTTTTAGCCAGGTTGGCTTCTTCCCTCTTCTTGTATATCCCCATTCAAAATGTTCCTAATTCTGATGCAAATAAGAACACCCAGAAATCTCTGTTCAACTACAAGTCTTTTTCATGGTTCCTATTTAATTTGCTAACATACCTTTTCCATCCAGGGACTCTGGCATCACCACATCTTGGGATAGTTCTTTCTCCTACCAGGGTCTACCCACCTATAGCCATCACCTTGAGCTAAAAGGATAGTTGGGAACTTCCCTTCCCTCACATCCATTCCATAGTTTGGGTCTCTTCCATGTTTGCAGGGTCCAATTTATATCCTCGGGATCTGGCAACTAACCATCCCCAGGTTCCCCCAGCCCCTCTATTTTCATGGGACTCTATTCAGGCCCTTCCATCTCAAAGTTCATGCTCCCCACCCCTGCAAAAGGGAGCTCATGGGGATTCATCCTGGCAGATAGAGAGGGCTTTGGGGTTGGCTTTGAGAAAAATGCTCCCTCCTGCTGATGGTGACACCAGCATTAATAAAAGACCATATTTCATTAAATATTAAAAAAAAATCACCCACACAGATTTCATAGTGTATTGTTTTATTTATACATTAAAAATGTTTCCTCTACATCACATATAAACTAAAAAAAAATAAAAAATACAAATATGGTCCAGTTTGGCTCAGAAGCTGTACAATGTACATGCACATCTGTTGTATGAAGACTCCAAAGGTGTCACATAAAACAGGTAGAACAGTGAGCAACTCAGAAACCTTGCTGTCCATGGATGGCCTGAGCAACATGTGCTGAGCTTCACGTTGGGCAGTCGTAGATATGGATTTCTTGGTCATCACCAACAGAGACAATTTTAGAACCATTTCCATTATACTGCACCCCCCAGACCTGTGGAGACAAATGTACTGTATCTACTCATGACAGTAGGACAAGGATGTACCCTAATTCACAGAACACCATCATAAAAAAAGCAAGCTGTTAGAGAGAATGCCAAGCTAGGTTATTTTCTCTGTCACCAAAGGTTTTGGTTTGGTAACCTGTATTTTTGTACATTCAACTGGAACAACATGGCCATCATATTATTTTGGCCATCTATATAGCAAAACAATAGGCTCCTTTTACAGCGGGCCAGTAAGGTAAATACCGTATTTTCTCGCATATAATGTGCGCGTTATACGTGGTTTTTCCGTACCGCGCATACCCTCGCACGTTATACACGTGAGTGCGTTGTACAAAATTTATTTTACATAGTTCCCCCCCCCCCCGACGTCCGATTCACCCCCCACAGGACCGCTCGCACCCCTACCCCGAAGGACCGCTCACACGCACTCGCACCCGCACCCCCACAGCCTCCCGACCCCCCCCATCATGTAGAAGCTCCTACCGGTGTCCTGCTGCTTCCTCTTGGCGGTCCCGACACCCGACACGATCGGGGCAAGAGGGAGCTCAAGCCCTCTTGCCCCAGCCAACCGCAGCACCCCCGACACGATCGGGGCAAGAGGGAGCTCAAACCCTCTTGCCCCCCCGACTCCCCGACACGATCGGGGCAAAAGGGAGCCCAAGCCCTCTTGCCCCGCCGACTCCACAACTCACCGACAATATCGGGCCAGGAGGGAGCCCAAGTCCTCCTGGCCCTGGTGACCCCCCCCCCCCGCTAGTTGTTCGGGCCAGGAGGGAGCCCAAACCCTCCTGGCCACGGCGACCCCCTACCCCCACCCCGCACTACATTACAGGCAGGAGGGATCCCAGGCCCTCCTGCCCTCGACGCAAACCCCCCTCCCCCCAACGACCGCCCCCCCAAGAACCTCCGACCGCCCCCCCCAGCCGATCCGCGCCCCCCCTGGCCGACCCCCCCACCCCCCTTCCCCGTACCTTTGTTTAGTTGGCCGGACAGACGGGAGTCAAACTCGCCTGTCCGGCAGGCAGCCAACGACGGAATGAGGCCGGATTGGCCCATCCGTCCCAAAGCTCCGCCTACTGGTGGGGCCTAAGGCGCCTGGGCCAATCAGAATCGGCCCGGGAGCCTTAGGTCCCACCTGGGGGCGGGGCCTGAGGCACATGGGCCCAACCCGACCATGTGCCCAAGGCCCCGCCCCCAGGAGGGACCTAAGGCTCCCGGGCCTATTCTGATTGGCCCAGGCGCCTTAGGCCCCACCAGTAGGCGGAGCTTTGGGACGGATGGGCCTATCCGGCCTCATTCCGTCGTTGGCTGCCTGCCGGACAGGCAGGTTTGGCTCCTGTCTGTCCGGCCAACTACACAAAGGTACGGGGAAGGGGGGGTGGGGGTGTCGTGGGGGTCGGCCAGGGGGGTCGCGGGTCGGCTGGGGGGGCGGTCGGAGGTTCTTGGGAGGGCGGTCGTTGGGAGGGGGGTTTGCGTCGAGGGCAGGAGGGCCTGGGATCCCTCCTGCCCGTAATGTAGTGCGGGGTGGGGGTAGGGGGTCGCGTGGCCAGGAGGGTTTGGGCTCCCTCCTGGCCCGAACAACTAGCAGGGGGGGTGGGGTCGCCAGGGCCAAGAGGACTTGGCCTCCCTCCTGGCCCGATATTGTCAGGGAGTTGGGGAGTCGGCGGGGCAAGAGGGCTTGGGCTCCCTTTTGCCCCGATCATGTCGGGGAGTCGGGGGGGCAAGAGGGCTTGAGCTCCCTCTTGCCCCGATCGTGTCGGGGGTGCCGCGGTTGGCTGGGGCAAGAGGGCTTGAGCTCCCTCTTAGCCCGATTGTGTCGGGGGTGCCGCGGTTGGCTGGGGCAAGAGGGCTTGAGCTCCCTCTTGCCCCGATCATGTCGGGGAGTCGGGACCGCCAAGAGGAAGCAGCAGGACACCGGTAGGAGCTTCTACATGATGGGGGGGGGGGGGGTCGGGAGCCTGTGGGGGTGCGAGCGGTCCTTCAGGGTGGGGGTGCGGGTGCGTGCGAGCGGTCCTTCGCGGTGGGGGTTCGAGCAGTCCTGCGGGGGGGGGGCATAAGGCTTTCAGGGTGGGGACAGGACTTCAAGGGGGAGAGGAGAGTCGGGGCGGGCGAAAGGAGAGTCGGGCAGCATGCGCGGTATACGGGTGTGCGCGGTATATAAAAATTTCTTTACATAGATTTGTGTTTTTCGCGCGCTATACCTGTGTGCGCGTTTTACACGGGTGCGCGTTATCTACGTGACAATACGGTACTCTGATGCTTATTCAATTCCTATGAGCGTCAGCATTTACCTCGTCAGCCCGCAGTAAAACCATCTACCACAGTTTGCTAAAAGGAGCCCCAAATCATTAACAGGTGACAAACAATTCTATTTTCAAGTGACCAGGGCTCTGTTGCAGCTTTATGATTTAAAAAAAAATTAAAATTGCATGAGTCCAGGGTAAATAACTAGATAAATGAATTCAGAAAAAAGTAAGGTTTTTTAGAAACAGTACCGTATTTTTCACTCCATAAGATGTCCTTTTATCCCCCCAAAAAGTGGGTGGAAATGTAGGTGCGTCTTATGGAGCAAATAAGACACACACACCCTCTCCCCCAGGTACCTTTTTTTAAAAAAATTCCGGCAGTCCAGCGCTGTATCAGCAGGAGCTTTCCGTGCTCCTGCCCCTCCCTTGCTGGATGGCTGCCTCATATCTTGCGGCAGAGCAGCGCACAAGGCAGGCGCAAGCTTTTCACACTCCTGCCTGGTCCTGCGCCGCTCCCTGAATGGCTGCCATCAGTTCTCACGAGTTCCACAAGAACTGATGGCAGCCATTCAGGGAGCAGGGCGGGGCCAGTTAGGAGCGTGACAAGCTCGCACCTGCCTTGTGCGCCGCTCTGCTGTAAGAGATGAGGCAGCTGTCCAGAAAGGGAGGGGCAGGGAAAGCTCCTGCCGATTCAGCGCTGGACTGCTGGAATTTTTAAAAAGTACTGGGGGGGCCCTGCCTGCCTACCACTAGGCCTGTCTGCCCTGTCCCGACCTGCTATTAGATCACCAGAGGGGGACAGGGTACACCATTTGGTTCATATAATTTTTTTTTCTTGGTTTTTCCTCCTCTACAGGTGGAAGAAGAAATCTTTTATCCTACGGGTCCCACGGGGGGGGGGGGGGGGGAGATTTCTTGGGGACACCAGGAAATACTTCTTCACCGAAAGGGTAATTGATCGATGGAATGGTCTTCCACATCAGGTAGTTGAGGCCAATACCATGCTCGACTTCAAGGGACGATGGGACCATCTGGTGGGGTCGCGCCAGAGGAATGCTTAAAAGATGGATTCTCAAGGAGGGAGGGTTCTTGAGTGGGCAGACTTGTTGGGCCGTCGGCCCTTTTCTACCATCATACTCTATGTTTCTGTTACAGGTAGGTGTGTCTTATAGAGCAAAAAATACAGTATCTACTCACAGCCTTCTGCTCCCTTGAAAGTTTTTACACATTTGTTTTTAATTGATCACATTTGTAATCCACAGTTAGAACAAATAATCTGGAATTAAACCAATTCCTACATGGATAAAATAACTCTGACCAAAGCCAACTAGTAATATTCAGAGGCATTATCTGGATAATGTTGCTGAAAATTATCACTGGCTGCCACGATAGGGGTGATCTGGGAGCAGAACAAAGGTGGAGCTGGGAGTTACCCCAATAGCAACTATCCTAATTTTGTTCAGGTCATCTGGGTGCTGGTTTCAATATCACCAGTATGCTGGTGGCTATTTTATACCCAGATACTTTGCACTTTATCCAGGGACATAGAGCGTCGGCTGAATATTAATCCCAACATTTCTGATAGAAGACTTGCAACGTATTTAAGGATTTCATCCAACTACTGACTGGGTGAGAGGGATGCTAAGGCATGATTTCTGCCACTATAAAGCAATTAACTATAATTTTCTCATCTACCTGATCCTGGTGATCAAAGAAGGTGTGAATGCAGGTCCTGGTAGAAGCATCCCAAACTTTTACACTTTTGTCCGATGAACTGGGGAAAAGAATGAAGGTTGCTGTGAAACTAAAGTTGAGCGACACAGCACAATAAACTAGTAGCAAAAGGGTTACAAGATTTTTTTGCTAAAAAAATACTGATCTTAAAACATCTTATATCGATCTCACTAAAAGCAAACCAATATAAGTCAAAATAAGGATGAGCATTTTTGTGACACCAGAAGTATGACAAGGCACTCACTAAAAACGGCACTGCATGTGATCTTATTTAATCCCCATTGGGTTTTTTGGGGTGAAGGATTCTGTGATATAGTGAAAACTTTAAAGTGCATTAAAAGCTTCTTATACCACACAGACATATAGCCACCACCTAACACAGTGTTTTTCACAGTCTCAAGGTATAATCTGGACTATTCCAAATCGTATTCAAGTCCTAGACTGGAAAAAAAATCTTCACTTGAAAAGCAACAGTGACAAGAGAAAAAAGGTTTAAAAAAATGTACTTCATCTTAAAACCATAGGTGTTTAAAAAGAGAAATGTCCCTGGCCAACAATAATGAGACATTATAAAATTAAACTGACAATCTTCATTTGCTAAATATGTGTGTCCTGTGGTCACCAATTTCCAGGATCATTTGGGGATGTCTAGGTCCTATCACTTGCTGTTCCATGCAAAATTGCTAGAAATGAGATGAGAACCATTCTGGATTTTGCTGTGGGTCTGGACTTCTGCCGTAATGTGCACATTACTATCTGAGAGCTGTTCCATGCAAAATTGCTAGAAATGAGATGAGAACCATTCTGGATTTTGCTGTGGGTCTGGACTTCTGCCGTAATGTGCACATTACTATCTGAGAACAGGCACTTACAGGCCAGCAACATGTACTGGCACAGCACACTGTGTGCATGCTGTAGTGACATATAGGGGCATAATCAAAACAAACATCTAAACCGTTTTGGGCCTAGAGTGCTAGTCGCCCAAAGTTGGCAGCGTCTAAAGTCCATTCTCAAAAAAATACGTCCTCCCAAATTTTTTTTTTGAAAATCATCTACTTCTACGGCCAACCATTTGATCGTCCAGACCGCTAGTACATCTATCTTGATACTACATTCTCGTCCCAAAAAATCATCCAAGTCCCAAATGCCTAGAACAAGACCTTTTGGACATGAGAAGGGCCAGCAAAGTGATGGACTGGCCACCCAGACATGACAACCGAGTAGTGGGCCACCTTACAGGTTACTGCTGTGAACGTCACAAAAAAGGTTGCTACATAAAACATCTCACCACAACTCCCTTGCAGGTCATGGTGAGCCCCCCCAAAACACACTATACCCACCTGTCTACAACCCTAATAGCCCTTATGGCTGCAGGTGCCACCTATATGGCAGTACAGTAGGGTTTTGGTAGACTCACATTTTCCCCCATGAATGTGGTGGTTAGAGTGGCTTATGGGCCTGGGTCCTCCTCTCTGTGCAGCTCTACTAGGCTTTCCTATGCCAGGTGCTGATGTTCTGGATGCAGATATGTACATTTTTATTCTAATTTTCATGGCAGTGTGTGTGTGGGGGGGAGTGTTTGGGGGGGGTCTGTATTTTGTATCTGCAGTGGTTATCTGGTCACTTTGCATACCTTCTGTGCATAGACCTGTTTTTAGATCACCTAAGTCACAACATATAAGTTCCATCCAGGCAGCCTCACCTGGAACAGGCATCCATATCGGACTCAAGGTTAAAGTGGCTTTTTTAGTAGCAATCACTTCAGCTCGACGGGTGTCAGAAATGTAAGCAGTCTCATACAGAGACCCCTTTCTCAGAATTTTAGTCTGGAATAATACTGCATATGGTACCATCTTTCTTGCCGAAGGTTGTATTCAATTTTCACATCAAATAAGAAGTTTGGTTGCCTACATTTATACCCTCAGGGTCTAAGAAAAGGGACAAAATCTTCAGATTGCTGGA
The DNA here is from genome assembly GCF_902459505.1 of Geotrypetes seraphini. NCBI lineage: Eukaryota > Metazoa > Chordata > Amphibia > Gymnophiona > Dermophiidae > Geotrypetes > Geotrypetes seraphini. Next base: position 217,397,805 of record NC_047086.1, read on the forward strand.
TGTTTGCAGGATCTTACTTTGTTATCTGGAAGTGATGAATGAGTTTTGACTGTCAGATCATCTCTTTGTAGTGGCAGGGGCCGACCAGGTTCAAAAGTGACCATTTCAAGAGGGATTCATTTGGCCATTTCTTCAGCCTGTATGGGAAATGGGAAGTGTTCTCCTGTGCCTTTAAAGGTGTGTTCCAGTAGAAACATGGCTTCATATTGGGCAGAGTCTAGATCAGTTTCCCCTGAGGAAATCTGTAGGGTGGCCACTTTGTACTCCCTCCATATTTTCACAAAGTTTTATAGAGTGAATTTAGTAGCCAATGTGGATACCAAGTTTGGATCTTCCTTATTTTCAGCAGGCTTATCTGTCCTGGCCTAGGTTCCAGGGATTGCTTTGATACATCCCACCAGTTCCAACACAATGTTAAATCCAAATGCTGCAGAATTTAAAGTTATACCTGGATATTCAGCACCAGGCTGTAGTGGAAAACAGTGCTGAATATAGTGTATGCTGCCCATTAGCACTTACCACAATATTAGGACCTGGATAAAGTTAGGACAGCCTGACTGTCACCACTTACCTGGTAGCTGAAGTTACACCCTCAGACTCCGAACACCACTGGATAGTGCCAAGACACTCTGCCCAGAGATACTGTGCTGAAAATCCAGGGGTGGCTCTGGTGAGCTACGTGTGTCTGGGTAGGAGCTGTTCTGCTCAAATAATGGCCACTAAATATTGATCCAAGTGCATTTCAATCCCCAGTGCAGTTCTGAGACAGCCATTCACTATGAAAGACCAGCTACCACTTCATTAAGTATTGTTTGTATGGGCTGATTACTTCTGGAGACTGATGTACAGTATGGGGTTCATAATTGAAACAGAAATATGTCTAAAAATCTGCCCAAATCGGCATTTTGACAAGCTAAAAGATAGGTCGTCCAAGTGCCAATAATCGAAACGGGTTTTTAGACGTATCCAAAGACTTTTTAAGTCCGTGAATCCCGCTGTGCACCCAGAGCTGAAAGGGACGTTTTTGAAGGAGTGGTGAGGGCGTGACGTGGGCTGACCTAGACTTAGTCGTACGCAGACTGTAGTATGCTTCTGAATGCCTGCAGGGCCAGGCGGGTGGCTCTCAGCTCCAACCGGTTGATTGATCACTTCCTCTGGGAGGGTGGGACCAGCGCCCCTGAACCGGACGCCCTTTGCAATGCACTCCTCAACCATAAAGGCTGGTATCCATAGTCAGAATCACCCTTGTGAAGATGTGGAGTGGAACTCCTCGAGCCACTGACTGAGGCATCAGCCACCAGTTCAGACTGTAATGTGCCTCCAAGGTAGAAGCATCTGCAACGCATCCCTTTCTGGGCACCATCAGGATAGGATCGCATCCTGGAGAGAGCATTAAGTGCATCCTTCCCAGGGAACCACATCTATAGTCACTATCACTGACCCCGGCACCTTCAGGTAATGATAAACTATCAGTGCTGGCCTGTCCCAAGACTCCCTGATCTGCCACATGAGTTTTGTTCTGTAGGCTTCTAGCAGAAAAATTTTGTTCTCCTTTGAGTTGAATAGAATGCTCAGGTACTCCAGGAACTGCATTGGCTACAGGAGACTTTTCCAAAAGTTGATCACCCAGTCCAGGTTCTGCAGGAGCTGGACCACAAGCTGCACTGCTGTCCTTCCTTCAAATTCAGACGAGGCTCTTAGCCAATCATCCAGATACAGATGCACCTTGCAGAGATGGGCTGCTGCTACCACCATTACCTTGCTGAAGGTGCATGGCATCGTGGCCAATCCAAACAGCAGGGCCAAGAAAAGTGCTACTCCAGAGCATGAAAATGTAAGAACCTCCTGTGCTCTGTAAAAATGGGAAGGTCTCTGTCAAATCCAGAGAGGCAAGAAATTCCCCGAAGCAATGACAAACCACACCATCTCCATATGAAAACGGGGTCTTTTGGCCACTATAAAGTACATCGAGTATCTGCCTAAGCCAGATTTTTCATCTGGTACGGCTTTATATGGCTGCTAGATCTAGTAGCCTCTTCACTGTCACTCGAACTCTGACCACAATCTTTGGTCTTCCTACTGGAAAGCCCAGAAAAAGGTCCAGGAGGGGACAAAAGAACTCAAGTTTGTACCCCTTCTGAATAATTTCCAGTACCCAGCAGCCTGAAGTGAATCCCACCTATGCCTCCCAATAGGCCATTAACCTACCAGTGATCCTTGGAGGTCCAGCTTGTGCCTTGGCATCATAACTGCTTCTTGTGGGCGACTGACAAGCAAGATATAGAAGATTGGGGACATTGGGTGCCCCCAAATCTCTGTCTCGTGTCTTGAAATAATCTTTGGGCTGATGAGTACTAGAGCTGCTAAAATTATCTTGACCTGACCCCCTAGGGGTCCTCGGTCTGCTGTCTGGTAAAGGCTTAGGTTTGCGATCCTGCACACTGGCCATGAGGTCATCCAGACCTTTCCCAAAGAACAATTGTCTTTTACTGGGTAACTTGTTCAATGCTGACTTGGAGGATGAGTCCCCGCCCATTGCCTGAAATGACATAAGCAGAAACTTTGTTCAATACCCTGAAGATATTGCAGGGGTAGGGAACTTCGGTCCTCGAGAGCTGTATTCCTGTCGGGTTTTCAGGATTTCCCTAATGAATATGCATTGAAAGTAGTGCATGCAAATAGATCTCATGCATATTCATTGAGGAAATCATGAAAACCCGAATGGAATACAGCTCTCGAGGACCGGAGTTCCCTATCCCTGAGATATTGTTTAAAGCAGGGGTAGGCAATTCCGGTCCTCGAGAGCCGGAGCCATGTCAGGTTTTAAGAATATCCACAATGAATATGTATGAGATGGATTTGCATGCACTGCCTCCTTGAGATGCAAATCTATCTCATGCATATTTATTGTGGATATCCTGAAAACCAGACCTGGCTCTGGCTCTCGAGGACTGGAATTGCCTACCCCTGGTATAGAGCATCTGCCACAAAATGAACATCTGACAGAAACTGGAGATCCCTCCTGGCCTCTGCATCCGGATCACAGTGCAACTTGGATGGCAAGGGTGTGCTACATAAGATGCCGCTGCTGCTGCCTTTAAACCCACAGCCACAGTCTCAAATTGTTACTTGAGAACAAAATCTAGTCTGCGGTCTTGGGTATCTTTCAACACCACTCTGCCTTCACTGGGGAAGGAGATCCGATAGGTCACCCGATACAGCAGGGAATCCACCTTTGGTGGGATAAATAGCTGATTAAAATCTGCATCCCTTGCATAACATAACCTCCCGACTGTTAACATTTTAGTAATATCCTGATGTGAGGGAAAGCATGTTGTCTGCGACTTAGTACTGCTCATAAGCAAGCACTGCGTAGCTGAGGTCTGTGGAGACTCCACAATTATCTCCAAAAGCACTGATGGCTTAAACAGCCTATGGAGTGAGGTCTTCTCCGAGATCCAGAGTCTCCACCTGTTCAGGATCCAGCTCTCCCAAATGTATTGCAGAATCATCCGCTACTGAGGACCCAGACTTTGAAAGTAAAGACACGGAGAGTGAGTCCTCTTCATCCCAGTCCTCCTGTGATTGAACCCCCCACTTCTTGCATCCTTAGGGGAGAATTGCATCCTTAGGTGAGGAGACCCCTGGTGCCAGAATCGCTGCGACCCCCGAGGGATCCATGTTGCTGCTGTCAAATATGCTTCATACAGCACACTAAAAAATTTTAGAGCAAAAGTGTGCTCAGGGTTTCTTGAGGTCCCTTGTGGTTGCTCCCATGTCCCTTTCTGGAGTTTTGTGGCAGGTGTGCAGCTGCGCTTCGTCTGGGGCACACTTTCGCTCTTTCCCAGCTCTAACCATGACTTTTGACCAGGAACTCAAGCCATCTGAGATCTCAAACCTCCAGGGAAAGTAAGTGGAACATGAACGGTCCTCGGCCTGCCATCCAGTACAAATCTGGCATAAATCCAAGGTTTCCTGGCCTGTGGAGTCCATCTCACCTGATTTTAAGCCAAATCAAGGTGTTTTGAGGCAGATAGAGGCAGCCTCCTGCCACTCAGCTGTTCGGGGCAGGAAACCTTTTTCTCTTTTTTTTAATGGACACATGCACAATATCTGCCCCATAAAAAAAAAGAAAAAAGCCCTCCATGATGTCCCGACACCAGGAACCAACCAACACCCTCCACCCAACCCCCTTCAGTGGCGAAAACAGCAGGAGGGATGCCCACTCCCTCCTGCCAAGCCGTCCCCACCCCCCCACGAGAGAAAATTGGCAGGAAGGATGCCCACGCCTTCAAATCATCTCGTACCCTCTCCACTTCCTCCCCCCCCCAAAAAAAAAAGGCAGGAGGGATGACCACTCCCCCCTACCACCGGATGCTCCCTGAACCCCCCCCCCCCAATACCTTTAATAGATATTGGCAGCTGGAGTGAAACATGGTTCCTCATGTTCCGAGGCCTGCCTGTCGAAAATGACGGGCCTTCCCCTCCCCGGTGCACTATGTGATGCACGGTGAGGAGCCTCTCATAGGGGAGGGGTATCAGCATGGCAAGAGGAAGTGGGCATCCCTCCTTCCAATTTTCTCTCATGGGGGGGATTCCCAATGCCGTTTTCATTGGGGAGGGCCGTCATCTGCGGTGGGGGACTTTTTTTTATGGGACATGTTTTGGGTTTTTTTTTTTGTATAGCCAAGTGATGTTAATGCATCAATCACTTAGCTAATTTGCATGGCCGGATTGGAAAATAAGGCGATTGAGGGGAAAAACACACAATGAGCCATTTTGTGAATCAGATCAGTAAATGCGATCGTCTCTAAAACTGTGAAAACAGGTTTAGTGATAATCGCTGTCTTTTGTGCATCTAGCAGTATGCCCCTGAGAATGCCTACCTATGGTCCACAATACAGCAAGCACTATCTTTTGGCACAACTACTTTTTATGTACACCCAATTACAATTTTATACAAGCATTTCCACACAAGGTTAACTAGTGGGGTATAAAACTGTATGCTCAAAGTGCAGCACAAAGAGAAGGTGGCATGGAACCCTGTGCTGGGATGGGACGGGGGGTTCCACGAGATGCACATTCCTCTCTCATCAGGCTACAATAACTAAATTAAACTAAAACTTGGCTTTGTATACCGGGTCATCACCAAATAAGGAGCTCGACTCGGTTAACAATAATTGAAAAAAAGTACAGAATGATAATAGAAAGAGAAAAAAATAAACCATAAATCAAAAAGTAAAAGACTAATGAGAGTGATTTCCAAAATGATTTCCTCTCTCTTCAAGAGAAGTATAACAAAACAGAATACCTGGAAACAAAATGGATGTTGTCAGGGCAGAAAGCCACGTTTAATACCCAGGAACCATGGCCACTCAATGTGCCAGCTAGGTTGGCATGTTGCCTGTGAGACAAGAAAAGAACAATGTTAAGTTTTTAAAGGTCGGGGGAGGAAAGAAAGAATGAAAACAATTTATTTGTTAATCTTTTGGGCCACAGCTTTAAACAGTATTATTTACAGCTGAACAGTACACCACCAGACTTCTAACCCTTCTATGATGATTTACATACACCTGGTGCTTTGAGTTTATCATAACAACATGAGAATTGCCCTACTGGGTTAGATCAAACATCCATCTAGCTCAGTGTCCTGTTTCCAACAGTGGCGAGTCCAGGTCACAAGCACTTACTGTACTTCTTTGAGGGAATAAACAGCCAGATGGACAAGGGGGGAAGCCATAGACATCATTTACTTTGACTTCCAAAAAGCCTTCGACAAGGTACCTCACGAAAGGCTGCTTAAGAAGCTGTGGAATCACGGGGTACAAGGGGATGTACACCGATGGATCAGACACTGGCTGGCGGGCAGAAAACAGAGGGTTGGAGTAAAAGGGCATTACTCAGACTGGCAATGGGTCACAAGGGAGTCCCTCAGGGATCGGTGTTGGGACCACTCCTGTTCAATATATTTATCAACGACCTGGAGACAGGGACGAAATGTGAGGTCATTAAATTTGCTGATGACACCAAACTCTGTAGCAGAGTCAAAACCAAGGAGGATTGTGAAGACCTGCAGAGGGACCTGACGAGACTAGAAGAGTGGGCAAAAAAATGGCAAATGAGTTTCAATGTGGATAAATGCAAGGTCATGCATGTAGGGAAAAAGAACCCGATGTTCAGCTACAAAATGGGGGGAATATTGCTAGGGGTGAGCGATCTTGAAAGAGACCTGGGGGTGATGGTGGACACAACATTGAAGCCATCGGCGCAGTGTGCGACAGCCTCAAAGAAAGCAAACAGAATGCTGGGCATCATCAAAAAGGGTATCACAACCAGGACGAAAGAAGTCATCATGCCACTGTATTGTGCAATGGTGCGCCCGCACCTGGAGTACTGTGTCCAGTACTGGTCACCGTACTCGAGGGAGTCCAGAGAAGAGCGACAAAACTGATAAGAGGTATGGAAAATTTTTCATACGCTGACAGGTTAAAAATGCTGGGGTTGTTCTCCCTGGAGAAGAGGAGACTTAGAAGGGACATGATAGAAACCTTCAAAATCCTGAAGGGCATAGAGAAAGTGGACAAGGACAGATTCTTCAAACTGTGGGGAACCACAAGCACTAGGGGTCACTCGGAGAAACTGAAAGGGGACAGGTTCAGAACAAATGCTAGGAAGTTATTTTTTACCCAGAGGGTGGTGGACGCATGGAACGCTCTTCCAGAGGTTGTGATAGGCCAGACCGCAGTACAGGGGTTCAAGGAAGGTTTGGATAGGTTCCTAAAGGATAAAGGGATTGAGGGGTACAGATAGAAGCAGAGGTAGGTTATAAAAATGGTCAAATCACTTCACAGGTCAAAGACCTGGTGGGCCACCGCGGGAGCGGACCGCTGGATGGGATGGACCTCTGGTCTGACCCAGTGGAGGCAACTTCTTATGTTCTTATTTCATGCTACCTATCCCAAGGATAAGCAGTGACTTCCCTTTCTGTATGCATTTTAAAAGTACTTAATGATCTCCAAAAGAAACATGGAGTATTTCCTGGTAATTTTTAGCCTGGGAAGTACTCTCTGTTGAGAGCATGTTCACTCCTTTGGTTTGTTAATAGGTGTAGGCAAGAACTCTGAGATCCAGGGTCAGCCATGTTCTAAAGGGCCATCTTAACAGCACCTCTGACTGGCAGATGCCAAGCTAGCGCACACAATGGTGAGAGCTCAGCCCTGCTTTCTACTTTCATGTTTTTCACTTCTGAATCTGCAACAGAAGACCTCCTTCTCTCTTACAGCCACAACTGACGTATCTGCAAGGCTTTCCCCCTTCGTGATCACAGAAAACACAATGAGAAGCTCGACACAAGTTTGCTCAAAATGAAAGCGTAAACTTAAAAGTGTGGTATATCAAATCCACAACCCTTGATTCATTTTGCAACCTCATGGATAGTGAGGATGTCTATACAATGTCACAAGACAGATTTGTGGGATATTTTTGGATAAGGTAATGTTAATACACTACCGAGTGGGATATTAATAAACAGGGTAATGGATTACATCAGTGAGTGGGATTGCTTGCTATGGATACCCCAGAAATAGGGACAGTCTGGAATATAACATGTATGCTTTGCCAAGGCCTCCTGCAGCTGACCCCCAAGGCCTAAAGAATTGCTTCAGAAAAGAAAAGCTAGTAAGTACAGGCATTCAGCACAGCTGCTCAGTAAAATGGGAATTATTTTTTACTGTCCTGCAATGAAAGAACAGTACCTTTACTGGACACTTTTCATACATGGTTATGGTTTCCTGAAACTAGAAATTCTAGGAAAGTTTCCAAAAAGAAAAATAGCTTACACGTCATAAATTTTGATGTATCCATCATCAGAGGCAGTGACCAGCAGCTGAGAGTCCGGGGAAAATGTCAGCGACCGGATGGGCATAGCATGTCCTGGGACACAGTGAGAGAAAGCAGAAGAGATGTAACATGTGGATCAGCCATGTAATTACAATGCTGTAACTGAACGTATTCATGATGTACCCCAATCTAGAATTAAAGCAATCATAGACCTTGGCTGGGAACAAAGCGCTGCCTTTCGCTGCAGTCAGTTTGATGGCTCATGCACACCTACCTTCTAGCGTGTGCAGAAGTTTCCCTGTTGCAATATCAAAAATATTGATGATTCCATCAATTGCGCCACTGGCCAAATATTTTCCATCTGGACTCTGCAATGATAAATAAATGGCAGAGATAAAACTCCCCAGGAAGTATTTAATATTTTCTATAAGCTATATATCATCCAACTATGGCCTGCACGATACATGTTTCTAAGTAGGTAACCGGACGGTAGATGGATAAATGCCCTATCTGTGAATTTTCAGCAGCACTATCTGGACATTACCACCAAAAATTCTTGCAGATACTGCCAGGGCAGAGAGAGGGTGGAGGGTAAGTGTTCTATCTAAGGATATCTATGGATGGTAAAAAGGCTGTCCTAACTTAACTGCATAGCGATTTGGACAGAAGCTGAATATCTCCTGCTATCTGCATAGTTAGCACCACTCAACACTGTATATAGATAATGAAAATATTACAGCTGATGTTTAAATCAAAGGCTGACCATAAGAAATGAATACTGACTTGAATAATAATTCTAAATGTACTTCTGGCCTCTCATCTGCAAGATATGCACTACCACTTGTAAAATGCCCGCTCTTAAAAATCTCAGTTATCCTTCCCTTCTAACTACTGGAGAAAGCATCTGCTTATTGGTCATCCTCACAACCCCTCTCCCCATTGGAGGAAGACATCGCAATGTGAGGTTGTGCCTAATCCCCAAACTCTCTGCAGAGGCGCTGTGCTCAGATAAAAGGTGAGGCCCTTACATAAGCAATGCTGAGAATAAACTTCCCTCTGGTGTCCAAGGAATGCTCCTTTTTCCCAGACTCAACACCAAAAATGTTCACTTTGCCCACGTGGCTTCCTGTGGCCAGGTACTGAGAATCGGGTGAAAAAGCCAGAGACCAGGCATCAACTGTAGAGCAAAGAGCAGACATCAGTACATAAAGGCTCTGCTGACTGCACAGAGAACAGGTAACCCATGCTGAAAGACACACAGAGCTCTCACCAGGACCGGCATCTATGGATTTAATCTGCTTGCCGCTTTCCAAGTCCCAAAGACGGATGTGGGCATCGAGAGAGCTGGAGGCTGCAATGGTTCCCGTGCGATTAATATCCACACATACCACTCCTAGCTGATGACCTTCTAGAGTCCAGCGTAGATCTAAGCGCTCCTCCGTCCTTCCGAGGAGAACAAGAGTCAGCTAGGCATCAGGATATAATATTGCAAAACTATGACTGCACAGGATGTACACATGGCGGGAATACTTTTAGGAAGGTTTTTCCACATGTCAAAGACCTTGTATGAAACTGTACATCCATAATTGCACATGAACAGCACATGCTGAAAGCTGTAGCTCTATAGGCTTTCCTGGGCATGCAGTCTGGATGGAGGGAAGGTAGAGTTGTGTTGTATTTTTGTTATTTTCTAAATTACAGAGATACACATGTAGAATGCAAGTGCAAATTTAACTTTCTCAGCAAGTCTACAATTCTGCATCAGCATCTATGTGCTCTTTGGCTGGATTTATTTATCTTTATAAAATAAACTTAACACAGGCATACTGTTGCAAAATTACTGTACAAAAAGCACAGTTACTTACCGTAACAGGTGTTATCCAGGGACAGCAGGCATATATTCTCACATGTGGGTGACGTCATCTACGGAGCCCCGATGCGGAAGCATTTTCAAGCAAACTTGATTGAAGATTTAAGTTTGCTCTGCTGCTCCACGCATGCGTGCCTTCCTGCTCCACTAGGGGGCGCATCCCCTCGTGGTCTCCAGTTCACTTAACTAGCAAAGAAGCCAACCTCGGGGAGGTGGGCGGGTTGTGAGAATATATGCCTGCTGTCCCTGGATAACATCTGTTACGGTAAGTAACTGTGCTTTATCCCAGGACAAGCAGGCATGATATTCTCACATGTGGGTGACCTCCAAGCTAACTGAAAAGGGATGGAAGGAAGTTGGCAATTTAAGCAAATAGATTTCGCAATACCGATTGGCCGAACCGGCCATCGCTTCTGGACAGTGAGTCCAGACAGTAGTGGGAGGTGAAAGTATGAACCGAAGACCACGTGGCAGCCTTGCAGATTTCCTCAGTAGGTGTGGACCTGAGGAACGCTACGGAGGCTGCCATCGCTCAGACCTTGTGTCCCGTTACTCGACCATGCCGCGCGAGACCAGCCTGAGCGTAGCAAAAGGTGATGCAATCGGCCAACCAGTTGGACAAGGTGCGCTTGGAAACTGGGTGGCCTAACCGGTTTGGGTCGAAGGACAGAAACAATTGTGGGACTTTCCGGTGTGGTTGAGTGTGTTGGAGATAAAAGGCCAACGCTCTCTTACAGTTAAGAGTGTGAAGTGCCACCTCTCCGGGGTGAGAGTGGGGCTTGGGAAAAAACACGGGCAAGACGATGGACTGATTGAGGTGAAAATCAGACACTACTTTAGGCAAGAACTTTGGATGTGTGCGGAGTACCACCTTGTCATGGTGGAAAACAGTGAAGGGTGGGTCCGCTACCAGAGCCTGTAGCTCACTAACTCGCCGGGCGGAAGTGAGTGCAAGCAGGAAAATCACCTTCCACGTGAGGAATTTAGGATGGCATTTGTCTAGGGGCTCAAATGGAGGTTTCATTAGTTGAGCCAGAACCACGTTAAGGTCCCAAACCCCCGGAGGGGGTTTGAGAGGAGGGTGGACATTCAGAAGACCCTTCATGAAGCGAGAGACTAAGGGGTGGAGCGATAGGGCTTTTCCTTCCAGGGGCTGATGAAAGGCCGCAATCGCACTGAGATGTACTCGAATGGAGTTGGTCTTTAGGCTGGAGTGAGATAATTGAAGTAAATAGTCAAGGACCAGAGGGACGGGGACCGACACCGGGTCCTGGCTGTGAGAGGAGCACCAGGCTGAGAATCTGGTCCACTTTTGAGAATAGCAGGTTCTCGTCGAGGTCTTTCTAGAGGCCTCCAATATCTCCTTGACTGATTGAGACACGGGGAGAGAAGTCAGGGGGAAAGAAACCAAGCATTCAGATGAAGAGATTGAAGATTGGGATGTAACAGCGAACCCAGACTCTGTGATAGTAGAGAGGGAAACCGAGGCAGAGGCAGTGGATCTCTGACACTGAGATGAAGTAGAAGGGAAAACCAAGGCTGGCGTGGCCAGCGAGGAGCAATCAGGATCAGGGTGGCTTTCACCGTTTTCAGGTGGACCAGCGTCCGCAGGATCAGAGGAAATGGCGGAAATGCGTACAGAAACCTTCCCTCCCAGTCGAGGAGGAAGGCGTCGGCCTCGAGTCGGTCCGGGAAGTGTATCCGGGAGCAGAAGAGGGGCAGTTTGTGATTGTGGGGGGATGCGAACAGATCTATTTGAGGCGTCCCCCACTTTTCAAACACCTGTCGTAGGGTCTGAGAGTGCAGTGACCACTCGTGTGGCTAGAGGAGGCGGCTGAGTCTGTCCGCCAGACAGTTTTGTTCTCCTTGTATGTACACCGCTCGAAGGAAGGTGTTGTTGGAGATTGCCCATTTCCAGAGGCGCATGGCTTCCCGACAGAGGGACCAAGACCCTGTCCCCCCTTGTTTGTTTACGTAATACATTGCTACCTGGTTGTCGGTTCGGATGAGGACCACCCGGTCGTGAAGCAGGTGTTGAAAAGCTACAGCTGCGAGATAGATGGCCCGTAGCTCTAGCACATTGATGTGACAGCGGCGGTCTTCTGCTGACCACATCCCCTGAGTGCAGAGGCCGTCCAGGTGGGCTCCCCAAGCGTACTCCAACGAGTCCGTGGTGAGTACCTTGCTGTGAGGAGGGGCGAGGAAGAGCAAACCTTTGGAAAGATTTGAAGAGTCGGCCCACCAGCGGAGCGATCGTTGCAAGGAAGGAGTCACTGTCACGGGACGATCGATCGGGTCCCGGTCTTGACGCCATTGAGAGGCCAGGGTCCATTGAGGGATTCTCAGATGGAGACGGGCGAAGGGTGTGACATGGACGGTGGAGGCCATGTGGCCCAGGAGAGTCATCATCTGTCGCGCTGATACCGAGATCAGCAGTGAGATCCTTCGGCTCAGACTTACTAACGCCTCTAGACGCGGAGGGGGGAGGAAGGAACGGAGGTGAACCGTGTCCAGCGTGGCCCCGATGAATTGTAGGGACTGCGAGGGGCGTAGTTGGGATTTTGGGAAGTTTATCTCGAACCCCAGACTCTGTAGGTAGATAATAGTCTGTTGGGTCGCTGAGATAACCCCTTCCCTGGACGGGGCTTTGATCAGCCAGTCGTCCAGGTAGGGGAATACCTGAAGACCTTGGGAGCGTAAGGTAGCTGCGACCACCACGAGGCACTTGGTGAAGACCCGAGGTGACGATGCTAGGCCGAAGGGGAGGACTCGGTATTGCAGGTGCAGGTCTCCCACCTGAAAACGCAAGAACTTGCGGTGAGCGGGGTGCACTGGAACATGTGTGTACGCCTCCTTCAGATCGAGGGAGCAGAGCCAGTCGCCCTCGTCGATCAGGGGGTAGAGGGTCGGTAGGGAAAGCATCCAAAATTTTTCCCGTACCAGATATTTGTTGCGGTGTCTCAAGTCTAGTATTGGGCGAAGGTCTCCCATTTTTTTCGGTACCAGGAAGTAACGGGAGTAGAAGCCCTTCCCCCGTTGGCCGGGGGGAACCTCCTCCACTGCTCTCAGGTGAAGCAGATCTCGAGTTTCGGAAAGGAGTAGGGGTAGCTGCGTCCGGTTGGGAGGGCAATTCCTTGGGGGGTTGTCTGGAGGAATGGCCCGAAAGTTGAGAGAGTATCCTGATGAGATCACGCCAAGGACCCATGCGTCCGACGTGACTTGTTCCCAGCGAGGGTAAAAGACTTTGAGACGACCCCCGATGGGAAGAAGGCCTGGGATTATGGCGGAGGGGGCTTGGGCAGGGCCCGATGGTGGGCTTGCGGACGCCTGGGCGGAGGCCGCGAGAAGGCAGGAGTGGATTTTTGTGGGTAGCGGCGCGGAGGGGCCCTGAACGGCCTGGACGCGGGCGGTTTAGGCTTTTGCCGCACGAGGGAGGCAAACGAGCGTTCGTGTTCAGAGAGGCGTTTTGTAGCCGCCTCGATAGTGTCATCGAACAGTTCTTTACCCACGCAGGGGAGGTTAGCCAACCGGTCCTGTAAGTTGGGGTCCATGTCGACCAGGCGCAGCCAAGCTAGGCGGCGCATGGCGATAGCAAAGGCTGCCTCTCTGGAGGAGAGTTCGAAGCCATCGTAGGCCGCGTGGAATAGATGGAGGCGTAGGTTGGAGAGGGACTCTGAAAGCAGGCTAAACGCTCATTGGCGGGGGGCCGGTAAGTCAGCCTCAAAGGCTCTCAGTAGTCCAATGAGGTGTTTGAGGTAGGATGTGAAGGTGAAAGTGTAGCTTTGCGCCCTAGAGGCCATCATCGCATTTTGATATAGTCTCCTGCCGAACTTGTCTAGGGTTCGGCCTTCTCGGCCTGGGGGGACCGCCGCTGAGACCCTGGAGGGGTGAGCCTTTTTCAAGGAGGATTCGACTAACAGCGACTGGTGGGAGAGCTGCGGTTGTTCAAATCCCGGGAAGGGTACTGTACGGTACTTGGCCTCCATTTTGGAGGGTACTGCTGTGACCATATAGGGGGTCTCCAGGTTCCTGAAGAAAACCTATTGGAGAACCGGGTTAGGCGGTAAGCGAAGGGACTCTCTGGGCAGTGATGGCATATCCAGCTCCGCTAGGTACTCCTTAGAGCAGGGGTGCCCAACGCGTCGATCGCGATCGACCAGTAGCTCAGGAAGGCAACTCGAGTCGATCGCACTCGTGTTGCCGTCCTGATCTACGGGCCGATCAGCCTTCCTCTCCAGTGTTCTCCCTAGGGCCTTTTAGCTGGGCGGTCCGCCCAGCTGTTATCTGCCGCTGCTGAACATTAAAAAAAAAACCCAAAAAACCAGCTTGGAGATTTCAGCCCCTAGCGAACTTATGCTCCGGGCTCTAACGTGTGCGTGCAGGCTTCTCTTCTCTTCCCTCCGAAACCGGAAGTTATGTCCGGGGAGGGGGTGGGAGAAGGGAAGCCTGCACGCACATGTTGAGAGCCCTGAAGCAAGCGTTCGCTACGGGCTAATGTGGGAGACAGGTTAGTGAAGCATTTGTTCTTGTTCCTGCCGGGTCCTGCCTACTTTCTGTTTCCGCAAAGGCAGGACCCGGCAGCATTTCCCCCAATAGGTTGATCACGATCTTGGGCTGATCAGCCTTCCTCTTCCCGACGGCAGAATTGACGTCGGGGAGAGGAATGCTGGTTGGCCGAAGCAGGGAGAGCTTGGGGCCTGTTATTGGTGGCGTTTGGGTCCTGGTCCCCGATGGTAATGGCAGTGGCAGTGGCTTGGGGAGGGCAGGGAGAAAGAAAGAAAAAGGGCAGGCAGGGAGACAGAAGGAAAGAAGATAAACAGAAAAAACTGAAAAGGAGGCAGAGAGAAAGAAAGGGCAGGGATGAGGAAGGAAAAGTTGGGGGGAAGGAATGAGGTCTGGAGGAGAAGAAGCATACAGGCTAAAAGAAGGGAAGAAAGATTGGATGCACAGTCAGAAGAAGAAAGTGCAACCAGAGACTCATGAAATCACCAGACAAGGTAGGGAAAATGATTTTATTTTAAATTTAGTGATCAAAATGTGTCTGAATTTATATCTGCTGTCTATATTTTACACTAAGGTCCCCTTTTACTAAACCGCAATAGAAGTTTTTAGCGCAGGGAGCCTATGAGTGTCGAGAGCAGCGCTGGGCATTCAGCGCAGATCCCTGCGCTAAAAACTGCTATCGTGGTTTAGTAAAAAGGGAGGGGGTATATTTGTCTATTTTTGTATGGTTGTTACTGAGGTGATAGTGCTTAGAGTCATCTGCTTTGACCTCTTTGAAAAACCCTGGAATAGGAATGATGATTAACATTTTCTATGCATACAGTGTGCTTTGTGTTTTTTTTTAATTTTATTGTTGGTAGATCATTTTGACTTGGTCATTTAAAAAGTAGCTCGCAAGCCCAAAAAGTGTGGGCACCCCTGCCTTAGAGTATCTGGAGTCGGACTGGAGGTCCAAGTCTAAAGCGTGGCCCATGTCCTGGACAAAGCGAGAGAAGGATGGGCGGGATGTTCCCGAGGCCCCTTGCGGGGTCGGTGAACGAGACCTCCGTCGGGTGGAGAAGGATGGGGAGGCTTCCCTCGAGTAGTATCGAGGCTCCTGCTCCGATCCACGCTCCGAGACCGGGGAAGCACTGTAAAAGTGTTCCGGGGTCGTGGATCTCCGACGTCTCGAGGTGCCCCTCGGAGACGATGCCGGGGTTCGGGGTACCGATCGATGTCGAATCGGTGACCTCGACCCGGACTCCCTCGGTGAAAGTCTGAAACCTCAGATCGGAGCCCCGGTCCGAGGGGGAGTTCAGAGGATGCGCGGGTTGGAGAGTGATAGCTCCGCCACCCTCAGCGGTCCCGAACGAGGTGTAGGTGAACGGCCTCGTAGAGTGGGGGAACCCCGGGCCTTCTTGGAGGTACGGCGGTTCGAGGTTTCTGTCGTTTTAGCACGACGTTTTGCCCCGCGGCGGTCTGTGGAGGGAGAGCGCCTCGGGTGTCTCGGCGAGGAGTCCGAGGAGGATGGAATGCGGCGAAGCTTGCGCGCTTTTCCCCGAGGTGGCTCGATGCAAAACTCAGGCTGGTCTGGCACATGCGGGGTCGAGGTCGAGGCCGGTTGTAGATGGGCCATTGCAGCGGACAGCTCCAATGAGATCATCGCTCGGAGTAGGTCCTGGAAAACGGGCACGGACAGCATCGAGGGCATGTCCACTGCCTCGGTGCGCTCCACCAGGGGCGACCTCGTATCAGAGTATTTCCGTGTGGTGGAGGCACGGCCCGAAGGCTTGGAGGGCTTCGCTGGGGCTGTAAGCATGGGACTTCCGCCATGCGTCGCCGGTGTCCCCGAGGCTGGCTTCTTTGCTGTTACAGGACCTGAAGAGGGAAGAGGGGACTTACCCGGAGCCGAGGCTTTCTGTTGTCCCGAGGACTTCGGATTCGAGTCTCGAGGCGATGCCGAGGTATTCGGGGCCGAGGTCAAGGCCGGGGCCGACCTCGAGGCCGAGGTAGAGGGTTGGTCGGCGGTGAAGAGATCCGCCATGCGGGCTTTTCTTCGGCGGAGGGCCCGGTTCTGGAAAGTAGCACACTGGGGGCAGGAGTCGGTTGGATGAGCGGCCCCCAGGCAGAGGATGCACCGGCGATGTGGGTCTGTGATGGAAAGAAGCCACTCGCACCGGGTGCACTTTTTAAAGCCGGTCAAAGGCCGGGACATAGAATCGAACTGGCCGCGGCTCGAGTAGCCACGCGGTCACGGGGACCCGGAAGCCTCCGGGTCGGTCAAAAACGAAGCAGGAACAAGTTCAAACAAGAAAAAATTCGCGCACAGCGACTTAATCGAGAAAAATAAGAAAAAAATTGCGGTGCTAGAAGGCAGTTGGGGCAGAGCCTGAAAAAACACGACTTCTAGGCTCAGCGGAAAATTTTGAACTGGAGACCACGAGGGGATGCGCCCCCTAGTGGAGCAGGAAGGCACGCATGCTTGGAGCAGCAGAGCAAACTTAAATCTTCAATCAAGTTTGCTTGAAAATGCTTCCGCATCAGGGCTCCGTAGATGACGTCACCCACATGTGAGAATATCATGCCTGCTTGTCCTGGGATAATCTATTCATTCATAATGGGAAAGGGGCTAGGGAGACTAGTGTTAATTACCATTAACTCACCATTTCCAGACCTTGACCAGATCGTCTAAAGAGCCTGTGATGATCGTCTCTGAGCCATCCTTCTCATTTCTTCTCCAGGCCACAGACCAGATGGCATCATCATGAGCTATGTAGGAAGGGAATTAGGTCTTTCTTTATATGTTGTAACAATATCATTCAGCAGTACAGAACTTGGACAAAGAGAGGTCAGTTTTCAGTAAATCATCTTGAAAATAGTTGGAAATCTAGTCCTAAATTCAGCCAATCGGCACTTGGACGATCAAAAAGGCAGATTATCCAAGTACCGATAATCAAACAGGGTTTTAGATGTATCTAAAACCAGCTTAGGCCTTTTTCCTGCCTCTGTGCGCCCAGAGTGAAAAGGGGTGTTTTTGGAGGAGTGGGTAAGGCGGGAGGTGGGCGGGATGTGGGCCGACCTACACTTAGTCGTCCGGCAGCCATAATCAAAAACTCTGACAGGTTGCCTGGACGGAACTTATACATTTTGACTTAGACCAAGTCAAAACAAGTATTAGTTCTGGATCAGACCATTGATCTGATCGCAGCAGCCGCGATCAGCTCAGCGGCCCATGCAACCAGTCCCCCTGTTTCCGCAACGATCATGGCAGGAGGGATGCCCAGTCCCTTCTGCCCGAAGCGGGCACGATCCCCCCAAATGATTGTCAGCAGGAGAGATGCCCAATCTCTCCTGCCATGATCCCCTGAACTTTCCTGCAATGTTCCACGTGGGGGGCGAACTTCCAGGGGACTGCAGGGGTGGCGGCAGGAGTGACTGGGCATCCCTCCTGCCACCATTCATTGGGGGGGGTTTGTGGGGTGTCAGCAGGAGGGACTGGGCATCCCTCCTGCCAAGGAACATTGCGGGACAGTTTGGGGGATCTCAGCAGGAAGGATTGGGCATCTCTCCTGCTGGAGAACTTTCGGGGGGAGGGGGTAAGGGGGTCATGGTGACTTTGGGCAGGTGGGACTGTGCATCCCTCCTGCCGCAATTATTGCGGGGGGGGGGGGGGGAATGGTTTCACAATTCTCTAACCAGTTAGAGAATCGTACTTTTAGGCGAAGGACTGGGCCATCCAAGTTTCAAGTTCAAGTTTTATTAAGAATTTGATTAATCGTCTATCATGGATTCTAGACGATGTGCAATAAAATGTGGGGTTATACAAAATATAAAAACGACAACATATAAAACAGATTACATGGACATAGACAGTCTTACTATTAAACAGTAGGGAGAGAAGGTAGAACTACAATAAAGTTAAAAAAGGGAATATAAAGAGGTAAATACAGGAGGAAGAGGGGAGAAGGTTGTACTTATTTATAGCTGTGGATTACTAATTTGGATGAGATGGGGAGATATTAATGCTCAAAGGCGTCTTTAAAGAGGAAACATCTCAATGCCCCTTTAAATTTGTCAAAATTTTTTTTTCTTCCCTAATGTGAATGGGTAAATTCCAAATGAGAAGGGCCATTACTGAAAATATTGTTGTGCGGTGAGTGCTAATAATCTTTAGTGAGGGTACAAATAATAAGTGTAGGGCAGTAGATCTGAGAACCCTGAGGGGAACATGAAGGATGAGAAGTTTGTCAATGAAGGCAGGTTCCTTAGTTTTATGAGTTTTGAAGGTTAACGTAATTTTATAAGTTATTCTGTGGGGGATGGGAAGCCAATGGGCTTTTTCAACAGTGACGTGATCATATTTCTTGGAATTAATGATGATTATAATAGCCGTATTTTGAATCAATTGAAGACGTCTAATCTCTTTTTGCAATATCCCTTTGTATAGGGAGTTGCAGTTGTCAATTTTTGATATCACAAGTGAATGGATCAATATGTTTAGAGATGATTGCTCAAGGATGCTTACTAAAGATCTGATCATTCAAAGTTTATGGAAGCAGTTTCTGACCACGGTTTCGATTTGTGCGTGGTAGTTTTTACCCAAGATTTTAACCTCAGAGACCATATTGATCGGGGTATTGTCTATGCAAATTGGTGATGATAAATGAATTCCGTCCTTCTAAGGGAAGAGCACGGAGTTGGTTTTTGAGATACTTAAGGATAACATATTTTCTCTTAGCCAGTTACTAATACTGCCCAATTTCAATTTCATTGTTGTTGGAGGGATCAAGTGGATGGATAAGCTGAATATCATCAGCATACGCATATGCTGTGAAACCTATTGATTGGCATAGCGTCAGCAGGGAAGCGAGGTAAATGTAGAATAATAATCAGGAAAGTTTGGACCTTAGAGGAATGCCAAAGTTGTTTATGTAGGTGTTAGATGCGGAATTATTAAAGATCACAGTAGAGGTTCGGTCTGTAAAATAAGAGTGAAACAATTCAAGAACTTAATCAGTGATTCCCACCAAAGATAATCTTTTCAGAAGTAGTTGATGGTCAATAGAATCAAAGGCTGTTGATAGATCCAATGAAATGAGAATGACAGATTTATGATGATCAAGGTAGTACTGAATCGATGTGGTCAGATCTAATAAGGAGTGTTCAGTGGAGTGATATTGATGAAAACCTGTTTGATTATTATGCAGGATTTTGGGGTTTTTTTGGTAAAGTCAGAAATTTGATTGTAAACTACCCTTTCGGCCAATTTGGCCAGAAAAGGTAGGTTTGCAATGGGCCTGTAGTTTGAGCATTCTTGCATGCTTGCTTTGGGGTTTTTGATTACAGGGTGAATTAATGAATGTTTCCAAGCCTTTGGTAAGGAGGAAGTGTTTAGGCTCTCACTGATGAATTTGAGAATAAAAGGTCTGAAGTTAGAAAAGAACCACTAGACATATCTACAAGAAAGAAGGTAAGAACCTTATCATTCCGAAAACAAAAAATTCCAAAAAACGAAATATGCCTCATGCAGAGCCGCAATAGTTCCTGCAATCTCGTGAGACTGCAGCAGGAACTCACAGCAATCATTTTTGATAGTGGCTCTGCATGGGGCAGGAGTATAGGAAGATTGCTCCTGCTCCGCTTCACCACCAAACTTTAAAAGTAAGGTATGGAGAAGTATGATGGGAGGGAGGCAGGGATGGTTCAGAATCAGCCCTAAAATTATTCACTAATATATATATATATTTTTTTTTTTTGGTGGGCTCGCTTTGTCCTTAGCTTCCTCAAATATAAAAGGGGGAGCGTAATTTGGGTTTTTGTCAGGTACTTGTTACCTGAATTGGCCACTGTAGACACAGAATACTGGGATAGATGGACCATTGGTCTACTCAATATGGCTATTCTTTTTTTTTCCAACAACATCCTTATAAGTGACTTACCTTGTTCTTGTTTGAAGAGAATACTATACTGAAATAAAAAGAGAAAATGAACGTCATGCACATTACCAAGTCCAGCCTAACTAAATCAAACCAAACCATGCTCAAGTGGATAGTTACCTGTGTACTCATGTTTCACATTCGGATTTCATATAAATACTAATTATCTGTTAAAAAAAAGTTATGCATCACATTAAGGTAAATAACACATCTAACGTTAAATAAGTTATTTTCTGCGATGGCTGACCTCCTCCGATCTCCAGGGCTCTGCACTGACAATGCCAGCGCGCCGCCAGAATTACCAAGTCACACGCGTTTGACTGCCCTCGCGCTCACGCAAAGCACCCTTCTTCACACGCACTGGAGGACCGGGCCAGGGTCTCGTCCCCTCCCCCTTGGTCTTCCCTCTCTTTCGCTCTTGCCGGACCAGTATATCCCCATCTGCGATCAAGCATCCCTCCCTCGAGCTCAAATTCCCCCCCCCCCCAAACCATCATCCTACCTTCACTCATGCATAAGGTCTCTCACCCCAGACCCGCAGATCTCCTAATCCGATGCCCCGCCCACTCTGACCCAACTTCCCTCCCTGCCTCTGCTGCCTTCCGCCCTGCTGGAAGCAGGAAATGCGTCAGAGGGGGGCGGGGCGCTGGAGGAGGAATGTTGGACGAGCGGGGCGGGGAGTTTAAGAACGCGGGAGAGATGCTAGTCTTACGGAGAGCTGTGTGTCTGCACCCCAGACCTCTTGTCTCTATATTGGGCTTGTCTGGGAGGTGTTTGGAGGTCAAGACGCAGGATTTTCCGAGAGAGCCTCCGTCCCCGTTCCGAAATTTACCACCAGCCTTCCGCGTGTCTGATAAAAAGACATTACGCCTGCATCGCCCATGCATGGGCTTGTGCATTCTCACACTTTACTGCTTTGGGAATATGGACATGTAAGATCTCATAGCAATTTTGAAAAGGAATTTTTCTTTTTAAACCACTTTGAATACAAATGTCTTAAAAGTGTTTTCTATGTGTGTGGTTTATGTTCTTCATGTGGAAATAGGCTTTTATAAAGGCTTGTGTAAGCATACGTGACAACAGGAACATGCATACTTTTTAGAGGCTTTGCCTGTACTATAGATGCTCCTGACTGAGGTCTACACTTGGGTGGAGCTGTTGTATTTATTTTATCCAACTGTACCTACATTAGTGCTCATCCACATCGTTGCACTTTCCTTGAGTCAGGTGTATCTTTGTATGAGAGCATTTATGTACTACTGGGGATTACTGTGGGAGGCAGTTAAACCTGTAACTTGTATTTATTAAATAGAAAGTGTAAGTCTGTTGTTTTTTTAAATAGCTCTTATTTCGTAAAATTACTTTCCATGTGTATTTGGCAACACATTAGGCTAATAAAAGTTCTCAATCTGTAAACTATTTTCCTCCCTTCTTGATGAGAGAGGGACTCTATGTAGGTATTAATATCTACCCCAGTCTAGTATGTGATGTGCCATGGTGAACTTGGCAAAGTCCCTGAAATGGAACAGCTGTGTATTTATTTAATAAAACTAGGTGAAATGTCTCCTAACTTTAAATAACTGAATACCAGAGAAATTTTAAAGAAATCTGGAATTTTTGTTTGAGTATTCCTTATCCCATTATATTGGGATAGGTCTTCAGCTATGTTCTAAAATGTTTGTGGGAGTAAGCTGTGAGCAGTAGTGTTCAAAATTCTTTATTGTGAGAAGCTGTTTGAAACGCTAAAGTATGATTAAGAAATGTCTTGCTTTTACAACCCTGAACAGAAGGAAAGTTAAACAGGACATGGGTTTTTCTGCTATGTTTGTATGAAGCTAAAGAAAATCTATTAACCAAATAAAGGGGGGCTGTACCATATAGAGCAGGGGTGCCCACACTTTTTGGGCTTGCGAGCTACTTTTAAAATGACCAAGTCAAAATGATCTACCAACAATAAAATTTTAAAAAAACACAATGCACACTGTACGCATAGAAAATGTTAATTATCATTCCTATTCCAGGATTTTTCAAAGAGGTCAAAGCAGATAACTCTATGCACTATCACCTCAGTAACAACCATACAAAAATAGACAAATATACCCCCCTCCCTTTTTACTAAACCACGATAGCAGTTTTTAGCGCAGGGAGCTGCGCTGAATGCCCAGCGCTGCTCTCGACACTCATAGGCTCCCTGCGCTAAAAATCTCTATTGCGGTTTAGTAAAAGGGGACCTTAGTGTAAAATATAGACAGCAGATATAAATTCAGACACATTTTGATCACTAAATTTAAAATAAAATCATTTTTCCTACCTTGTCTGGTGATTTCATGAGTCTCTGGTTGCACTTTCTTCTTCTGATTGTGCATCCAATCTTTCTTCTCTTCTTTAGCCTGTATGCTTCCTCTCCTCTAGATCTCGTTCCCTCCCCTAACTTTTCCTTCCTCTCTCCCAGCCCTTTCTTTCTCTCTGCCTCCCTTTCTTTTTTTTCTGTTTCTCTTCTTTCCTTCTGTCTCCCTGCCTGCCCTTTTTCTTTCTTTCTCCCTGCCCTCCCCCAAGCCACTGCCATCAGGGACCAGGACCCAAACCGCACCAATAACAGGCCCCAAACCGCCACCAATAACAGGCCCGAAAGCCGACGCCGCCCCAACCTCTCCCTGCTTCGGCCGACCAGCATCGCGATCGAGTTGTTGGGGGAAATGCTGCCGGGTCCTACCTTCGCGGAAACAGAAAGTAGGCAGGACCCGGCAGGAAGAAGAACAAATGCTTCACTAACCTGTCTCCCGCATTAGCCCGTAGCGAACGCTTGCTTCAGGGCTCTCAACATGTGCGTGCAGACTTCCCTTCTCCCCCCCCCCCCCCCGGACATAACTTCCGGTTTCGGAGGGAAGAGAAGAGAAGCCTGCACGCACACGTTAGAGCCCGGAGCATAAGTTCGCTAGGGGCTGAAATTTCCAAGCCGGTTTTTTGGGGGGGGGTTTTAATGTTCAGCAGCGGCAGAGGACAGCTGGACGGACCGCCCAGCTAAAAGGCCCTAGGGAGAACACTGGAGAGGAAGGCTGATCGACTCGAGTTGCCTTCCTGAGCTACTGGTCGATCGCGATCGACGCGTTGGGCACCCCTGATATAGAGCCTTATAACAGAAGCAACCTGGCTTAAACAGTACTCGAGCCTCCATAGGCAGCCAATGCAGCTCACAATAAAAGGGTGTGACATGATTGTATTTCTTCAAGCTGTAGATCAGTCTGACCACTGTATTAATACAAGTCTTGCTAGTTCTTTCTTGGTGATTGTCAAATAGACAATATTACAATCGTCAAGAAGACAGATAGAACACAATTCCGGCTCTTGGTACAATCACTAGTCCTAGGTCTTTTAGACTATTGCAACATTCTCTACCTCCCCTGCCCAGCAACAATGATAAAACAACTACAAACAACCCAAAACACAGCACTGAGACTTATCTATTCATTGAGGAAACATGACCACATCACAGAGGCATACCTCAACTCACACTGGTTTCCAATTCTGGCAAGAATACTATTCAAATTCTACTGTCTATTATTTAAAACCATAAATGGCGACAGCCCAATCTACCTGAACAACCGTCTCATCCAAACTACATCAACTAGACATAGGAAAACCCACACCCCATTCACGTACCCTCCAATCAAAGAAGTCAAATGGAAAAAAAACTATATGATGGCCTCCTAGCCACACAAGCAGCAAAATTCGACAACCAAATCTCCAGTCTACTAATTATGACCCCAGACTACAAAACATCCAGAAAAGAAATAAAGACTCTACTCTTCAAGAAATTCCTGCAAATGACTTAATAACGCTAGCTCCTTCCCACTTTTCAATACCACTCCCTAATACCATCCCGATTCCCCAAAGCAACCTCATCTACTCCATATCTCCCCTAGAAATTACCAGATATCTTCTTCACGTAATACGTTTTTTGTAATTCTTTTGTAATCAGCCTTGAGCCACAAGACAATGGCGGAATAGAAATCTCTAATGTAATGTAATAATGATTGAACCAGTAGTCTAAAGGCAGCAAATTCAAAGTAAGATCTATCTGATTGTTCGAAGCCTCCATAAGGTAAAATAACTTTTACATACTACTGCATCTATCTGAGTTTTCATAGTGAGATGCTGATCTAAGATGACTCCTAATATTTTGATCGTTGGATGGATTACGTACAAAGATGAGTTTATACTAATGGAGGGTTTATAAAGAATTTTACTGGAAGATGCCATGAAAAACTTTGTTTTGTCAGAATTGAGTTTAAGTATAAATTGCTGCATTCAAGAATTCATCATAGTCTAACTCAGTTTTGTCTCAGATTACCTCCAAAATTGAAAGGGTATGACGATTGTAATGTCATCAGCGTAACTGAATATTCCTATATCCAGATTGCTCAAGCACAAGCCTAGCAATGAAAGGTAAACATTAAATAACTAGTGTTTAAGCCCGTTACATTAATAGGTGCTAGAGTAGATGTCTGTCTGGGATTTTTTTTCTTTGTCTCTCTCTCCATGGCCCCCTGCCTGCCTGTATTTCTCTGTTGCGCCTTGCCTGCCTGTCTCTCCGTGGCCCCCTTCTGTTCCCCCCCTCCCAGGGCAAAGAATGATTGCTGTATGCCCCCCCAGCACACTCCTCCCCTCAAAGCAGCCCCCTTTCCCTCTCCCCCTGCTGTGCTATGCTGCCTGCTCCTTGGCCCCATTCTGTTTCACCCCTCCCAGAGCAAAGGATGATTGCTGTCTGCCCCCCAGCACACCCCCTCCCCCCCTAAAGCAGCCCCCTTTCCCTCTCCCCCTGTTGTGCCATGCCTGCCTGCTCCGTGGCTCCCTTCTGTTCCCCCCCTCCCAGAGCAAAGCATGATTGCTGTCTGCCTCTCAGCACACCCCTCCCCCAAAGAAGCCCCCTTTCCCTCTCCCCCTGCTGTGCTATGCCTGCCTGCTCCATGGCTCCCTTCTGTTTCCCCCCTCCCAGAGCAAAGCATGATTGCTGTCTGCCCCCCAGCACACCCCTCCCCCCAAACAGCAGCCCCCTTTCCCTCTCCCCCCTGGCTCCCTGCTGTGCTATGCCTGCCTGCTTCATGGCCCCCTTCTGTTCTCCCCTCCCATGGGGGTGGCAGAGGGCGATCGCTAGCCCCACAATGGCCCCGGGCTCTCTGCGCGTGTCTCAGGGGTCCTGGCTCATCCCAGCAGGGAGAGAGCTTGCCTGCCTCCGCTAAATTTTAAATAAATCACGTGGAGCCCTTTGAAACTGCGAAGGGAACTTGCCCAGAAACCATAGCTGTGAAATGTTTGTTAACTGGGGAAGTGAGAGACGGGTTCCTAGTGCTTGGCCCAGCGACAGGTTGCTACTGTGACTTCTTGAAGGAGCCCGAGTGACTAATGGCAAGTGAAAGAAGAAAGCCTGACGCATAGCGATATGTAGTGTCACTTGGTGCATCCTCTATGAAGAGGAGCAGCAGTGGTGGCAGCGGTTGGGGAGGGGGGGGTCGCCAGCGTGTTCCCTGCCTCAGTGTTCAAAAATTGAATTCAGCATGGACCCAGAGACCACGGTCACAGGGAACACGCCATCTAAGTGTGCATGCGCACTTAGGGTTTTATTATTAGTGATGTGGGTGAAAATGGAGATCCCTGGGGAACACCACATGGATTTTTTCCAGGTAGAAGAGAGCTGAGTCCTAAACCTAACTTGGTAGAGTCTGGTTTCCAAGAATCCTTTGAATCATGAATAGACAATTTCTTAAAGACCCAGAGCATCCAAGCAGATCAATAGATTGGTGTGGTCTACAAGGTCGAAAGCACTACCGAGATTGAATTGGAGCACCAGTGCACTACTGCCTTTGCTTAATAAGCTTTTTAGGTAGTCTAACTATGCAGCTATTACTGTTTCAGTGCTGAAATGGGATCTAAATCTAGTTTTCTGGACACATTTATCTAGTCAGGTTTTCACAGAAAAGTGGTATATCAGATCTCATTACCCTTTCCCTTTTCAGGATACCCACAGTAAATATGCATGAGATAATTTTGTGTGCCTTATCTTATTGTTCTTTCCTTTTGCCTTTAATGATTGCTATTATCTTATTGATCTGAACCTTGGTGATTATTGGTGACTTTTTGTGTGCTTTCAATATTTTCAGAAAACAGTTTTCCACATGCTGGAGTATATTCATACCCACCAAACCTACTGTAAACTCATCTGACTCACTTCCCCATTCCAGGTAGTCCTTTATAATTAAAATATACTCTACAGAATTAAGTAGTCCTCAAAACTGAAATTGGGCCTCAGTGCATCCCAGGACTGGAAAATATGTACCATTAACTCATCCATTTAACCTTCTTAATTTTCTCCAAATTTTTGAGGAAATAGCTGGCTAAAATTGTTGACTACTAATCCTGTGTTTGTGGTGCAACAGGTTTTCACACCATCAATAAATAAATCAACTTTTGAAGACTGTCCCATCATGGCTTTCTTCTTGCAAGACTCCCAGCCCTTTCTTTTTAATGACATTTTCACAGACCTATTCCCTACTGGCTTTTACATAACCATATAAAAATGCATCTCTGGTTTTATCTTTGGTGGTTTTTCTTGGTAGCCTTCCCACCTCTGGCTATTGCTTCAGCACTGATACTGAGTCTTGCTATCTCCACCTCTTTCCGATGCTCTGCAATTTTCTCATTTCATCAATTCTGTGCCAAGTGATCAGGTTGCTGGCAACTGTAGCACCTGAAATCCCTACCTTTCCTAGAGGGAAACTTTGAGATCTTCTTTCTGTATTCTCTGTTATCATCTCTTTCCTTAAATTGACTTTCACTGTAGTCTTCTGGATCTCTCTCTCGCTCTCTGTATGAAGAATTCTGCCTGATTCCTCTCCGTCTGTATTAGTCTCTGGGAGATGTCCCTGGGAAGAGAGTCCTCGGCTCTTTGGGACACACCTAGACCATCCATTTGTTGTCTGAGAATATAAAGTCTGTTTGGTTCACCTCTAGGCCTCTAGATAGGTAATCCTCCTTCCCATCTGGACATTGCTTTGAGCTGCTAAATGGTGGGCAAAGGAAGAAAAGGCAATTTGTGGAATGGAATCATTGGCTATTCCTCCATGCACCAATCCATCATCTTCCTCAAAATCTCATCATGCAATCCGAACCCGAATTGTTGCTTCAGAGTTGCTGATTCAATTGGGGTCCCTGTTCAAGATGGCATATGTTTGTTTTTTTTAATCTTGAAGCCAATATACAAAGGGGCTCATTTTCAAAAGAGAAGAACATCCAAAAAGGGGCCGATGAACTTTTCATAAAAGTGGTCACAGGGATGAAGCAGGAAACTACAGGCCAGTGAGCCTCACTTCAGTTGTTGGAAAAATAATGGAAGTGTTGCTGAAAGAAAGGATAGTGTACTTCCTTGAATCTAATGGGTTACAGGATCCAAGGCAACATGGCTTTACAAAAGGTAAATCGTGCCACACGAACCTGATTGAATTTTTTGATTGGGTGACCAGAGAGCTGGATAGAGGACATATGCTATATGTAATTTACTTGGATTTCAGCAAAGCCTTTGATACAGTTCCTCATAGGAGGCTGTTGAACAAACTTGAAGGGCTGAAGTTAGGACCCAAAGTGGTATTAGAAACTGGCTGTCGGACAGACGCCAGAGGGTGGTGGTTAATGGAAGTCGCTCGAAGGAAGGAAAGGTGAGTAGTGGAGTCCCTCAGGGTTCGGTGCTGGGGCAAATCCTGTTCAATATGTTTGTGAGAGACATTGCTGAATGGTTAGAAGGAAAAGTGTGCCTTTTTGCAGATGATACCAAGATTTGTAACAGAGTAGACACCAAAGAGGGAGTGGAAAATATGAAAAAGAATCTGCAAAAGTTAGAGGAATGGTCTAATGCCTGGCAACTAAAATTCAATACAAAGAAATGCAGAGTAATGCATTTGGGGATTAATAATAGGAAGGAGGAGAGAATATGCTAGGAGGAGAGAAGCTGATATGCATGGACGGGGAGAGGGACCTTGGGGTAATAGTGTCCGAAGAACTAAAGGTGAAAAAACAGTGTGACAAGGCAGTGGCTGCTGCCAGAAGGATGATGGGCTGTATAAAGAGAGGTGTAGTCAGAAGAAGGAAGAAGGTGTTGATGACCCTGTACAGGTCATTGTTAAGGCCCCACTTGGAGTATTGTATTCAGTTTTGGAAACCGTATCTGGCGAAGGACGTAAGAAGACTTGAGGCGGTCCAGAGGAGGCTTGCGCCAGAAGACGTATGAGGAGAGGAAAGGAGAGACAGGGAAGATATGATTCAGATGTTCAAATACTTGAAGGGTATTAACGTAGAACAAAATCTTTTCCAGAGAAAGGAAAATGGTAAAACTAGAGGACATAATTTGAGGTTGAGGGGTGGTAGATTCAGGGGCAATGTTAGGAAATTCTACTTTACGGAGAGGGTAGTGGATGCCTGGAATGCGCTCCCGAGAGAGGTGGTGGAGAGTAAAACTGTGACTGAGTTCAAAGAAGCGTGGGATGAACACAGAGGATTTAGAATCAGAAAATAATATTAAATATTGAACTAAGGCCAGTACTGGGCAGACTTGCACGGTCTGTGTCTGTATATGGCCGTTTGATGGAGGATGGGCTGGGGAGGGCTTCAATGGCTGGGAGGGTGTAGATGGGCTGGAGTAAGTATTAACAGAGATTTCGGCAGTTGGAACCCAAGCACAGTACTGGGTAAAGCTTTGGATTCTTGCCCAGAAATAGCTAAGAAGAAAAAATTTAAAAATTTAAATTTAATCAGGTTGGGCAGACTGGATGGACCATTCGGGTCTTTATCTGCCATCATCTACTATGTTACTATGTAATCCTTAAAATCACCCAAACAGATTTGTGTGTGAAATGCCTATATGTGCAGAGCTCTCAGATACCTACACCGTCAAATCATATTAGATTGTTCAAACGGCTCATGTAGGTTACTGATATCATTCATTGAGCTCTAAAGAATAATATAAAGTGCAAATGCTATGTGCAATAAACTCAAAGTGCAGAGTTCTACGCAAAATCAATCAAAATGGCACTTATCTTCTGTAGTCTTGCGCTCAGCTCAAAAATTGATTCAAAATACTCAGTGCCCAATGAGACCCGTTTCGCCTCGGTAATGGTTTCTTCAGGGGTCTAAGTCATCTAAGAACGCACAAAATCAATGTTATATATCTAAAACAACATAGCTTAAGGCCCCTGGGCCAACCGGAATCTTAGGCCCCATTCGCAGTGCATTCTGTATTGAGTGATTTGCATATCTGAAGGTTTACTTACCTGGGGGCTTTGATCACCCTTCCCCATCACTTCTAGTTTAAAGCCCTCTTCCGTAGATTAGCCAGCCTACTGCCAAAGACACTTCTTCCCTTCTTTAATAGATGCACACCATCCCTTGGAAAATCATCCCATGGTCCAGGTAGCCAAAACGCTCTTGACGACACCATCCACATAGCTACGCATTCAGCTCCAGGATGCGAGCTTCTCTGCGCTGGCCTTTACCCTCGACAGGGAGGTTGGACCTGTCTGCTTCACCTTCTTTCCCAGAGCCACAAAGTTGCTTTTGATACATTCGCAGGGGTACCTGGCAGTATCATTAGTGCCAACGTGGATGAGCAGCATCAGATAATAGTCATCAGGCTTGATGAATTTTGGCAAGCTCTCTGTAACATTTTGTATTTTGGCACCAGGCAGACAGCATACCTCTCGTGACATCGTGTCTGGTCTGCAGATGGATGCTTCTGTACCCCTCAGAAGCGAATCACTAACTACCACTATCTTATGCCTCCTAGTGGTCATGGATCCAGTAATTTGGGGGATTTCAAGCTTTGATTCTTCCTCTTCTTGGGATGCTCTCATCTCCTCCACTTCCAGGACAGCATACCAGTTCTTCAGTTCAAGGGCAAGGGGAGTCACAGTACCAATCTTGAGGTGTTCCATAATCAGCGTCCAGTTGTCTTCCCTCAGCACAGCCTCCTCTTCCTCACTGCTGGAAATATTTGACGCCTCATGAACCATTTCATCGATGTACCTCTCATTCTCACAGATGCCTCTCAGTCTTGCCACCTCCTCTCAGTTCCTGTACTTCCTTCATGAGAGATTCAAGCTGAAGACAACTTGCATATGGAACCATTCCCTCTGTCTGGGTAACATTTTCTGTCTACACAGAGACAGAAGGTGTAACCTGAGCAGCAGCTTGGGAGATATGATGTTTCCCAGCCATACGATGGTGCAGAAGTACTTAACACCTGGAAGCATAAAGGGCAGAAAACGTCTACCAAAGTAATACCTGTTCATGACTGGACATAATTTGAGGTTGAGGGGTGGTAGATTCAGGGGTAATATTAGGAAATTCTACTTTACGGAGAGGGTAGTGGATGCCTGGAATGCGCTCCTGAGAGAGGTGGTGGAGAATAAAACTGTGACCGAGTTCAAAGAAGCGTGGGATGAACACAGAGGATTTAGAATCAGAAAATAATATTAAATATTGAACTAAGGCCAGTATTGGGCAGACTTGCACGATCTGTATATGGCCGTTTGGTGGAGGATGGGCTGGGGAGGGCTTCAATGGCTGGGAGGGTGTAGATGGGCTGGAGTAAGTCTTAAGAGATTTCGGCAGTTGGAACCCAAGCACAGTACAGGGTAAAGCTTTGGATTCTTGCCCAGAAATAGCTAAGAAGAAAAAATTTAAAATTTAAATTGAATCAGGTTGGGCAGACTGGATGGACCATTCGGGTCTTTATCTGCCGTCATCTACTATGTTACTATGGCTGAAGAGCCTATAAATCAAAAAGCTCTGCCTTGAGGTGAGCGAGAGGTAATTAAATTAACACCAGAGCCTTTCCTCAACAGCTATTTGTGCCCTAATCTGATATTAAGCCCTGAAATGCAACCTCAAACACTAATCTAGGGTAAAACACTGTTTTGTATTAAACCCTAACAGAGACTCTAAGGGCTACACTATTGCCTAACTGATTTTGATGAGCTAAAAAAGAGAACTACAATGATATAACCTACTGAAATCCAAATTTACCTTTCCCAGACAGTAGTTCACAGGTTGCTGTGAAAAACTATCTTTAATGCTGAGCCTCTACAACCTCTCTCTTAGAACCAGATTTACTGAGGGTTCGGCACTAGGCCAGCATTCTTCCCATCAAGGATCACCTGCTGCCACTGATTCCATAAGCTGAACCGGTGCAGGGCCTTGAGTATCTGCAAAGATCTCCTGTATGAGGAACGGCTGAAAAGATTACAGCTATACTCACTCGAGGAACGTAGAGAGAGAGGAGACATTATTGAAATGTTTAAATATATCACGGGCCGTGTCAAGTTAGAAGAGGATATCTTCTTTCTTAAAGGTCCCTCGGCCACAAGAGGGCATCCGCTGAAAATCAGGGGTGGGAAATTTCATGGTGACACCAGGAAGTATTTCTTCACTGAAAGGGTGGTTGATCATTGGAATGAACTTCCACTTCAGGTGATTGAGGCCAGCAGCGTGCCAGACTTTAAAAGGAAATGGGATATACATGTGGGAACTCTAGGGGGGTAATGTCATGGGGGGGGGGGGTCATTAGAGTGGGCAGACTTGATGGGCCATGGCCCCTTTCTGCCGTCATCTTCTATGTTTCTATACG
The DNA here is from genome assembly GCF_902459505.1 of Geotrypetes seraphini. Lineage (NCBI taxonomy): Eukaryota > Metazoa > Chordata > Amphibia > Gymnophiona > Dermophiidae > Geotrypetes > Geotrypetes seraphini. The sequence goes on from NC_047086.1 coordinate 217,429,603, forward strand.
CAAGGCCTGCTGGCTCCCACCTTCTCTGAGAATCTCAGCAGGGTGGGGGGTGGGAGCAGGCAGGCATTTAGTATGCAGAGATGCTCAAAGTCCTGCCCTGGATCAGCACACAGTGGCACCAACAGGTAAGTGTGATGCTGTATGGAGGATAGCGGCTCCAGGTGTGTGTGTGTGTGGGGGGGCATGTATAGAGGTTAACAACTCGGGGTTTGGGGGGTGTATTTTGGATAGTGGTTCCAGGGGGTGGGGCATGTATTCAGGATAGTGGCACCAGAGTTCAGCGGGGAACAAGAGGACAGGATAACAGGAAGCAGCTGGTCAGGTGGTGCTCGAATATAAACAGAGATCCCCCATTTATGGGCCATTTTTATGGCCCAAAAATCTTGGTTTATACTCGAGAATATACGGTAATACAAATCTGGAATTCATTTCTGGAGAATGCAGTAAAAACTGCTAGTGTAGCTGGGTTTAAAAAAAAAGGTTTGGACAGGTTCCTGGAGGAAAAAAAATCCCAAAACCATGATAAAGGTAGTCTAGAAGGAAATCAGCATGGACTGTGGCTATGTGTGGGGATTCTGCTGGTTACCTGTGACCTGGATTGGCCATTGTTGGAAACATTTGGTCTGCCTCAGTATGGCAGTTTTTATTTGATTGCTTACCTGGCATAAGGAAGATAATGAAAATGGTAACCAGGAAGAAAACAACCAGGAGAGCAGTCCCAATTCCCTTCCAGTTCAGAGGAGGCTGATCAGAGGACCTTGAGTCCTGGCAAATAGGGAAAGGATAAGCATTTCCCCCTGCTTCCCCCTAATCCCCAGTCTTTAGTTTCCGCCCGTTCCCATCGATCGGATTTTTCTACAGCTCTCCATTACAACTTTTCTACTCAACTTGAAGATGCCTGAATCATCTAAAGAAACAACTGGGATGCAGGAGGAGGATGAACACACTGGATCCTCATGAATTGTGTGCCCACTGATTGGATCCGGCGCTCGAGGTTTCTGTGTGGCTTGCATTGTGCGCACATGTCACCACGTGCACGCAAGCTAAGAAAGAGGGCACTGAGAGACTTCATGAAGAGAAGTGAGGCCCGAGAATCTTCCTCCAGCAGCCATCCTCATCGGAGCATAGCAGCGGGGGATCCACAGACGAATCCAGTGAGGAGCCTCCAGGACAACCTGGCTCAGTCAACCCCCCCCTCCCCCCCCCGACTGCAACTTGCCCGGTCAAGAAATCTCTCCCGGAAGTCCTGCATGCTGTCGCTAGCCGCCAGCCCCTGCAGGAAGCCGATAGGAGTCTCACCAGACCGAGAGATCTCTCCAGGAGTTCCTGCATGTTGCTGCTTACAGCCAGCCTCCGCAGGGCATGAAGAGAAGTGAGGCCCGAGAATCTTCCTCCAGCAGCCATCCTCATCAGAATGCAGCAGCGGGGGATCCACATGCTACAGTGGCAAGGAGCCTCCAGGATGCCCTGGCTCAGCTAATCCCCCCGCCTGCACTTGGCCCGGTAGAGAAATATCTCCCGGAGTCCCTGCATGTTGCCGCTTAGAACCAGCCTCTGCAGGGCAGCCGATAGGAGTCTCGCCAGACCGAGAGATCTCTCCAGGAATCCCTGCATGTTGCCACGCAGCCATCCTCTGCAGGGCAGCCGATAGGAGTCTTGCATGCTGCTGCGTAACTCCACAGCCTCTGCAAACAACAGATCGGGGCTTTCACCCTCCAGACGGCATGCTGCCTCTTACAGCCAGCCTCTGAAGGGAGCCGATTGGGGTTCAAAGGTAAGTCCTATCTGCTTGTTTTTGGGAAAACCTCTGATAATCTGTTGCAGCCCCGAGGGCTCTGCCCCACCCTCCTCCCAATCCTTGGAGGGGACCTGCAGACCTCTCCCCCCAGTAGGAGACATGCTGCCCCAGAGTTCAGCTTATAAAGGACATGCTGAAGAAAAAACAAAAAAATAAAACTCGATGTTTCTTTCCCTCTTGGGGTCCTGCAGAGTCTACAATTCACACCTTTCCCACCCCGCCCCCCTCCCCCTCTCAGGTTGGGAACGAGGAGTCTGCCTTTCTCAGCAGGGTGCTGATATCTTCAGAGATGCGGCATGTCAGACCATGCCTCTCCAAGGGTGGGGGTTTGAAAATCCTCTGTCTAAAAAGCTGTTTGCTCTTCATAAAACCTAGGCAGAGTGCTTTTCCAGCTAGCATGAGGGACTCTGTACTATTCATGATTTCTATAGCACTGAAAGGCATATGCAGCGCTGTACAGTTTAATATACAATAGGCAGTACAGCAGCAGAAGCCCACTCAAGAGGCATTATCACTCCTCTTTCTCTGCCTCCAGGCACAGTGGGAAACGCAGCCAGGTGCACTGGCACAGATGAAGGGGTGCATCCTGCCCCTTCTCTGCAGGCTCTCCCCCCCTCTCAAGAAGGAAAGAGAAGGGCGGTGGGGTACATGGAGCCACCCAACCAGTCAAGTGGAACAGCACATGAACCTGCGAACCACCAGGGGTGGGACCAGCAGCCACAGTTAATCCTCCTGCTGACCCACTCCTCTCTCAGCGGGCTACACTCCCCACTATGTCCCCCTTTAGAGGGAGCCACGCACAACAACATGGCGCGGTTCAGCGGCATGCCATGCACCCAAGCAACGGAGGAACAAGCTACACACCAGCCTCCAGCCACGCCCCGAGTCACCACCCACAAAAATAAATAAATATTTACTAAAAAAAAAAAAAAAAAACCCCCACAAACGAGGACTCATCCCGAGTCCCTCCAGAAACTCACAGCCTTTCTCAAGATCCACGTGGGTGGACAACAAGTACCCAAGACAGAGTACTACAAGGCCTGAACTACCAGTACCAGTACTTCACGCAGGCAGTGGCGATTCCAGTCCACAAGAACCTCCTGGACTGCAGAGACGAGATTTGGCTGACTCCCTCCTCAGGGCAACCAACATCAAGGAGACTGGGATTGAAGTACCAGATCTTTCCAGCCCAGGGATTCGACAACCCGCAGCAGCCATACATGGACAATGCGGTAGCTTAAGAGAAACAGGGCAGCACGACCCCCTCCTCCCCCCTCCAACCCCCGTCAGGGAAGGACCTGAAAAACCCTGGTTTCCACAGGGAAAAAGACCTTCGAGGGCGCAATGCTGAGCGCACGAATTGCTGCGCTCCAGTTCCAGATGCGGCTTTATCAGGAGGCCAGTGAGAGGAAATAAATAAATAAAATAAAATAGAGACTCCAGCTCACAACTGAGCCAGTCCACACTGACAGCAGTCTGTGCCCCAGCGCTCGCAACAGTAACATAACTGCTACGCAAACAAGCACCGCCCGAGGGGCAGGGGCATCCAAGGGCAGCCCTCTCCCCAAGACAAAAACAGAACCTTGACCACCCTCCGGCCCAGCAGGATCAGATTGTCTGCGAAGGCTTGGCCCAGGATCACCATCGACCAGTGGGCCCTCAGCATCATCAAGCAGGGATTCCAAATTCGTCTCCACTCCCGCCCCCCCCCCCGAGTGGGCGGGGCACCCTCCATCTGACGACCCAACTTTCCTGCAGCAAGGAGAGGACCTGCTTCAGCAGAATCAATAGAGGCGGTGACGAACAGAGGAGATCACCAAGGGGTTTCTACTCCAGGAACCCCCGCGTCACCATGGACAAGGACAACGCTCGTCCCTGGATCTCTGTAAGCTCAACAGATGCATACACAAGGTCCAGATGCACTCTCTGGGTACAGTCTTGGCCCTGTTTCAGCCCGAGTATTGGCTAGTATCCCATGCACCCAGCCCACAGGAGGCATCGTCGCTTCTAAAGCCAAGACAACAACATGGTCCTGCCCCTTGGACTCTCAACGGCTCCAAGAGCGTTCACAAAGTGCGTGGCAGTGGCACTTCCTCGCCTTCAAGGGGTGCGCGTCCTATCTTATCTCGACAGCTGGCAGCCCCGTCAACCACCATAACCCTCCTCCAAGAACTGGGGTTCCTCAACTACATGAAACCCCACCTGATACCCACCCAGGGGATATCGTTCATCTGGGCAGTCATCGACACCACACAGACCAAGGCCGTCCTACGGGACTACCAGATCGACGCCATGACATCCCTGGCCCAATGCATCCCTGCCAGCAGCTCATCGTCAGCACGCTCCGGTCTTTGTTGTGCAACACACCAGACTACTCATGTGATCCCTGAAAGGGCACCTCAGACGTCACTGGGACCAGTGTACCCAACCTCTGACCACCCACCCACTGGAGCTCAGGGCCTTAGGGAATGCCCTCGAAACCTTCAAACAGGCAGGGCAGTCCTCACCCAAACAGAAAACCAGGTGGCCTCGCACTATATCAGCAAACAGGGAGGGACAGGGTCAACCTCGCTATGCAAGGAAGCTTGCCACATGTGGGAGTTCTCCAACTCCATTCAATGCACCATCCAGGCAACTTACCTCCTGTGGGAGCAGAACGACCTGGCAGAAAGACTCAGCCACCAGCTGGATCCCGATGAGTGGTGTCTCAACCCAGCGGCGATGAAGAAGATCTTCAGCACCTGGGGCACACCGAGCATTGACCTGTTTGCAACCGAACCGAACTCAAAATACTCGACCTTCTGCGCAAAGAGATCAACCCATCGCCATCTCAGCCCCGACGGTCTGTCTGTGAGTTGGAACACCCTAAGTCCTGCAGAAGATTCTTCAGGACAGAGCAACGGTGATCATGATTGCCCTGATCGGGCTCCTGCAACCATGGTTCCCGCTCCGGCAAGGGATAGCGGTTCACCCACCTCTCCCCGCTCCAGATCAGTGCAGTTTTCATTACACCCTCCACCACGACCTGCGTTCCTTAGCCCTGACCGCATGGATGATGAGAGGATGAACCTACCACAAGACGTGGAGCACACTCTTATAGCAGCCAGAAGACCTTCAACCAGAAAACGCTATGGGTTGAAAGGGAGAAGGTTCCGCTACCAGTGCACAGACACGCAGCGAGACCCCTACAACTGCCCCATACCGGACACCTTGCAGTACATACTGAGCTTATCTCAGGGGGACCTAAAACCCACTTCCATCAAGGTCCACCTAAGTGCAATCACGGCATACCACGCTGGCCTAGACAGCAAACCAGTGTCGAGGCATCCAGTAATCACAAAATTTCATGAAGGGACTGTCCAATCTGCACCCACCGGTCAGACCACCACCGCCCGGATGGGACCTCAACTTGGTGCCGCATCTTCTCACCTCGACCCCTTCAAACCTTTGGGGGAGGCAGACCCCGTATTCCTGGCTGGGAAAACCCTGACCATCGTGTCTACCGACACACTCCCTCATGAGAACAGGGTGGTACCCAGAACCCACCCCTGATTCTTGCCGAAGGCGGCTTCAGCGTGCCTCCCGGCACTCTACATCTCCCCACAGGGAGGCAAACTGCCACCTCAGCAACACCTCCTGGACTGTGTGCGGGCCCTGACTATGCAGCAGATTAGACAAGCCTCAATTGTTCGTCTCCTACGACCAAAACAGACCAGGACTTCCGGCCACCAAACGCAGGCGCGCGCGCTGGATATAAGAGTGCATCCCCTTCACCTATAGAAAAGCGCAGCATCAACCGCAGGTGGGAGCCAACGCCCACCAGCGCAGAACCATAACCAACACAATGGCACATCTGCACCACACACCAATAGGGGACATCTGCGATGCAGCCACTTGGTCCTCCATGCACACCTTCACCAAGCACAGGTTCCCTCCCGGGAGGGACAGCAACCACTAGCACAGCCTTGACAAACACTGATCAAGTAGGGTGTTATAAATATCGACAAACACTGTTCAAGTAGGGTGTTATAGATATTGATAAAGTAGGTCTTCCAGCACTCCTTCCTAGACTGAATGTGGAATAGGCAAGTATGAATTCTCACATGCAAGTACGATTTGTCACTGTTGACCAGTTGGTTTCTCACTGTTCATTGATTGTCATTGACCAATTTCACTGTTCTGTGAGTTAAGTAGGTCTTCCAGCAATCCTGTCTAGTCTGAATGTGGAATAGGCAAGTATGAATTCTCATATGCAAGTACGAATTGTCACTATTGACCAGTTATGAATTGTCACCGTTGACCAGTTGGTTTTCTCACCGTTCATTGATTGTCATTGACCAGTTTTCGCCGTTCTGTGAGTTAAGTAGGTCTTCCAGCACTCCTGTCTAGTCTGAATGTGGAATAGGCAAGTATGAATTCTCATATGCAAGTACGAATTGTCACTGTTGACCAGTTAAGAATTGTCACTGTTGACCAGTTGGTTTTCTCACTGTTCATTGATTGTCATTGACCAGTTTCGCTGTTCTGTGAGTTAAGTAGGTCTTCCAGCACTCCTGTCTAGACTGAATGTGGAATAGGCAAGTATGAATTCTCACATGCAAGTACGAATTGTCACTTTTGACCAGTTGGTTTCTCACTGTTCATTGATTGTCATTGACCAGTTCACTGTTCTGTGAGTATTATTGCTCAGTTAACACAGCACTTTATCTAAAACCTTGTTTCCACAACTTTACCTGCTTTGCCTGATTACCCTGCCCGGCTCGGCCTCCACAGCCAGGCGAGCGATGCACAAAGCGCTAAGACGCAGGTCCAGTCGGTACATCCCTCGGCTAGGGAGTCACCCATATGTGGCTGACTCATCCTGCTTGTCCTAGGAGAAAGTGTAGTTACTTACCTGTAACGTAGGTTCTCCGTGGACAGCAGGATAGTCAGCCACACAACCCACCCGCCTCCCCATACGGCCGACCCGGCCACAGCTAGAAACATCCTGGGGATTAGGGGGAAGCAGGGGGAAATGGGTAGGGCTCGGGCATGCCCAGTGGGGCCCGGGCACTGCACATGCTCAGAGAAAAAAAAAAAAAAAAATCTCTCTGAGCTATTGGAGAGCTTATCCGCAAATTGGGAGGTGTTGGGACAACACCCATATGTGGCTGACTATCCTGCTGTCCACGGAGAACCTATGTTACAGGTAAGTAACTACACTGTCTGGTTCATCATTTTACAGGACTTCTGTTATAGAGAAAGGAATACAGTGAACTAGCAGGGGGTGCTGCAAGGCAGAGTTGTGTGGGGATGATGAGTGGAACAGCAGGGAAGCACTTGGTAACATAAGAACATAAGCAATGCCTCTGCTGGGTCAGACCCGAGGTCCATCGCGCCCAGCAGTCCGCTCACACGGCGGCCCAACAGGTCCAGGACCTGTGCAGCAATCCTCTATCTATACCCCTCTATCCCCTTTTTCAACAGAAAATTGTCCAATCCTTTCTTAAACCCCATTACCGTACTCTGCCCTATTACGTCCTCTGGAAGCGCATTCCAGGTATCCACCACCCGTTGAGTAAAGAAAAACTTCCTAGCATTTGTTTTGAATCTATCCCCTACCAATTTTTCCGAATGCCCTCTTGTTCTTTTATGTTTTGAAATTTTGAAGAATCTATCTCTCTCTACTTTCTCTATGCCCTTCATGATCTTGTAGGTTTCTATCATGTCTCCTCTGAGTCTCCGCTTTTCCAAGGAGAAGAGCTCTAGCCTCTCCAGTCTTTCAGTGTATGAAAGGTTTTCCATGCCCTTAATCATTCGTGTTGCTCTCCTCTGGACCCTCTCAAGTATTGCCATATCCTTCTTGAGGTACGGTGACCAATACTGAACACAGTACTCCAGGTGCGGGCGCACCATTGCCCGATACAACGGCAGGATGACTTCTTTTGTTCTGGTCATAATACCATTTTTAATAATACCCAACATTCTGTTTGCCTTCTTCGCGGCTGCTGCGCATTGCGCCGTTGACTTCATTGTTGTATCCACCAGTACACCCAAATCTCTTTCAAGGTTACTTCCCTCTAATACTAATCCCCCCATTTGGTAGCTGAACATCGGGTTTTTTCTCCCTATATGCATGACCTTGCATTTCCCTACATTGAATTTCATCTGCCATTTATTCGCCCACTCCTCCAGTTTGTTTAGGTCCCTTTGTAGATCCTCACACTCTTCCGTAGTTCTAACCCTTCTACAGAGTTTAGTGTCGTCCGCAAATTTTATAACTTCACATTTCGTCCCCGTTTCCAGGTCATTTATAAATATATTGAACAGCAGCGGTCCAAGTACAGACCCCTGCGGAACTCCGCTCGTGACTTTCCTCCAGCCCGAGTAGTGACCCTTCACTCCAACCCTCTGTCTCCTGCCTGCCAACCAGTGTTTGATCCATCTGTATACGTCCCCTTCCACCCCGTGGTTCCACAGCTTCCTAAGCAGCCGCTCATGGGGTACCTTGTCAAAGGCCTTTTGGAAGTCAAGGTAAATGATGTCTAAAGGTTCCCCTTTGTCCAACTGGCTGTTTACCCCCTCAAAGAAGTGCAGTAAGTTTGTTTGGCACGATCTTCCCTTGCAGAAGCCATGTTGGCTCGCTTTCATCAGCCCATTTTTTTCAATGTGCTCACAGATGCTGTCCTTTATCAGTGCTTCTACCATCTTGCCTGGAACCGATGTCAAACTTACCGGCCTATAGTTTCCCGGGTCTCCTCTTGACCCCTTTTTAAAGATAGGTGTAACATTTGCTATCTTCCAGTCCTCCGGAATCTCTCCAGTTTTCAAGGATAGGTTGCAAACTCTTTGGAGTATTCCCGCTATCTCGTTTCTTAGTTCTTTTAGTACCCTAGGGTGGATTCCGTCCGGGCCTGGTGATTTGTCGCTTTTCAATCTATCTATCTGTTGGAGGACATCCTCATGGCTCACCTCTATTGCTGACAGTTTTTCTTCTTGGTCACCATGGAAGATCACGTCGGGTTCCGGTACACTGGATGTGTCCTCGCTTGTGAAGACTGACGAGAAGAACTTGTTTAACCTGTCGGCTACCTCTTTTTGCTCCTTTATCACTCCCTTTTTGTCTCCATCATCCAACGGTCCTACTTCCTCCCTCGCTGGTTTCTTCCCCTTAACATATCTGAAGAATGATTTGAAGTTTTTTGCTATGTGATCCAGGGAGTAAGAGCAGCAGGGAGCACTACAGGGCAGAATTGGCAGAGCTTGTGATGTCTTGGGAGTGGAACAGCAGGGGGCGCTGTAAAGCAGGATTTAATAGAGCTGTAGGCATGACAGACGTGGAACAGCAGGGAACATGGAAATGGCAGGTATATTAATGAACAAAATATTAACATATATACAGTAGCTACATTATTTTGATAGGACAAACTGAAACCACTGCATCACATAACTAATCCTTTTAATGGCAAGATGTTACAGACAGCTTTCTCCAGAATGGTCCACATACCTGGGGAGCATAATGTTCTTTCCACATCCCTGGTTTCCTGGTTATTGCAGACATCGCCTCACTAATCAGGATGAGAACTCGCCTCAGAATCAAGGCCAGTTGTGGAATTCTACCAAGCTCAAAAAATAAATAAATACATACATTACAATTATTATGATGTTACAAATATAGTCAATGGACTCCACACTCTATTAAATGTACTGCTAAACCCCACACACTCTGCATTCATTTTTTCATATTTATACGTGGCTACCTTTGAAAAGACCTCAGGAGCATTCCAGTACTCTGTGACTAAAACACTCATATCAGGATATCAGGAAAAAGATATCAGGAGCGATCTGTCCCAGCCAACTAACACCGCTCCCTGAATGGCTGCTGTCAGTTCCCGCAAGTCCTGATGGCAGCCATTGAGGGAGTGGCACGGGGCCAGGCTGGAGCGCGAAAAGCTCGCTCCTGCCTTGTGCCTCGCTGGAAGCAACATATGATGAGGCAGCTGTCCAGCGAGGGAAGGGCAGGAGCACGGAAAGCTCACTCATGCCGATACACTGCTGGACCACCAGAATTTAAAAAGGTACTGGGGGGGGGGGGGGTAAAAAAATTGTTATATTTGCTCCACAAGATGCACAGACATTTCCACCCACTTTTGGGTGGGAAAAAGTGTGTCTTATGGTGCAAAAAATACGGTAGCTGGATCTGAGAGAAGAATCTGACTCAATCAGCCAGTTCTTCAATGCTGAAATCTTTGGTCTGACAGTTGAACTGATCCTCAACCCCTGTGGAACCATGCATGCGAAGTCGGGGGAGGCAAAATTGCAGCTGGCACTCTGAAGAGCCCCGCTGAGCCCCCTGTGGATGCCTAACAGCCTGTGCTCAAGCCCCTGCAGTTCACTAGATGAACTAAACTACTAGAGCTATGGACCCCAAACTCCTCAAAGTTTTCTGCAGGCTGGCCAAATAGGTCCACAAGGGCTTAACCTGCCAGCTGCAAACCCAAGTCTGCTTCTTCTCCACACAGGCAGAGCTTTCCCCCGTAAAAACTGATAAAATTCCCCCCAATAATAAAGAAATATACAGAGCAGATCAGAATGACACCTTCTGGCTTGTGTGCCGAAGGAAAAACGGAAGGGGGCAGCAGAGCCCTCTGGAGAAAGAGGAGGAGTTGAAATCTGGAATGGATTCCTTCTGCATGGCTCTTGAGCATGGGGCAAATAGCCTACTGTCCAGAATGACGCACCTATTGCACTAGAAAAATTAGTTAGAAACTGTGAGCACCCATCTAAGCTGACTGGGCTGTAACTCGATCCCATAAATTCTGTTCACATACCATGAACAGGATATACTTAACAGTTTGCAACCTCTAGCCAAACTGCATTACTGAAAGGGCAGCTCATAGACAGGTGTGCCACTTTTTCCTTCTGTGCTGCACAGAAGGTAGGGAGAGGGCAGTTCTTGTATTAACCCTCAACTATATATTTGAGTGGACACTAAGCTGCCTTAATTGACAGCAAGAGAAAGTCTTTCACAGATGGTGGGACCCTTCTTCTGAAAGGTCTCTGCATTACCTTATCTCTGAGGATACTGAGGTAAGGTAAGATCAAAGCAGAGGTCGCATAACTCTCTTACACAATGATGTCACTTCATGTCACATTATCTATCATGATCTATTGTGTGTGACACAGTGGTTAGAGCTACAGCCTCAGCAGCCTGAGGTTGTGGGTTCAAATCTTATGCTACTCCTTGTGACCCCGGGCAAGTCACTTAATCCCCCATTGCTCCAGGTACATTAGACAGAGTGTGAGCCCACCAGTACAGATAGGAAAAATGTTTGAATACCTGAATGTAAACCACTTAGGTTATAAGTGGTATATAAATCAATAATAATAAAACCCTTAGCCGCGCATGCGCACTTTGAAACTCCGTGCCACAAACGCATGTGCAGTACAATAGAACCGCCAAGCAGGGAAGCTGAAACTGTGCGATCCTGGAAGCCTTTCTAAAGGCAAACAGACAACCCGGAAAAGTCTGTCTTTAGCTCCCTCCTTCCACCCAACTCGTACTCAGTCCTTCCCCTCCCTAACCTTAACAGCACAAAGGTGCATTTACCCGCCTGAGAAAGCACAAAAATAAGGCGGTTTCCACCAGTCTCTCCCCCTTCTCTCCCCCCCTGAGGTCTTGAGGCCCACTCCGGGGCTACGGTCTCCTGCAAACTCTTTTCCGCTCCCCCAGAGATGGCCTGCGAGAAGCTGTGCCCGGTTCTGCGCTTACCTATCCGGCAATGGCTTAAATCAGCGGTGATGGCTAGAGGGGCAGGGAGAGAGAAATAAAGAAAGAAAGACACAGGGGGCCATGGAGAGAGACAGAAAGAAAGACAGACAGAGGGCAGGGAGAGAGAGAGACAGAAAAAAAGACAGACAGGGGAGAGAGAAAGAAAGAAAGATACGGGCCATGGAGAGAGACAGAAAGAAAGAAAGACAGGCAGGATGCAGGGAGAGAGACACAAAGAAAGAAAGACAGGTGGGCAGGGAGAGAGACAAAGAAAGACAGACAGACAGGTGGGCAGGGAGAGAGGCAGAAAGAGAGACAAACAGACAGGGGGCCTAGCAGAGAGACAGAAAGAAAGACAGACAGGGGGCCAGGGAGAGATACAGAAAGACAGACAGAAAGATGGGGAGAGAGACAGAAAGAAAGACAGACAGGGGGCTAGGGAGAGAGACAAAAAGACAGACAGATGGGGAGAGAGAAAGAAAGAAAGAAAGACAGACAGGGGAAGAGAGACAGAAGGACAGACAGGGAGGCAGAGAGAGAGACAGAAAGAAAGACAGACAGGGAGCCATGGAGAGAGACAGACAGGCAGGGGGAAGAGAGATAAGAACATAAGCAGTGCCTCTGCTGGGTTAGACCAGAGGTCCATCACACCCAGCAGTCCGCTCACGCGGTAGCCCATCAGGTCCAGGACCTGTATAGTAACCCTCTATCTATACCCTTCTATCCCCTTTTCCTTCAGAAAATTGTCCAATCCCGTCTTGAACTCCAATACCGTACCCTGTCCTATCACGCCCTCTGGAAGCGCATTCCAGGTGTCCACCACCCATTGGGTGAAGAAGAACTTCCTGGCATTGGTTCTGAATCTGTCCCCTTTTAATTTTTCCGAATGCCCTCTCATTCCTATAGTTTTCGAAAGTTTGAAGAATCTGTCCCTCTCCACTTTCTCTATGCCCTTCATGATCTTGTAAGTCTCTATCATATCCTCTCTAAGTCTCCGCTTCTCCAGGGGAAAGAGCCCCAGTTTCTCCAATCTTTCAGCATATGAAAGGTTTCCCATACCTTTTATCAAACGTGTCGCTCTCTTCTGAACCCTCTCGAGTTCATATCCTTCTTTAGCTACGGCGACCAATATTGGACGCAGTACTCCAGATGCGGGCGCACCATCGCCCGATACAACAGCAGGATATCTTCTTTCATTCTGATTGTAATACCCTTCTTGATTATACCTAGCATTCTATTCGCTTTCATAGGGAGAGAGAAAGAATGAAAGAAAGACAGATAGACAGGGGACCAGGGAAAGAGACAGAAAGAAAGACAGACAGACAGCGGGAGAGAGACAGAAAGAAAGAAAGACATGTAGAGGGCAGGGAGAGAGACAAAAAGAAAGAAAGGTCTCAGCGCCCCATTGTGCTAAAAGTCTACACATCTATTCTAGCACCCGTTAATGTAACGGGCTTAAACACTAGTACTAAAATAAATAAAAAATAAATTGTATGAGTCTGAATATGGAGCAAATAATGGTCACTTTCCTCTATCTTTCTGTCCAAGCTGGGACTGACAGCCTGATCCAGCTGAATAAGATGCAGTACCACCTACATAACCTACAATTCAAATATTGATTCACATCAGAACAAACATACAATGGCATGACAGGTTTATCCTGCTCAGCACCCTCCAGTTTTCTTTTTGGCATATACATAATGATCCTCCACACCCTCTGGATTTTTCCCCTCCTCTTGTTTCATTTAGAGTTAATTTGTTCATATCCCTTATCCCCTTTCCTTATTATACAAGATTTGTAACCTAGCTTCCTAAAGTGTCACTCCATTAATCTTTCTCTCTCTTGCATACCTCTATTTTACCATCCATTCACGTTCTATAAATTAATCATTTAATTTAAATGGTCCTTTTTCTTAGATATTTCTGGGCCGGAAACCCAGAGCCATGTTCTGTAGTGTGCTTAGGTTCTATGTAATGGTGTCTCCGTCAAAGCTCACTCCAGCCCATCTTAACTATCCCAGCCATCGAAGCCCTCTCCAGCCCATCCTCAACTGAATATCCATATACGGGACACAGGCCGTGCAAGACTACCCAGTACTGGCCTTAGTTCCTTCAATGTACACCCATTATTTTCTGATTCAAAATTCTCTGTGTTCATCCCACGCTTGTTTGAACTCTTGTCACCATTTTCTTCTCCACCACCTCCCTCGGTAGCACATTCTATGCATCAACCACCCTCTCTGTAAAGAAGAATTTCCTAACATTATTCTTGAATCTACCACCCCTCAACCTCAAATTATGCCCTCTGGTTTTACCATTTTCCTTTCTCTGGAAAATATTTTGTTTTACGTTAATGCTTTTCAAGTATTTGAACATCTTAATCGTATCTCCCTTGCCCCTCCTTTCCTCCAGGGTATACATATTCAGTGCTTCCAGAAGTGCCTGTCCTGTCCAGGATTGGCCTTCTGCGTTCCCTCATAATGTCAAAATCATTCATCGTTTTGGGTAGTTGATTTCTAGCCTGGAACCTGTAGAATAGAATAGAATTGAATCAACAACGTTGTAAATAATTTTCACATCTCAACCCACTGGTGTCAGTTCAACTTAATTCTGGGATGTGGGATTTTAATTCTTGGATTTTTAGCCTGCGTTTCCAAACAATGCTTGAGACAGCTTATAGCTTTATTAAGATCCATTTACAAAAGCTTCTGCTCAAAAGAGTTTGGGCTCCTTTTACAAAACTGCCATAGAGGTTTGTGATTTGTGGTATATTAAATAAAGCTGAACTTTGAACACTTCAAGAAACAGGCCATTCAGCTTCACAACCAAGTTCTGGGGTAGTGTATGCCAAAACTGAGATCACAAGCAGGGGCTTCAAAAATGTCTTAATAATGTCAGTGTTGCCATCACATAGAAGATTCATAATTTCCCATCTGGACACCCACAAACAAAAGGGGCAAACAAGACGTCAAATCAGACCTATGGGGAAAACTTTATTGTATGAGTCCCAACAAGGATCCATGTTTCGACATTATGGAATTGCCTTCTTCAGAGGATAAAAATAATACATAAAAGTAAGAAACATGTATAAATATACAAATGCATTTTAAAAAAGGTAAAACCAAAACATTAAACCACAAGGTGTGCATCAATATACTCCAATAGTACATTAAATTTATGTTTAAATCTTTATATTAGCTTCATAAAACATATGCAATAAACAAGCACACAATAGAAAACACATTGGTAACAAACACCCACCCCCTCCCTCACCCCCTTGAGAACAGCTAATAGTTGACCTGGACCATGATGAGCGTTTCAATTCAAAAATCTGCTTCTGGCAGTTGGTGTTAAAGTAAAACAAAACGGCAACCAGCAACGGAGGAACAAAGTGCCAGTCATAGAGTCCATAGCAATGATAGCCTAGCGTTCATACCCTGCCAATTGTATCATCTGAGTGCGCCAGCGTGGGAGCGTGTGGGGGCAACCAGAATTGAAGAATAGTTTTGAGTCCCAAAAAAGATGGCTTTCTGAACAAAAACAGCAGCTCCTGGTCGAACAGAGACCAACACAAGTTTCAGTGTAAATAAAAACTTGCCTGTAGGCACCGAGGTACAGGTCCACATAGTTTGTATCTGTAAATACAGTTGTTTCCAGTAGGCCTGAATGTCAGGACGAGACCAAAACATATGGCCCAAAGTGGCCCTGGAAGCTGCACATTTAGGGTAACAGTCCGTAGCGTTAATATGTGCCTTGTAGGCTCTATTAGGTGCATAATAAGCCCGAACCAGAAATTTATAATAACGTTCTCTTTCCGCTGCAGAAGTCAACAGCTTCACACCCAGCCGGACAGTCCGCTTAAGTAGATCCGCAGTAATCTGCAGGTTAAGATTACGAGTCCAATAGTTCGCTAGTGTCTCATAATTCAAGTCACCAGCCAGCTCCTGCAAAAAGTGGTGATGAAATCGCAGTGGTATCGGCACCTGTGTAGTCAAACAGAGATATTCTGATAGCTTCTCCTGAATATCCTCCAACAATGCCAATCTAGGAAGAGAATGGACATAGTGCTGCAGTTGTCTCTAGGAAAACCAGTCTCTGTCCACCAGATCAAAGGACTCGTTTAACATCTGAAATGATTGCATAGTACCATCAGACTGTAACACCTGAGACAGGTAATACAAACCCTTCCCCGACCACATATTGAGAGACCCATGACTCATCCCAGGGACAAAGTCCCCATTACCCCCAATAATAATAATAATAACTTTATTTTTATATACCGCCATAGGCAAACACGGTGTCATATCAGACCGAACAGTCAATTGTGCACATAGGTGTTTCCAAGTGCGTTGTGCTGGATATAAATACAGATCCCCATAAGACTGAGCATGCACAGGCAAGCATTTGACATGGAGTAAATAGCTAAAATGATAAGAGGAATATGCAAGACATTCTACCTTTGTGACTGAAAAATGACTAGTCCTACAGAACCAATCATTCACATGTCTAAGTTGGCACGCCAAGTTAAGTCTCCCCAAATGTAATAATCCAAGACCCCCTTGATCAGTAGGAAGTGTGAGTGTGTGTAATGAAATCCCCCACAAATACTTAGGCAAAGATCTATTTAGTAAGTTTAAATGACGGTGCTGGATTAACAATGGTAAAGTCTGAAGGAGGTAAAGCCACTGAAGGATCACCATCATGTTGTACAGTGCAATTCTACCGAGAAGAGTCAATGGATAAGAGCTCCAGGCCCGCACCCTTTTTCCCGTTTTCTCAAGCAGCGGAAGCACATTAAGGGTGTAAAGTTGGGTCAGGTCCTGATGGAGAAGAATGCCCAATCCAGAAAATAGATGGAATTCATCTAGGAGCACCAAAGCCCTAGGCAAAGATCTCTGGGGTCGAGCAAGTACATAAAATTTAAAGCACTGAAAATATGAATGAGGTGATAGTAGAGAAATATTTATGAATATATATAATTCAAGGCAGAAAAGGAGAAAAAATAGCGCCATAAGTATCAAACATGAGAGAAAAAAAGATCTCACAATATGACAGAAATCTTGTACAGAATGAGACAAATAATAGTCTATCAAGGTTAAATAAACACCATATACACAAAAGATGTGTTGAGATCGCTATAATGCCCATTCAAAGAGAAAATATATAAAAGGAGAAAGCATTGTTATGTCATATACCTCCCCTTTTACAAAACCGCAATAGCAGTTTTTAGCACAGGCCAGCACGCTGAATGTGCTGCTCCAGACACTCAAAGAAACTCTATTCAGTGTGCCAGCCTGCACTAAAATCCGCTATCACGGTTTTGTAAAAAAAAAAAAAAAAAGGAGGGGGAGATAGTAAACTAATCTAAACTAAACTAAACCTTAAGTTTATATACTGCATCATCTCCACAGATGTGGAGCTCGGCACGGTTTACAAGAACTTAAAATATAGGAAGAGAAGGAAAAAAAAGGTTTACATGAACTTATATATAGAAGAGAAGAGTAAGGGGGGATAGAATTACATTTTAGTGAAAAGCCAGGTTTTCAGTTGCTTGCGGAATAATTGGAGATAGTGAGAAGAATATATCGTCAAATATATTTTATTGAGCAGCGAGAGAAACAACAATCAGAAACAAGTATAAAAAGCATCAATACAGCTCTATATTTCACAGAATACCCAGGGAACCCATCCCACCAGCCCAACCCACAACCCATTCCCCCCCACCCCCACCCCACTCTCACTGATGCCAAGCAAAGCATAGGAAACAGGGGAAAGAGCAGTTGCCAGGGACTAACAGTTCAAAATGCAACTACGGGCCACTGGAGACAAGGTTGTCCAAAAAGGCTCCCATATGCGCTGGAAGGCTCGTCCAGGCAAGGAAGAAATGTCCCGGACTCCCCTCCGTTCCCAAGAAAGTAACGTTATCATGTCAAGTTTCAAGTTTATTAGGATTTTATATACCACCTATCAAGGTTGTCTAAGCGGTTTTTACAATCAGGTACTCAAGCATTTTCCCTCTCTGTCCCGGTGGGCTCACAATCTATCTAACGTACCTGGGGCTATGGAGAATTAAGTGACTTGCCCAGAGTCACAAGGAGCAGCCCGGGGTTTGAACCCACAACCCCAGGGTGCTGAGGCTGTAGATCCAACCACTGCGCCACACACTCCTACGCCAGAGGGAATAGTCCGGTGCATCCGCCTCCATCCACTTAAGCAAAATGCATTTGATAGCAATCACTGCAGTCCAGCGAAGAAATGCAGAGGCCCCGGGCCGACGGGGGTGAAAATGCAAAGAGGCACCAAATAACACCAAGGCAGATCTTTGAATAGTAATGTTCCAGGTGGTGTCTACAAAAAGAAAAACAGCGTCCCAAAATGCCTGTATGGACGGACAAGACCAAAACATGTGGCCGAGACCTGCATCTGGAGCACCACAGCGCCGACAGTCCGCAGTCGAGCAGAGCCCTGCCAGGAAAGCTCGCCGAGGAGAGACATACAGGCGGAGAGTCAATTTGTAGTGCTGTTCCCACAAAAGTGCATATTTGCTATACAAAGGTAACTTTTTGATGGCATTCAAAATTACATCATCAGAGAAGTCCATGTTCAAATCCCCCACCCAGGCATCCCGCAATCTGAGACAATCAAGCATAGGGGATTCGTCTTTCAGATGTCTATGGTGGAATTTCAAAGGGACAGGCTGTTGGGAACCAAAGGTAAAAGCCTCCAACAGCAACTCCCGACAGGAGGCCGAAAGATGCGTGCTCGACAAGGAGGAAATGTAGTGGCGAATCTGAAGGTATGCATAGACATCTGTACGAGGAAGAACAAATTCCTCACAGAGCAGGTCAAAGGGTTTTATCTGACCCTCATCATCAACCAGGTGAAACAAGAAACGAATCCCCTTTGCTTCCCAATGCACAAAGCTAGCATTGTCCACCCTAGGAGGAAAACGGGCATTATAGCGTAACGGTAAAAAGGGAAAGACAGTAGGACTGAGGGAATGAAACCTACAAACCCAGTGCCAGGCCCGGCGAAAGGGGCAATGTAACAACACACTAGGTGTATAGTCCCATTTGGAAAGCAAAGAAGAGTGAAGAAACGCACTAAAGTGGGTAGAGGTAAAGCAAGAAAGTTCCAAGGATGTGTTAGTAAATGTAGAGGTGCCACTAAAAAGATCATTGATGTGGCGCATGCCACAAGCAATCGTTAAGAAACGAATATTCAACAACCCCAAACCACTCTTATACCAAGGAGAGGCCGCCCTCTGATAGGGAAGGCGAGCACGCTTTCCCATCCAGAGGAACCGTTGCACCAGACGCTCAATACGCTTTTCATCACGTGGGGACAGATAGAGGGGAAGAACTTGGAAGACATATAGCCACTGTGGTACTACAAGCATATTATAAAGACTCACCCGGCCGGACAAAGAAAGAGGAAGACCCCGCCACAACTGCAATCGCGACCCAAAGGTAGAAAACAAATATTTAAGGAGTAAAGGCAGGCGAGATCCATAGGAATATGGACTCCCAAATACCAGAGCTCAGACTCCGCCCACCGTAAAGGGAAGGTACCCGGCCAAGAAGTACGAACTGCCGGACAAGAAGGCAAAGCCAGAGATTTGTCCAGATTCAGGGAAAGTCCAGAATGAAAACCGAATTCGGAAATAAGGTCCAACGCGAGGGGCAGAGAAACCTTAGGACTGGTCAGGATTAAAAACATATCATCCGCAAAGGCCAGCGTTTTCAGGGACTCACCCGCGACCCGAAGGCCCCACATCTCATCGGTGTGACGTAAAGTACACAGCAAGGGTTCCAAAAACAACAGAAAAAGTAAAGGAGATAGGGGGCAGCCCTGTCGAGTACCCCGGAAGATAGGAAGTGAGAAGAATATATATAAAATCTAGTGAAAAGAAAGACCAATCGGATGCTAAAAAGCACTAGTAAATACAAGCCACATGCTGTTGCAATTAACATCGTTCTAATAAATGTGGAGGGACATTTAAAAATATAACATCTAAGTCCAACTTGGACATTTCCAGCTGAACGTGCAAAATTGGAGGTACAAAAATGGTCATTTTTGAATGGCAAACTGCTGGACGTCCAAATATAAATTTTTTAAAAAATCATTTATTTAGACGTCTTGGCCACTAGAATGTCTATCTTTTTCGATCAAAAAAACAACTGGGTTGAAAATGTCCTAACCCTGATCATTTGAATGTGGGTGAGGCATAGTAATGGACTGGCCACATAGATATCCCGACAGCAATGGGACACCTTAGAGCAGTGGTCTCAAACTCAAACCCTTTGCAGGGCCAGATTTTGGATTTGTAGTTACTTGGAGGGCTGCAGAAAAAATAGTTAATGTCTTATTAAAGAAATTACAACATTACATGAGGTAAATACCTACAAATCCAAAATGTGGATTATTTGAAATTATCAGAAGCAATTAAGGAAAGATTTATAAACTTATAAATCTTTCCTTAATTGCTTCTGATAATTTCAGCTATACATAGCTGAAAGCAGTGCAACATGCAGAAAGTATCAACTGCAAAAGACAAGATTTTGGACCAACTATTTTGAAGCCCTCGGTATTATAAAGAATGATTCTTTATGGAAAACTTGTGCCTTAAGTGTCCGGCGGTCATGTTCGCAACCGCCTTTAGCTCTCACCTCCTCCAGCACTGCCTCCAGTGGTTACCTTACATTCTGGAACATTGCCCGCCTCACTGCTGTAACCTCACGCAAGCACTTTCCTGCGTCTGTACGTGATTGTGAGGTGGAGTGGAGAGGACAATCACGTACAGAACGCGACTGCCGGACATGACCGCCAGACATTTAAGGCACAAGTTTTCCATAAAGAATCATTCTTTATAATACCGACGGCCTCAAAATAGTATCTGATGGGTCATATGTGGCCCCTGGTCTGCGGGTTTCAGACCACTGCCTTAGAGGGCACTGCTATGAACTTCACATATATGTCAAATAACTCCCTTATAATTTAGGATGAGCCCCCCCAAACCCTCCTGTGTACCACCCCAATAGCACTTATAGCTGCAGGTGGCACCTATATGGCAGTATAGTAGGTTTTGGGTAAGCTCACACGTTCTATCATAAATGTGGTTAGAGTGGAATATGGGCCTGGGTCCTCCTCTCTATGGTTCATTAGCCCATCCACCAGACTACTTAAAACACATGTGCAGCTCTACTAGGCTTCCCCATACCAGATGGTGCTGTTTTAGACAGGTATGTACCTTTTTGTTCTCATTTTTGTGTGGTGGAAGGGGGTTAGTGAGTTTCTTGCCTTGATGCATGCAGTGGTCATCTGGTCAGTTTGGGTGGCACCTTTGTGGCACTTAGACCCTTTTAAAACAGGTCTAGTCACATATGTATACGTTTCATCTAGGATGTCTTTCAAAATGTTTGATTATTGCTCTGGAACAAACTTTCCTCCCCTCTTCGAAACCTGAGCTCTATCTAACTTTTCCGCAAACATCTGAAGACCTGGCTATTCTCAAAATTCTGATACCAATTCCATCTCTGGCACTCTAAGCCCTCTAAAAACCCTTCATACTTGGACCTCTAACCTTTCATTGTTAGTTCTTTTCTATTCCATCTCCTGTAAACCGTGCAGAGCTCTACGAATGTGGAGATGATGCGGTATACAAACCTAAGGTTTAGTTTAGTTTAGTTTAGTTTATTGCTGCAAGACGTCCATGTCTAACCTGCCCTTGTGACTGCCCAAAGCCCGCCCAAAACACTTCTCCACCACGCCCATCTCGTGCTCTGAACATACAGAGACTGGAACATGTCGCTAGACGTACAGAAAGCACAGTTACATACCGTAACAGGAGTTATCCGAGGACAGCAGCCAGATATTCTCACATATGGGTGACGTCCTTCATGGAGCCCAGTATGGATAGTCTGAAAAGTGAACTATCATTTAAAACTTTAAGAGCTTTGCAACTACCTGCACCGTACATGTGTGACTGCCTTCCCATCCGAAGAGGCTCGCGGTACCTCAGTTCTGTAAGCAAGCTAACCAGGAGAGGTGGGTGGGATGTGTGAATATCTGCCTGCTGTCCCCAGATAGCACCTGTTATGGTAAGTAACTGTGCTTTATTCTAGAACAAGCAGGCAGCATATTCTCACACATGCTAGGGACTCCCTAGCTTACTGTAATGGGATGGAGGGAGAGTTGGCCAGTTAAGAGAATAAACATTATAACCCTGCTTGGCCGAAGTAACCATACCGTCTGGTATGGTAAGAGTTTTAGAAATGTGTTCTGAGCAATTGTCCAGTTCCAAATCCTCTTGGCCTTCTGATAAAAAACTTGTACTGTCATGCTTGACTCTGCAATACAATGCAAGTTGATCGTTTATGTATAATAAGAGGATTTGATTGGATATGCTGTGGTGAAAAGACTTGAGAGCATCCAAACCGCTTGAAATCTCCAGAGATGAATAGAACTTCTGCTCTTAGCAGAGCAGCCTCATGTGCTAATACTGTGCGAATACTTGGAGGAGTATGTGGACAGAGCTGGCTGATCCTTGTATTGTAGCTCCAGCCGTTTGAAAGGATTTGACAAAGCCATCCATCACTGAAAAGTGTAATGCAGCAATGATAGGACAGTAATGGGCTGTGAAAATGAATCAAAAACTTGAGACCATTGAGGGGTTCAGAGCCCACTGAGCAGTTGAAAATAAAGTCTCCTGAAGAGAGTAACATGGGTGAAGACGCCATGTGATCCAAGAGTCCTATCAGTTGTCTAGCTGAGATGGACAGAAGATGATAGACTTGACTGCAAAGCTGAAAATAGGAGGTCCTGTCGGTGTTGAGGTAGGAAGGACTTAAATGTAATTGCATTGAGCAAGGCTCCCATGAATTGCAGCGGTTGAGAGGATTAAAGCTGAGATTTGAAAGGCTGATTTAGCCTTAATGCCTGACAGCATCCCTGACAAGAGGCATCCTATAACAGGCAATCATCGAGATAGGGGAAAAAACTTATTTAAAACTTTAAAAGTTGCTGCCACTAGAATCCAGCACTTGATGAAGCCTCCTAGAGAAGGTCAGGCTGAACGGCAGAACTTTGCATTGAAATGTGGGTGGTTCATCACAACTACAGTTGGAGGTCCTAAAGATCAGATGGATGAAGACTGGACATGTAGAACCACTGATGTTTGTGAGAAGGGGGAATTACTCCTATGGCGTGACGCTGAAGCATAGCCAGAATTAGCCTCAAAAGATAGTAAGTGTAGGTGCAAACTTTAAGAACAGACAGATGTTAACCGAAGTTAATATTAAAGACGACCTCATAAGAATTGAGGCAAAGAGAGATCTAGTATGTTCTGCAGAGGGACATGGAAAAAAACTGAGCATATACATTATGGAGTTGCCAGGTGAATTTGCTGGGGCTGCTGCTAGATGTTCAGGTTTTGCAGCAAGAGCCCAGTTTAGCCCCTGATCCAAATAAGAAGGAGATTGTGTGTTATTCAAAATATTCCAATTCCTTCCATGTTGTGAATTTGAACATGGTCACCTCAATGGTAAGCGCGAGAGAGAGACTCTCAGCAAAACCAGGCATCACATAGGTCCCAACATTACAGAGCTATAGATGATAAGTCAAAAGCATCAGATGCTGACCTTACTATGCAAATTTCAGTCAATGTTGTTTAGAAGGTACTCCGAAGAAATATACTGCTTAGAGTCATGCAATTTCTTTAGCAGTTGCTCTAGAGAAAAAGGAAGGACATTGTAAAACAAAATCCTGTCTCCAGCATAAAGGCTTGATATAATATTGACTTGATGCCATAGGGCAGTGAGACAGAAAAATTCTTGTACTGGAACATGTTTGGAAGGGACAGAAGCTCTAATAATGAGTGTTATGGGTCAACAGACCCTAGACACGAATCTACCTGTACCAGGAGCTAGTGTTGTTGGGAAAACCATAATATGTAAAGTAGTTTCCCAAAGTTCTTTTTTTTAATTTATTTTAAATAAGCCTGACACTTAAAAGCAACTTGAAGCAAAGTTCCAAGCATGTAGGAACTAAGCAAGCGGTCCTGTAACAGCTTTAAATTTAAAGTAGAACTGTGCTGAGCTGTTGAGTATAACCAAGAAAGAAAAGATCTGCTGAAGAAGAACTGATCCTGGGAAGCAATTCCTTGTAAAGACAGATCAAAAGGAATGCTGGAAGAGTCAGGCATAGGTAAAATCAGAGCATAGCCTGAGTCAAATTTAAAAAGTCCAGTCTGAGTAAAATTATGATGTCCTCAGTATCAAGCCGATGAGGAGTATCGATGAGCATCATTTTTTTTTTAAACACATGCTTGGTTGAAGGGACGTGCATAGAAGATCCATGACTAGTTATAAAATGCTCTGATGGGTAATGAACACTGGTATCTTGAGGCCTCATAATGATATGCGCAGTGGGCCAGTACCAAGGGGAGTTTATGATAGCATCGGCATGCAATACCAAACCCACTTCAGATAAATTTCTTGTAGATTTTTGAAACATGCACTGGTACACTAGTGACTCAATATCCAGAACCATAGGTGCAGTAGGTTGTGTCGAAGTGGGTGACCTCAATAAGGATGCACATCGTGGAAGAGAAACAACCTATGAAGCTGAAGAAACAGTGGTGTCATTATTTGGTCTGCATCAAGTGACTCGATGCACCGGTACCAACAGCTGAACATCTGGTACCATCAGTGCAGCAGGTTGTTTCGGAGTGGATGATATCGATAAGAATACATACTGTAGAGGAGAGACAAGCTGCGAAGCTGGAGAGCGATGACATTGCTGTATGGTCTGCATCAAG
The DNA here is from genome assembly GCF_902459505.1 of Geotrypetes seraphini. Classification (NCBI taxonomy): domain Eukaryota; kingdom Metazoa; phylum Chordata; class Amphibia; order Gymnophiona; family Dermophiidae; genus Geotrypetes; species Geotrypetes seraphini. Next base: position 217,453,969 of record NC_047086.1, read on the forward strand.
AGACTTGATGCTGTTGAGACCTACGCCATCTTGAAGCATGCACCAATACTATAGGCTCCACAGCAGGTTGTTTCGGAATGGGTGACCTCGATGAGGATGCACACTGTGAAGGAGAGACAACCTGTGAAGCTGGGGAGCGGTGGCGTTGTCTTGTGGTCTGCATTGACTGACTCAATGCTGTAGAGACCTGCGACGCTTACTGAGACAAAGAAGTATGCACAAGTACTATAGGCTTGACAGGTTATCTTTGAATGAGTAACCTCAATTCGAATGCATACCCTGAAGAAGAGACATCCTGCGAAGCTGGGGAGCAGCGGTGTCGTTTTGTGGTCTGCATCGACTGACTTGATGCTGTAGAGACCTGTGACACGTGCTGAGAAGGAGATGACTCTGAAACTGGCTCCCCTGATGTAAATTCTGCCAATGTCGACATCAACGTCGATGTCTGTTTCTGTGGAATGCAATGGGACTTGATGGAGCACTGCTGAAAGTGGAACAATGAGTAGAAATGGGACTTGGTGTTCAGGACCTTACAAACTATAAACACCATCTATAAGGGTTGATGAGGAAATTAGACCACTGAGAACAACAGCACTGCTTAAAGCCTGTCAAAGGTGTCAACATGACCAGAAGAAAGGGGATGGCAAAAGTAACTGATACTGAGAGAAAAACTTGCCGAGAAAAAACTCCGAGTACAAAAAAATAAAAACAATATAATTTCAGGTTTGTTTGTTTTTCAGAAACTAAGAAATAATAAAGAATAAAACGCAAAAGCGGGAAGGCAATGCAGACTCAACGGAGTCTAATCAAAAAGTACTGCTTCGCTCCGCAGAAAACGAAAAACTGAGGTACCACAAGCCTCTACGGGCAGGAAGGCAGTCGCGCATGCACGGTGCATGTAGTCGCAAAACTCTTAAAATTTAAAGTTATAGTTCACTTTTCAGACTATCCGTCCCAGACTCCGTAGATGACATCACCCATATGTGAGAATATGCTGCCTGCTTCTCCTAGGATAAATACGGTTTCAATTATCGGCACTTGGATGTCCTGGCGATTAGGACATCCAAGTGCTGATTTAGTGTGCTTTTTGGAAGTCTATGTTTTTTGATTATGGACCTGATAGTCTAATAAAATAAAACAATAAAGAAAAAAAAAATCATACAGTTTATAAATGAGCAAGACTTAGCCGAAAGACAGGCATTTTAGCATACTGAAAGAAAAATGAATAAAAAGGTGCTCATGTATATGTTAAAGGTACAGATGCTTGCTGATGTAGAAAAGGGGTACCGTTAAAAATAATCTATTTACATAAACCACTTAGAAAACACAATCAGAACACAAGTCCTCTAAACTATATGGCAAGATGTTCAAAACAAAAACAGTTCACTTACTATATGTAGGTAACTCAAACTACGTCTAAAACACGTGCATGCGTTTGTAGGAGAACTAAATATCAATGGCTTATTTTGCATAGTGAATATGTATAAGCCAGGGAATCACGTTGTGGATGACAAAACTGAAGCAAAAGACTAGGCAAGAAAACCAAAAGTGAACAAAAAACACTAGTAAAAATAAATAAGCTGAAGAAATTGCTATCTGAATCCATCTGGAAATGGTTGCCTTTGATGCTGGCCTACCTTTTTGTGCAGCCTCTAGTCTAGGAGCACAAAGAGATGATCAGAAAGTTGAAATTCATTTGTTACTTCCAAATATCAAAGGAGAACTCTCCGAAAATACCTTGTCCTCCTTCCTTGATCCAGAGGGCAAAAAGGCCAGGAGATGCACATCCTGGTTTACATGAAAACTTGAAACGACCTTCAGTAAAAAGGAATGTTCTTAGTGAAAAGAATTGTTCTTAGTGAATTGTTCTTAGTGAAAGACTAACGTCCAAGATTCAGAGAAAAAAAACTTGAGCAGAACAGACAAGCTCCTACAACTTCGCGTGCGCAAAGAAAGACTGAGGAGATCCAGCATAGTGAAAAAAACAAAGCAAGCCAACAAAAGAGTATGTAAACCAACAAATGGGTAACTCTGTGGGGGAAAGGACTTCAGAAAACCAAACTGTAGATAAAATCTAAAGCAGTTATATTGGTTTGGTTGTCATTCATTTAGTCCTGAAAACCCATTTTTAATTTTATTATTTTTTTCTGCTTTTGTGAAAATGTTTATTTTTAACTTGGTTCAAATCTTTGAAATATGAAAAACAAAATTTTTAAATCAAAATGGTCTCTAAACCTCAGCTGATTTGATTTGAATACTCATATAGAAAATGTATTTAACTTAAAAAGTAACCCATTTCACCCTACAAGATGGGCTTCATCAGGGCTGATACAGTGTTTCCCCAAAAATAAGACTTACACCGAAAATAAGCCCTAACGTGATTTTTGAGGTAGGTCTTAATATAAGCCCTACTCCCGAAAATAAGCCCTAATTGCTGGCAGCAGCACTCCCCCCCCCCCCCCCCCCCGCTGACCCTTCCATCTCTCCCTCTCATCTGAACCCCGAACGCGAGACTGAAAAACCTGATAACAAACGGCAGCGACGGCAGCACAGGCTGCATCGCAGCCTTCTCATGCCCGGATATTCCTCTGCTGCATCACTGATAATGTCATCAGCAACATGACAGAGGAATGCCTGGGCGTGAGAAGGCCGCGATGCAGCCTGTGCTGCCGACGTGTCCATTTGTTACCAAGTATTTTGGTCTCGCGGTCGGGGTTCGGATGGGAGGGAGAGATGAAAGGGTCAGCGAGGGGGGGTGCACGGTGGCGGCGGAGGGCGGAATGAGAGGGATAGAAAGATGCTGCACGGGGGGGATGGGAGGAAGGGAGAAATAGAAGCTTCAAGAGTTCTGCTGCACAAGGGTTTTGAGGGAGGGATAGAAGCTGCAAGTGTTCTACTGCACAGGGGGATGGGAGGGAGGGATAGAAAGAGAATGGGTGAGAGGGGAGGAAATGGGTGAGAGGGGAGGAAAGATGCTGCACATGTGGGGGAGAGAAAGGAAATAGGAAGAAATGGGGTGGAGGAGAGGAAGGGAGACATGAAAAAAAATAAGAACTACCCCGAAAATAAGACCTAGTGCCTTTTTAGGGCCCAAAATTAATATGACAGTGTCTAATTTTCGGGGAAACATAGTATGTGTGCAGTTTCCAGATGTTAAAAAAACCCCCAAACAAACCTTCCCTTGAGCTCCTCTGCAATTATACTATGTGATTACATGGCTGTTCCGTCTCATTCCATATAGTATAACTGCAGAGGAGCTTATGCAGGCTGTGGTACGTGGACCTATTGCATCTTCAGAGGTACAAGGGTCTCAGACTGCAGATATAGCCTGATATTTTGTCTCACGGCCCAGTAGTCATAGAAGATTCAGATTGCTTTGGTCTTTCAGCATGGCTCTTGTGTGCGCAATGTTAGAGCACAAAGGATACTCAGAGGTAGTCATTGCCTCTCCTCAGAGCCAAGAAGCCTATGACGGTCTCTGCTTACGTTAAGGAATGGGAGACGTTTCGACACTGGTGCATGAAAGAAAAGATGAAGCCATTTAGTGCTCCAATTGCTAGCTTTCCTCCAAGTACGTCTCTACCAGGGCCTCGCAGTGGTGTCACTCAGGGTCCATGTGGTGGGCATCTCTTATTTTAGAGCCCATGGATGCAAAGCTCCCCTATTCAAGAGGCATTCTTGTTGGATCGTACCACCAAGACCGTTTTCCCCGTGGCCATTAAGTCAGTGAGATGAGTCTTGGAACTGCAAGCCCTGTTCTGCAGGATCCCTTCTTCAAGATCATGGAAGTGGGTTACCTTGCACACAGTCCCTTCCTTTTTGCCAAATGTCGTTTCAGCATTTCCTGTCAATCAAGAAGTAAGATTACCAGCATTCCAGACCACAGGGTCAAAGAAAAAGAATCAGATTTTGAGAAAGGTCACTAATGAATTCCAATTGTCAGACCATCTATTTGTGCTCACCAGTCAGGCTAGGTGCAGTAGACCGACATCTAAGGCTACCATTTCTTTATGGATACAGAGTGGGGTGGGAGGTTGGTTTGTTTGCCTTGGAAGAAGCTTAGGGGGGCTTGCTTACACACGCATCAGAGCTGGGTTTTGACCTGTTTCCACGAAGCTTTAGAAAAGATGTTAGGGTTATAAGATCCCCAAGTGTTCCGTGCTCTATTTGTGAGAGAGACTTGATCATGGTTCAGGACTCATATTTATATCATATTTATAGTGACCAGAGCTAGTGAGGGGAAGGGAAAGAGAATGGAATTCAGTGAAGCCCACCAAGGAGCTTCTGGTGCTGTACAGTGGACAGTATTGCTTGACAGCTTCCTGCGCTGGGGGTATTACACATCACTGTGAGGGTGGACTTGGTATATTAAGGGCCAGAGAGGGGAAGAGCATTGATTGGGTTCAGAAGGCTGTCCAATTAGCTGAGTAAGAACACGGGGGGGATGGGGGCACTATCAGTGATTGGTTCATGAGTTGTTATAGTACTGCATGTACTTATTTGATATGACAGTTCCTTGCTAAGGAAAGTTGAATATTTGATTGCTGCTAATAAGAAAGCAACTTACAAAAAAGGGGGGGGGGCAGTGAAACAGACTCAGGTGGCTTCAGCCCCCCCCCCCCCCCCCATCATCTAATGCAGGCTTTGGTAGCATGATGGTCATTATTGAGAATGGGGGAGAGGGCTCAGGGGTGTTTGTGTCAGGGATTCTGTTTGTACCTGAACGTATTTCACCTTAAACTACCACTGCTAAGGCATGAGCTATATACAATAAATAAATAAAACTTGTGCAGTGAAAGAATTTCTTGGCACAATCGAGCAGTGCTGTTAAGGATGAATTCATATTATAGGAGCCAACTTTCAAAACGATTGGAGGTGCCAAACTCAGTGGAAATGATCTCTTTCTGGACACAGTCAAGGAGTTTGTTGAGCTGGCTTCTTTGACTCATAAGACAAATGTACACAAGACAGGACAAGAAAGAAACCAGGAGACTGACAGAATGCATGCAGTTTGTGAAGCATATTTGGGGTTTTTGTTTAAACCTTTGTCATGAGCAAATAAAAATTACATCTGCAAGTCAACATGCATAATTCAATTTTTATACTTTAGCGCAAGCAATAAAGCCAGCTAAAGGCTGATATAAATAGCTGCGCCTGACTGCCCTCAGGTGCATAACTCCCAGTATTCTAGAACCTGCAAATGTAAATGCAACATGACCCTGACCCACTCGGGTCCCTCCCAGATCCATGCAGGGCCGTATTAAAGCATAGGCCCAGTAGGCACATGCCTTGGGCCTGAAAATATCAGGGGGACCCCAGGGCCAGTGTTAGGAGGGGAGCAAACAGGGCAGGGGGCCCCCAACTGCTTGGTGAGGTCAGCTTCCCTCTCTTCCACTCCCTCGCTGCTCTCTTGCACTGCTTGCAAGCACACAACCCTGTCCACGGGGCTCTAACACTATGCATGCCAGCTTCCCTTCTTGTCCAAAACAGGAAGTTACATCATTCCTGTTTCGGACGAGAAGGGAAGCCAGCGCATGCAGTGTTAGAGCCTCCTGGCCTGGGTTCAGTTCACTTGCGGGCAGTGGGCAAGAGGGCAACAAAGGATTGGAAGGAAGGGAAGCTGACCTCACCTCACCCGGGAGAAGGAAGACCAGGGAAGGGAGAGAAGAAGAGAGATGCCAAGACCATGGGAGGGAGGGGAAGGGAAGGAGACAAATGCCAGACTAGGGGCAAGGAAGGAGGGAGAGAGAAAAGGAAGGAAGGAGAGAAAATGGCAGATAATGGAGAAGGAGGGAGAGATAGGAGAGCAGAAAGATACCAGGGCATAGGGGTAGGGAATGGAAACTAAGGAGACAGATGCCAGACCAGAGGGAGAGGAAGGAGAGGAAATGCCAGAGCATGGAGGGGGAGGGAGAGATAGAAGGAAAGGAAAGAGATGCCAGAGAGTGGGAAAGAAAGGAGAAGAGAGAGATGCCAGAGCATAGAGGAAGGGGTGGAGACAGAAAAATGGAAAGGGGGCGAAGCTGAGACGAATCATGTACAAAGGAGAGAAGGGGCACAGGATAGACAGTTTATTGAAGGGAAATAGAAAAAGGGAAGATGCCATATGGAAGAGAGAGAGAGGGCGGACACTGGATGGAGAGAGCAGATAATGGATGGAAGTAAGAGAATGATGAGAAGATGAGGAAAGCAGAAACCAGACAACAAAGGTAGAAAAAAAAATTATATTTGTTTTATTTATTTATTTTTTTTTCTTTAGGATAAAGTATTATTGTAGCTGTGTTGATAACCATTTATTAATAGAAAATGGAAATAAGGTGTTCCTGTTTATTGGACTAATTTTAATACATTTTTTTACTAATTCAGCGACCATGTAATATCTTCTACAAATGCTGCAAATTCTTCTAAGCTATGTCTGCCAAAAATGTCTTTCAATAATTTTGTCCTTCTATACTGTGAATGTACCTTTGTAACCCGTTCTGGGCTCCTTTGGGAGGACGGGCTAAATGAGTGAATGAATGAATAAATAAATAAATAACTCCTTTCCTCAGGTCAGGACAGGGATACTGTAACAGCAGTATAGTTTACTGACCTGAAGAAAGAGATTTTAACCTCTGAAAGCTAAGTGAGAAATGTATTAGTCCAATAAAATGGCAGGCACTAAATTTTCTTCCCGCCGTGCCCCATGCCGCCTACCCATATGCAAAATATAAATTAGTGGGCTTCCCAAAGCCCTGCCAGCTGAAGATCTAGGAAGGAAGGGGGGATTTGTTCAGAGATGCTTGGAGGTTGCATAGAAGAAAAACTGTACACTGGCACTGGTATGGCAATCTTTGTTTGATTTGAATTTTAAAATAAAAGAAGAAAAGAAATAAAGTGGAAATATAGAAGTAAATAAGAAAATGGGTAAATAAATGGGGGTGTGACAGGGGGAGGGGCATGGTGGGGAGGGGGAGGGGGGTCCAGTGGACTTGTGTGCCTAGGGGCCCTCAATAAATTAATCCTGCCCTGGGCCCATGCTCTCTTGTAGCTGTGTGCTTTGGATTTTGCAAAATCCCATTCAAGGGCATTGATGCATGTAACTGCTAATTACGAGTATTACCCATTAGCAACTAATTAAGCAATTAAGTTATGTGTGTATTGTAACTGAGACTGTTCTATAACTTGTGCCTCAACACTCAAAGCTCCAGTGCTGAAGTGAACAGCGCTGGCCCCATACTGAGGGAACAGCCCAGAAACAAAGCAAATGGCATTCAAATGATATGTGCGCTGTACAGATGAAAGCAAGGGAGAAGAACACCTCGGTGCATGCGCAGATGATTTGTACAGTTAGCTCAGCTCTTGTGTGCATGCGCCAGGCAAACCCGAAAGTGAAGAATACGTCAGTGCTGCTCTTCTGTGCCTTTACATATAAGCTTTTCAATTTTTCCCCCACGTGAAACGCAGAAAACAGATGTCAATGTGTTTCGGTTGGTGGACTCGTGGTTAGAGCTGCTATCTCAGCTAGGGTTACCAGATGTCTGGGAAAATCCGGACATGTTCTCTTTTTAGAGGACCGTCCAGATGCCTGGAGGGATCTCCCAAATCCGGCAGTTTGTCTGGGTTTTGGAAGTCCCTGAGCTTGGGGCCACACTGGTACGTATGAAATTAAACATCACAAAAACAAAACTTTTATGGTTTGGCCCTAAAACAGAAATGCTACCCTCTACAGTACTATTAATTTCAGGTGATTAATTGAAAATTGAATTTACATCTAAAATCCTGGGCATTATCTTGGACTCATCACTTTCTCTTTCTTCTCAAGTTAGTAATGTAATGAAAAAATGTTTTCTCAGCCTCAGGATGCTTAGGCGGGTTCGTCCTTTATTTTTCCAACAACATTTTACTGTTTTGGTCCAGGCAGTTATTTTAACACAGTTAGATTATGCTAATTCACTTTTTGTTTGTTTGAACAAATGTAACCTGAAAAGGTTACAGCTCATCCAGAATACTGTGGCAAAACTGATATTTGGTAAGCATAAATATGATCGTGTCACCCCTTTATTTAAGGCATTTCATTGGCTTCCTGTGTTCAGGAGAATTCAATTTAAATGTGCCTGTGTGATATTTAAAATTCTGTATGGGTTTTTTCTCCCTTTAGTTCCTGTTTTCTTTAATGCTGGCACACCATTTAATTCCAGAAGTATTCAGAAATGCAAACTTGGCTTTCCTACTATTAAGAGAATCAAAACTATATCCAATTTCAGTCAATCTTTTGTCTTCTCATTTGTAAAACTTTGGAATGAGCTTCCATCTGAGATTAGATTATTCTCTCAAATACCATTCTTCTGGAAAATGTTAAAAAACTTACTTTTTTCAGAAATCTTTGAGAGATTCACCTGCTTTAAATTAATGGTTAGAGTAGAGATTATTTTTCTCTCTCTACTTGATTAAGGAAATCTTGTTAGATGAGTTGAGCCCTTTCTGAGGGAGGAATCGGTATATAAAACTAAAGATTGGATTGAATCTGGAAGCCCTCTGCACATGCGCGGACGTTGATGTGATGATGTCATACATGCACACATGTGCATGATGTCATCGCATTGATGTCTGTGCATGTTCAGAGGCCCTCCTGACCTCAGGGAAGGAAACAGGAGGTTTGGCTGGAGGCAGGGCTTGGGGAAGAATGGGACAGAGCTGGAGGCAGGACAGGGCAGGACTGGGGCAGAGCCAGGTATCCTATGACTTTTTAAAGAGGAATTCTGGCAACCCTAGTCTCAGGTCAAGTCACTTAAACCTTTTTCCTACTGGCCTACTGGTCAAGTCACTTAATCCTGTATAAGACTCTAGTGAGACCTCATTTAGAGTATTGTGTACAATTCTGGAGACCGCACCTTTCAACATGGCTCAACTCAGCAGGGTTTCAGGGCAATAGCCCCTTCCTCAGGAACCGAACAGGCCAACACGACTGTAGGTCAGAGTGTATTTCCCTTTGATGTCTCCTCTTTACTTTACAAATTGTATTTCATCCCTCCTTACCTTGTGTTAAACAATGTTAATTTTTAGTATAATAAGTTTATTTATTAATTGTATGGACTGTGTTGTTACCTAAGCTATGTAGCTTTTTAAATGTTCACCGCTTAGAAACTTTGTCTAAAGCGGTTAATCAAGCCATCTAATAAACTTGAAACTTGAAACTTGATTCCAGGCAGGCAAGGCCAGGCCGTGTTGGCCTTAAGGGTTCCTGAGGAAGGGGCTATTGCCCTGAAACCCCGCTGGGTCAAACTGTGTTGAAAGAGGACTGCACCATAACTTTGATCTTTGATCCAAAAAAAGCTGGACTCTCCTTGCTACTATTTGACAACAGCACCTTTATTCAGCTAAGTAACTGGAGGGACAAGTGTCTAATTTTTTCATTCTCTGTTCAGGTCAGTGGGTTAGGCATTCGGGGCATTGCAGGACAGTGAACTTTTTGTCTTCCACATTTATATATATTTATTTATTGCACACTGTTTGCACTTGACTTGCACTTTAAAGCACACAGGAGCACCCAGATGATGGTGTGCGGCTGGCAGTGAGTGATATTCTCTGCTCAGTGTTTGCTGGCTTTGCTATTCTAAGCACCAGAGCTGCTCTTTGAGTCGCTCTTTAAAGCTTTCAAACTCATGCTGAGGGTGCTCCTTATCTTAAAATTTAAAATTTGAGGTTTATATATTTCTGGTGGAGTCTAGGGAGTTAACTTTCCTGCAATGTCCTAGGGCATGCCCAACTTATATTTTGGTGTCTGTTAGGGAAATATGATAGAGACATTTAAATATATACCTGTTCTACTGTTTGAATATATCCATGGTGTAAATGAGTCAAGTCTCTTTCATTTAAAAGGAAGCTCTAGAATGAGGGCATAGGATGAAGTTAAGTGGTGATAGGCTCAGAGTAATCTAAGGAAATACTTTTTTACAGAAAGGGTGGTAGATGTGTGGAACAGTCTCCCGAAAGAGGTAGTGGAGACAAGAGACTATGTCTGAATTCAAGAAAGCATGGGAGGGGATAGGCATGTGGGGGTCTCTTAGAGAGAGGAAGAAATAATTATTACTGCAGATGGGCAGACTGGATAGACTATTTGGCCTTTATATGCCATCATGTTTCTATGTTTAAATTTTTTATTAATATTGTAACTCGCTTAGTAAATCTAAATAAGCGATTCATCAAATTAAAATAAAACTTGAAACTTTCTTCATAGTATTTTAAATATTAACAGATGTTGAAATGTTATTGTTAATTTTATTTTCTCTACTCTCTTGCCTGTCAGCGTACCTGAGCAGGTTCTTGGTTAAGGCCTGGGCTTCATGCTCAATGCTGCTCCTTGGTTAGCAGGGGTCCCCTCTCCACTAAAGCTGCCCGATGCCCGATTCAAATCAATTCAATTCAATCTGGGAAAAAAATCAGCTTTAACGATTCAGTGCAGGCCCAGCATCATCATGGTCTGGGAACTTTTCCACAGCGGCAGCCTTCATAACACACTGCTTTTGCCAGTGTCGAGCCTTCTTCTCTGCTGGGTCCTGCCTTCACAGAAACAGAAAGTAGATGGGACCTGGCAGTGAAGAAGGCCAGACAACTGCAAGAGCAGTGTTTTGTGAAGGCTGCACTGCTGAGGGGGGGGGGGCAAGTTGACAAAGAGAGCAAGTGAGGGAAGAAGGGGAAGGGAATAGGGGGTTATCAAACCTTGGTGGGCATGGATGAAAGGTGCCGAATTAGGTGTGGGGGGAGGAAAAAATATGCCTTAATACAGCGCAGGCAGGGAAGGAGATGACCTGGAGATAAGAGAGAGATTAGATAAGGCAGTGGAGAAGAGTGGGAGAGGCTGAAGTCAAGGAGGGAGAAAAAGAGAAAGATGGAGAGAAAAAAGAGAGATACTTGCCCTGGGCTGAGGGTGTAGGAGGAGATAGGGAACAGAGTGGGAAAAGCTGGACAGAAGGAGAGGCAGGGCCACAGGGAGAGGGTTGGGGGACACAGTGGATAGAAGGGTAAGAGAGAGAGGGCAGATGCATGGAAGGGAGAGAGAGGACAGACTCTGAATGGAAAGAAGAGAATGAAGAGGATGATTAAAGCAGAAACGACAAAATGTTGAAAGTTTTTTGTTGTTGTTGCTTTATTGTAGCTGTATTGATATTTTTAAATACAAAATGGAAATACAGTAATCTTTTTATTAGACTAATTTTAATACACTTTTTACTAACCAGGTCAGGACAAGATACTGTAACAGAAGTATACTGTACTGATGTGAAGAATGAGGTTTTGGCCTCTGAAAGCGAATTTAAGAATGAATAAGTCCAATAAAATGGTATTTTCTTATTTTTCATTTTTGTTTTATTTCTGTTTATTAATTTGTAAAGTAGTGATTGTTATTTGCCAGTTTTTCTTTTCAAATGTACATCTGCTATCTTTTTATTTTGCACAGTATTAGGGGACATGTGTTACTGTTTCTGTGGTGGTGCATTGTATGCAGAGTCTGGCTTCTTGGCTGTTTAGTTTAACTTTTGTCTACATAGTTCTATCTTTAGTCTGTGATTCCATACTGGGCGAGGGTTTATCTGTGTTCTGTGTGTATGAAAGGACGTGATTTTATGTTAGCCTTGACTGTGCAGGATTGATCTGTATTAATCTGGCTAGCTTAATTTTACAATAAAAATCGATTCAACTTTAAACTTAAAAAGTTGTGTCATTGAAAACAAATCGAATCAAAAAATTGATTCAATAGACCAAGTTGAATCAAATCATTTTCCCTGAATTGGGCAGCTCTGCTCCCCACTGTTGCTGAAGTCTCTTTTAAGCCATATGAACTGGTACAGGCACATGGGATAAGTATCTGGAATCTGCATTTTATCACAATATGATAATTCTAAACCCAATAAGCAGAAGATGGCACAACCTCTAGGATCTGTTCAAGGAGGTGCAGCCAAATAGGGCATTCAGGTGAGTGGTAGCAGAGCTAAATCCAGGTGCAGCGTGGGGAATTCTTACTTTTGCGAGGGAAAACCTCCTCAGCTTTGCATTTGTCTTTCAATGTGTTTTAATACAGGAGTCTTCTTGTGTACACACTGCCATCAGAAGAGGATACAGAATACTTATAGCAGTGAAGTATAAACAGCTACTGTCATGTGTGCAATGTGCATTCATGTACACACATGCACACATATGCTATGTCTGTTCTACTGTGAGATTTAACATGTGAATTGAGTATCAGAGCACTTAGAAGCAACCACAAATGTGAATGGGATACCGTGTTGAGCTATGTATTTTTTCTGAATATACAAATATGCATGGATGTATGAATAGCTGTGTTTATGTTTACATATGTGTATGTGTGAAAGGGCATGAGTATAGATGCACATACATAGTGGCATAGCGAGGGTGGGAGACGCCCGGGGCAGTGACAGTCGCACTCCCTTTCACATCCCCTGTAGCTGTTTAGCTTCCCTGGCGCAAGCAGCATCTCTAACTTGTTGCTTGCACTGGTGTTGTCTCTACTTCTAACGTCACCTCCTAGTCATGGGACCTGGAAGTTACGTCAGAGTGAAGCCCTGAGGCCGGTGCGAGGCGCAGGTTAAAGCTGCTGCTCACGCCCTGAAGAGCTAGAGCTATGGTGGGGGGAATTGAAGGAGAGTATGCTGCGGGGACGGAGAAGAGGTGCTGGTGCCCCCACCAAGACAGCACCTGGGGCACCAAGATGCCACTGTACACCCATGTGTTTGTGTAGAACCAGTCTAGGGAGACATACAGAAGTGTATGTGTGTGTGCACTATGGACTAGATTCGGTAAATGGTACTCAAAATTCAGCCCCGAAAAAAATGGAACTGAACGTTGTTCTATAAAGGGTGCTCTGGGATAGGCATCCTTTACTTGAATAGAGTGTAGCACCGGGATCTGTACTTAACTTTGGCCTTGAGGATTTACACCAGCCGAAACCAGAAGTAAATCCAGCGCATAAGATAGGTGTGGATCCCTGCAGTGGCGTACCAAGGGCGGGGTGATCTACCCCAGGTGCGGGGAGCTCAAGGGTTGTGGGTCTGTGGTCCACCTGCATGTGGCCATCAACTCTGCTGCCACCTCTGACGTCAACTTCCTGTTCTGGGATGGGAGACCAGGACAGCCGACAACCGTGCACATGCAGCCTGTGCCCCGCCAGTTATGCCACTGGATTCCTGGCATATTTTAGTGAATGCCCTTGACCTGTCTAGGCTCCTCCCATGGCCACACTCCCTTATAAGTTGTATGCTAAAAGATTTTCACATGGATCTTCATAGAACAGTATGTAGTAAGCTGTAGGTGCAAATCCAAAGTGTTGCCAATTGGCATCAATAATTGTTAGCACCAAATTCTTGATGCTAATTGGCTTATTTAGTTGCAGACATATCTTGGGATGACATGTAGTGATGCTGCACCTCAATTACTGGGTGCAATTCTGGTTGTGTATCTCAAAAAAGATATAGCAGAATTAGAAAAGGTACAAAGAAGGAAAACAAAAATGATGGGACGCCTTCCCTATGAGGAAAGGCTAAAGTGGCTAAGGCTCTTCAGCTTGGAGAAGAGACAGCTTAGGGGTGATATGATAGAGGTCTATAAATACAGAGTGGAGTGGAAAGGATAGATGTAAATCACTTGTTCACTCTTTCCAAAAATACTAGAAGTAGGGGGTATGTGATGAAGCTACGAAATAGTAGATTTAAAACAAACCAGAGATAATATTTCTTCCCACAACATGTAATTAAACTCTGGATTTCATTGCCACAGAATGTAGTGAAATCAGTTAGCTTAGCAGGGTTTAAAAAAGGTTTGGCTAATTTCCTTAAAGAGAAGTCCATAGGCCATTATCGAGATGGCTTGGGGAAATCCAATGCTTATTCCTAGGTTAAGCAGCATAAAATCTGTTTTACTACTTGGGATCTAGCTAGGTACTTGGGACCTGGGTTGGCCTCTTTTGGAAACAGGATATTGGGCTTGATAGACCTTCGGTCTGTTCCAGTATGTCAATTCATATGTTCTTAAATCTCTACAAACTCTCAAAAGAATTGGCAAAAATATGAGGAGAGGGGGGACACCTCTGCTCATATATTGAAGAAAGAGGGAACAAATGAATGAGTGAATGAAGAGTGAAAAAATACTCAGTAAAAGCTGTAAGTGAAAAACTTTAGAGACTTCAGTGTCGGGGAACTGTAATATGATGAAATGCTCTTAAATAGTATCCCCCGGGCTGACAACTTCGTGATGGCTATTGAAGCCCAGGTGAATTTGCCCAATACATCATATTGTCTCTTAAGTGGGCTTCAATAGCCATCATGAAGTTGTTAGCCCGGGGGATACTGTTTAAGAGCATTTCATCATATTACAGTTCCCCGATACTGAAGTCTCTAAAGTTTTTCACTTACAGCAGTGGTTCCCAAACCTGTCCTGGGGGACCCCAGCCAGTCAGGTTTTCAAGATATCCCTAATGAATATGCATGAGAGAGATTTGCATATAATGGAAGTGACAGGTATGCAAATCTCTCTCATGCATATTCATTAGGGATATCTTGAAAACCTGACTGGCTGGGGGTCCCCCAGGACAGGTTTGGGAACCACTGACTTACAGCTTTACTGAGTATTTTTTCACTCTTCATTCCCTCTTTCTTCAATATATGAGCAGAGGTGTCCCCCTCTCCTCATATTTTTGCCGATTCTTTTGAGAGTTTACATTTTTATATGCGGCAAGTTATTTGGTTTTTCTTCACACCTTAAATCTGTGCACCATTTATAGAATGTGGGGCTATTTGTCTATTCAGTCT